>NC_142350.1:65159016-65521516 GCF_059441175.1 Urocampus carinirostris | reverse complement strand
TTCTTAAGGGTGGATGCTAGGTGAGCTCTCACAGCGCCACCACAAGCCGGTAGGGGTGGAAAGAAGCACTGCAGTAATGTTCTGTACTCGGAAAAAGGTGCACACAATACAAAAACTAACTTACAGCAATGTCTGGATATTTTTCCACATCCCGAAAAAAATGATCGTATGTACCGTTTTTCGTATTTCGAATGGTCGTAAGTCAGGGAAATGTCAATTTGTATTTATTTTACAACACAAAATTGTTGAAAATAAATCATATAACACCTAGAATAATCAAAATATATGATCGGATATACACTTCGTTTTATATCTTTTTGAGGGTTTGGGTTGGCATTTGTACTGTATTCGAAACCGTCCTTTTCTTACTTTCACCATTTTCATTCTGGAATTAAAGAAAAAGCACGATCACGGAGGTGATATCACTCATTTTTGTTCAGGAACACGAACATAAACTCCGAAAAATTGTTGAAAATAAATCGTAAAACACCTAGAATAATCAAAATATATGATCTATCATTTGATATTAAAATGAAACCGATTTGGAGTCAATGTTTTAAAATGAGAACAATTGTTTATCTAAAACGAATATTATTGTATTACTACATTTATCATAAAAATGGGGCAGCACGGCGGGGCAGTGGTTAGCGCGTGTGCGGCACAGTTCTAAGGTCTTGGGAACCTCCTGTGTGGGTTCAAATCCAGCTACCCGACTTACTGTGCGGAGTTTGTATGTTCTCCCCGTGCTTGCGTGGGTTTCCTCCGGGCACTCCGGTTTCCTCCCACATTCCAAAGATGCATTTCAGGTCCAAATTGTCCCTAGGTGTGACTGAGCGAGCGAGTTGTCTGTCCCTGTGTGCCCTGCGATTGGCTGGCAACCAGTTCAGGGTGTCCCCTGCCCACTGCCCGATGATTGCTGGGATGGGCTCCAGCACCCCCGCGACCCTACTGAGGATAAGCGGTGCAGATAATGAGATGAGATGAGATCATAAAAATGAACCCGATGTGGATTCAATGTTTTAAAATGGGAACAATTGTTTATCTAAAACGAACATTATTGTATTACTATCTTTATCAGTGTTTTTTTGTCTTTGTTTTTGCTTACGATTATTTTATTGATTCCGTGCGAGATATTTTTTCCAAAGTGCATCATCGATTAACGTCGGAATCCGTCCTACGACAAACCTACGACACCATTTTTATTTGTGTCGGGAGTCGTGATGTGCGACATTGTGGATGTGTTATATGACGATGTGTGTGTGCTAGCTCATAAGTGCGTGAAGTCTTTTCGGAAGGTGTGAGCGTGTACCTCCAATAGCTTGAAGATTTTAGCAGCAGTTCTTCGCATCTAGCGCGTTTCCCCAGAGGTTCCGATACTGAGCGCTCATGTACCATACATTTACAATACTTGCCTGACTGACTCTAAGGAGGGTTTAGGCCTTTTAGCATGGATTCAATCGTGATGTACTTGCTTTATATGTATCAAATCACGTGCTACGATTTAACAAACCTTAAATCATACAGCAGGACTCCAACGTTAACGCCGAGCTAAACCATCAAAAAAGGACGGTGATCACAGAGGACGTGTAATCTATAGTCTACATGCTACACCGATCCCTCTCTCACCTGGACAGGGGCAATGGTGCTGTGAGGATTACATTTTTGGACTTCTCCAGTGCCTTCAACACCATACAGCCTCTGCTACTTACTGGTAAACTGACAGAGATGGGAGTAAGCTCACACCTTTTAGCATGGATTACAGACCCCAGTATGTGAAACAGGGGGGGTGTACGTCGGACACTGTGGTCATTAGCACGGGATCGCCAGAGGGGACCGTGCTCTCTCCGTTCCTATTCACCCTGTATACGTCGGACTTTCAGTACAACTCTAAGTCCTGCCACGTGCAGAAGTTTGCTGATGACACTGCTACGTGGGTTGTATCAGAAGTGGGTAGGAGTAGGAGTACAGGAAATTAATTCAGAACTTTGTCCAATGGAGCGACACTAACCACCTGCACCAAACACCACCAAGACCAAGGAGATGGTGGTGGACTCCAGGAGAACTAGAACTCACCCGGTTCCTGTAACTATCAGAGGAGAATGTGTAGAATTTGTCCAGACCTACAAATACTTGGGTGTGCAGCTGGACAATAAACTAAACTGGACTGCTAACAGAGAAGCTCTATGCAGGAAAGGTCAAAGCCGACTTTACTTCCTCAGAAGGCTGGCGTCCTTCAATATCTGCAAAAAGCTCCTGCAAATGTTCTATGAGACGGTTGTGGCAAGCGCCTGTGTGTTGGGGAGGCAGCGCTAAGAAGAAGGATGCCTCTCGTTTTAATAAACTGGTGAGGAAGGTGGGCTCTGTTGTGGGCACAGAGCTGGACAGCCTGACAACTGTAGCTGAGAGACGGGCATTGAACTAGCTGCGGTCAATCATGGACAATCCATCACATCCACTCCACAGCATCATCTCCAAACAGAAGAGGAGGTTCAACGACAGACTGCTATCACAGTATTGTTCCAACGACTTGACTGAGGATTTATTTATTTAATTTATTCCTCATGCCATGAGGTTCTTTAACTCCACCTAGGGGAGTAAAAGACCACATTAAACACCACCCCCATATTTGCACATTACCCTATTTTTATTACAGTGTGTATTTCCGTAGCACTATTTAAATAGTCTATAGCAACACGTTATATTGGGTATTTTTGTATTCTATATTTTTATTTGCTGGCAACCAGTTCAGGGTGTCCCCTTCCCACTGCCAGATGATTGCTGGGATGGGCTCCAGCACCCCCGCGACCCTACTGAGGATAAGCGGTGCAGCTAATGAGATGAGATGAGATGAGATTATTCAACACAAGGATACTGCTGGAAGTGTGAATTTCTCCACGATCCGGTGTTTGCTGGACGCGGGAGGCAAGTCACTCTCAGATTCGGACTGTGATCCGAACACGGAAGTGGATCTTCCGTAGCGAACAAGGGCGGTGTCAGGGATGGAAAAACTGGTCGGTATCCGGGACTGGAAGAGCAAAGCGTGGTCGGAAACGAGTCGTAAGCCAGAACGGGAGAGTAGACGTAGTCGAGGACAAAAAGAGGTCGGAAGCTGGGACGGGAGAGCAGACGTGGTCAGGATCAAAACAGGTCGTAGCCGGAGACAGACGGGAGCAAAAACGGAACAGGTGGGAGTCAGGGTCGAAAGAGGCTTGTCTAATATACTCTGAGGTTCGCAGACGGACTGACAACAGGGGATTGACAGGACTGAGTTCAAAAAGTGACGGGGAGCCAATCAGAACACGCGGCGGTTGGCGCCAAATGAGCGGGCACAGATGAGTCACATCAGTAATCATTACAGAACCAGAAATGGCGCGAGACACCTAGAAGAAGTATTATTCCGCCACACTTTTAGACTTAAAGCTTAAATGAACTTTTAGCTTTAGATTACATCGTAGGCCACTATAACCAGAAGTGGGTAGAGTAGCCAAAAGGTTTACTCAAGTACAGTTAGTTCAGAACAAAATTGTTATAGTAGACGTAAAAGTAGTCATCCAAATACTTACTTGAGTATAAGTAAAAAAGTACTTGGAAAAAAATTGCTCAAGTACGGAGTAACAGTAGCAACATCGTATATATTGTTTCTTTTAAAACAACCAATCAGATCATCCAATTATCAAAGTCCATCCAATCAACCGGGAATAGGGTCACGTGACGATGCTGCTGGATTTGATTGGTTAAACATGGTAAAGCCTGCCGGAGTTCTGCTTCATAATATATACCCCCTAGCGGAGACAGACAGACGCCTACTTACGTGGAGGCCATTTGTTATGTAACAAAGTAACGACTTCAATGTTGCCTAATGTAGCGGAGGATAAGTACCGTTTTTTTCTTCACAAATTTACTCAAGTAAAAGTATAGGGATTTCAAAATACTCCTAGAATCACAGAAATTCCCCGAACTTACTCAAGTAAATGTAACGGAGTAAATGTACTTCGTTACTACCCACTTCTGACTATAACTAAACCCTGCAAGTGGGCCACACAAGTACCGTACGTCACTAGCATAGAAGCAATGGCCTTCAGAAGCGCTAGATTCTTCTGAGTGACGCTAGATTAAACATGGCAGTCTCCATTATTATTATATTAACATATAAATGTTTGCATGGACTTGCACCCTCTTATCTCTCTGATTTGATTTCCCCCTATGTTCCTGCACGCAGTCTGCGCTCGGAAAATGCCGGTCTTCTTGTGACTCCGAGAGCCAAGAAGTCTACAGGCTTGAGAGCGTTCTCCATCCGGGCCCCGGTGCTATGGAATGCCCTGCCTCCGGAGACAAGATCTGCAACCTCAATGGACGTTTTTAAATCAAGGCTTAAGACACACTTCTATTCCAAAACGTATGATTGATGCCCACCTCATATTCTGTATTGTCCCTGTCTTTTTCCGACTGCCTGCCTGGTGGTGACACGAAGGAGAAGGACGATTTGAGATGAGACAGCGGACCAGCGTTTGACCTGAAGCATGTGAACGCCTGCATGGACCAGCTGTCAGAGATGGGAAGCTGCGTCGTGGCCGTCATAGACTTTCTGGACTAGTTTACAGGCTGGGGGCGTCGCTGCTGTCATGCACTTTCCGGACAAATTTTCAACATGTTAGCTCATGTTTACTATGTTTGTGTACTGTAATGCTAAATGTAATTCACCCTGGTCATCTCTTGTGAGGTCCCTTCTCAAGGTTTCTCTTTTTCCTCACGCTGAGGTTTTGAGTTGTTCCTTGCCCGCATGTTGGTTTAAGATCAGGTCATTGTGTCATTGTAATCCTGTGCAGTCCTTTGAGACATTTTTGTGATCAAGGGCTATATAAATATATTTGACTTGACTTGACTTGATTATAAAAATAAACTCAAAAGTAAAATATCAGTCAAAAAAGAATCAAAATCCACTACTAATATAAGCATCATTATTACTCAGTTGCCCAGACTAGCTTATATAACTTATGTGAGAAGCTAATATCACTGAGCAGTGAGCTTACTTGAGCGCCACCCAGCGCATTTTTCTAACTTAACTATCAGTAAAAAAAACCCAAGCAAAGTATGGCAGCTCCTTCAGATAAAGAAGCAGACACTCGTTGCTGTGGCGCGTCGCTAATTTGAGACGCTGACTAATTGTGGCTCGCTAACGGGCTGCGCAGACACCATTAGCATCTGAGAGATAACTCTATCTAGAAACTGATGCTGACTTACCAGACATATAAACATGACGCGGATATACAATACACAGAAGGCTAAAACGTTGTATATGAAGATTAGTGAGGGTAAATAAAGTCGGATGGACTGTATATAAAGACGGACAGAGTGTATACAAAGATGGACAGCTCGAAGCTAAATCATTTATAAAAAGATGGAAGGACTAATATGTACAGAGGTTTGAAGTGAACCTGGTGACTGCTTCTTTACCGTGTTTAGCTAATTGCTAGCTTTTTGTGTTTTAATTGATCATTTTTATTCCAATGCTATCTTATTTTACGAACCAGCTTGTTGTTGGAGTTGTCACTGATCACTTTTTTGCCTACAAAATACCGAAGACATCTAAATCTTGTATTTACAAGGACGTATATAAAGACTCTTGTGTTAGCTTCTTTTGCTAGCTACGAACGCTGGGTTTGAGTCTCCATTAACACAACTTATTTCAGTGTTTTACAAACGATGAGCCCTGAGAATTCAAATACCTTTGTGTTAGCTTATTTTGCTAGCTTTGAACAGTCAGTCTTTATTAAAACATGTCAATCTTTTGTCTCAACTAGGATGACCCCTGAGTATTTAAAGACTCTCTTGTTAGCTTATTTTGCTAGTTACGAGCAGTGACTTTGAGTCTTCGTTACGCAGTATTTGGCAAATCATTTGAATTTTGAGTCATGTGTTTTACGGATCTTTGTTCACACTATCCAGGGTGCCGAGTAAAGACCTAGAATGTTATAATAGCATATTTTGCTAGCAGCAGTTGTTTATGTCATTATTGAGGAGATTTACCCCAGAAAATATTTACCTTTGTATTATTTTTGATTCGTAAAAGACAAAACTGGTTTGTTACTGTTGGCAATCAGTGTTCCGCTGTGTGTTCAATTCCACTTCCATTATTTTAAATGAGCATTTGGACAAATGAACAGGTTATTTTAAGGACTTGTTCTACAAAGAAACACAATAAAAAATAAAAAGAATATTCTGGGATTGTGAACAGGACAATGTCCCCCTAATTTTGTTTCATTGTGATAAAAGTCTTTATAAGAACTTCTCTCTTCAACTCTTGTTCCTTTGTCCAAATATTCTTACTTTCACCATTTTCATTCTGGAATTAAAGAAAACCGCGATCACGGTTTGTCTATGCCAACATTCGGTGACCCTTAATGTGATGATTGAATAATAAAAGCTGAAAACTCATGCAACCATGAATATATAGTCAGTGACACATTTTCTAATCTAACACTACCCATCCTAGCCTCAATGCTTTAAACAGTGAGCATTTTGTACATTCGACGGTACCCAATAGCATTTCTTAGTTTCATTTTGGGCGGACTTAGATTGTGCTTGCCAGAACCAAAATAAAGAAATAATAATAGAAACTGTCTTGAGAGTTTCTGCGTAGTCGCTATCCGATTCTGGCTCCGCTTGTCTTATCAGGCGCTGTGAGTGGCGCTAACGCTAACAGTGACGGCCTGAAGTTCCCAGGGATGCGGGAATGTCTTTGCGTTTGTGTCTTTGTGTTTTTGTTTTTCAATCTCATTCATTCTACCGTATTTTCCGCACTATAGGGCGCACCGGGTTATAGGGCGCACCCCCAAAAAAATAGTTTTTGGTCCTATATCTTCCATAGATAAGGCGCACCGGATTATAAGGCGCTACAATGGGAACGTGGACAAAACAGTCAGATGATTCAGTCCAACTGATTACCCCCTTAACATTCCCAAAGCTTGCAAAGAAGCAAATACGAGTCGTAGACACGTGCGGATGCGGTGTCCGTACGATGTCACTTAAATGCGTCATTTCAAATATCATTCGGAAAGGTTGAAGTCTTGGGATTCAAGAAATGCCAAACATTTCTATGTTTCTCTTTTCTTTTTCGCTCACAACTTTACTGTGCATATGACAATAAACACTTGGAATTGAGTTGAATTCACTCAACTCATCACAGCAACATCAAGATCGTTGTAAAACAAGATAAAATATAAAGCCGCATAACTCACCTAAGTTCTCACGTTCAATAATGATACGCAATCATGGTCTTCTTACAACCGTGAGTGAAGTAAATCCAGGAGAGTAGAATATTTACAAATACAGACTAATGAAACATGTTTCTTTATGGCGTACTTTAGCAAGCTTGCTACGCCATTGCTAAACTCGGCCGATTGCAGGGTTTGTTTTGGCCCTCTAGCCAATCCGAGGCTCCGAATAAGTTCAGCCAATAGCAATCGATTTAACGGATGATTGACACATCTTTTTCGGCCAATTGCAGGGTTTGTTTCGGCCCTCTAGCCAATCCGAGGCTCCGAATAACTTCAGCCAAAAGCGATCGATTTAACGGATGATTGACACATTGGTTAGCCAATGAAACGCCGGTATATAAATCCCAGCATACACCGCGGACTTGCTACGCCATTGCTAAACTCGGCCGATTGCAGGGTTTGTTTTGGCCATCTAGCCAATCCGAGGCTCCGAATAACTTCAGCCAATAGTGATCGATTCAAATGATGATTGACAAATTGGTTAGCCAATGAAACGCCGGTATATAAATCCCAGCATACACCGCGGACTACTCCACGTTCGGGGTAAAATCGAGTCGGCGGCTGTTGAGTTAGTTGCGAGACCTTGAGAATTTAATATTGAGCCATATATAAGGCGCACTGTGTTATAAGGCGCATGGTCAGCTTTTGAAAAAAATTAAGACTTTTAGGTGCGCCTTATAGTGCGGTATATAATATTTCATATTAGCCAATAAGGAGTGTGTTTTGGTCACACCGAGTGGTCAAACAGATGCATTACAGTTTTCTTATCAAAACAGACGACGGAAACACGATTCAGTCCACCCACGATAAGACATAAAACGAGAGCGTGTTCGAAAATCTCGAAAACGGTCGTAAATATTTAGTTTAACGTCGAGAAAGCAGACCGGGACGGTTAATGACAACTGGAAAATGCGGAAACTGATCGTAAATGGCAGCCATGTTGAGTGTCTAACTTATTTACCCACCGGGCTCTGCTTTCTGCCGCATTGACTTCTTTAAGCATGTTTTTTTTTATTCATTTTGATTTTGCTTTTAAAAGCTTTTCAGAGCGATAAGCCACGAGCGTCCTAGCCTGCGGCTAGATGTGTTGTCACGGCAACCGGGAGCTTATTATGATGGAGAGAAGTAGTGGAGTGTGTTTTAATGTATTGACCCCCTGCACATGACGTCACGTTGCCTTCCCTGGCAGAATGAGAGCCATGACGGACGGCAAGAAGCACCCTAGCAAACAGCACTTGAATGAGTATATGAGTTGAAACAAATACCAAAAACCGGGACAGAAGAATAAAGCCACGACTTTTATCTGCACCGCTTATCCTCAGTAGGGTCGCAGGGGTGCTGGAGCTCATCCCAGCTATCTTCAGGCAGTGGGCAGGGGACACCCTGAACTGGTTTCCAGCCAGTCGCAGGACACACAGAGACAGACAACTCAAATGGTAAATGGTCTGCATTTATATAGCGATTTTCAAGTCAATGAAGACCTCCCAAAGCACTTTACAATGTACTTCACACTTACCCATTCACACACACACTCGAACACCAATAGGGAGTCAGCCATGCAAGGCGACTACCTGCTGATTGGGGGCATTAGGGATTCAGTGTCTTGCCCAAGGACACTTCGATATATAACACGGAGGAGCCGGAATCGAACCTGCGACCTCTTGATCCCAAGACGAGTGCTCTACCCCCTGAGCTAATGCAATAAATGCACCAGTTTTGACATTGCCATTTTGGACAGCTTTCTTATTCCTTTCATCGATAAAATGTTCAAACATTGTTTTTTAATGATTTTTTCATGTTGACAGAACAAAATGTGGGAGTGTTGAATAGTATAGCTTTTTTTGTTGTTATCTACTGTTTGCTGGCCTCACCAACGGGTAGTACTGTTTACTACGGCTTACTACCGTCCGTCATGGGGTCACCACGTGGTTCTGTCACGTGTGTGCAAAGGGTCAATTGAAAGCAGTTTTACCGTTTGTTGTTTATTCATTTTGTGTATTACGCAAGTTAAGGTTTGATTAAAAAATAATTAAGTCTTAGTTTTAGATAAAGGCTTTAAAAATATTTGAAGCCTGGCCAAAGATTTAAAATGACGTTTTCCAGGTAAAGTTTTCAAATAATTAAATGCTAAGGGCATTAAGTTATAAGTAGAGTTTATCTATAACTTCAAAAGTGTTTCAACACTAGTGAGAATTTTAAAATGGATTTGTTTTTAAACTAGGGCTAAGAAAATCGTTGGGTTGAATTGCAGGAATTTGTGTTTCATAAATGGTTCAAACTGAAGCCACTGTTTTTCCTGATCTAAGCTCCGTTCTCCTTTCCCGGCTACCCGTATCCAGATTTTGTCTCATGTATCAATCCCGAGCCAAGCTCCGATCTCCTGTCCCGGCTACCCGTATCCTGATTCTGTTTTCTGTGTCAATCCCCAATCCAAGCTCCATTCTCCTGTCCCGGCTACCCGTATCCTGATTCTGTTTTCTGTGTCGATCCCCAATCCAAGCTCCATTCTCCTGTCCCGGCTACCCGTATCCTAATTCTGTTTCCTGTATCGATCCCCGATCCAAGCTCCGTTCCCATGTCCCGGCTACCCATACCCCGATTCTGTTTCCTGTATCGATCCCAGATCCCTGGCTTCCCGCTCGTCCCGGCTGACCGACTTGTTCCGATCTCCGACCACGCTTTGTTCGCGAGGGCTCCTGCCCAACGAGCACCAGATTGCTATCTTTTTCCTCTCGCCCTGACTTCCTGATCCCTTAATAAAGTATTGTGTGAAACGTTACGCATTTGGGTCCCCTGCTTGAACCGGTCGTGACATGGCGTTGTCGGGCATCCTACTTGGGAGCAGTTGGGGCTGTGGTTTGTTGAAGTAGCACCAGGGAGCCACTAGACAGGGCTAAAAAGCCACATGCTGCTCCAGAGCTGCTATCGGCGTGTGTGTGAATGGGTAAAGGGTGAAGTGCATTGTAAAGCGCCTTGGTGGTCCTAAGTAACTGGTTAAAGTGCCATCACTTCCTTTATCGATAGAAGCTTTTGAGTCTTTGCCGTGTCTATTCTTATATGTCTGTGGGTTTAAGGTCTCTACCGTAACCTTTCTTTATTGGCTGCAGGGCAAAAAGTGAGTGCAGGTGAAAACAGGCTGGTGTTTTCCTTCCTGTGCTATCAGCACATGTCTTTCCTTCTCCTACTTTTTCATCCTTCTACTCCTTCTCTTCGTCCAGAAGGAGCCAGCCAATAAAGATAAGCTTGACAGAGGAGTCATCCAATAAAAGATAAGCGTCTGAACGGGCCGGCCAATAACAGATAAGAGGGAGGTAGGTGGTTCGAGTGTGCGTCCACTGTGACTTCCTGGCCGGACTTGGTCGAAACTGATATGTATGGCTTTGCTGATATGCATGGCGTCCTGTTGGCCTCTACGCAGACAGACGGCATTCTCACGGTGTATATCTATATTTACCAACAACACACATCAGGTAATACATTTTCTGGAATAAAAATAGATTGAATTAACGGTAAGTAGCTTGTCATTGGCGCAAGGTTAAATAGTTATTCAAGAAGCTGAGTGGACAAGATCATCATCAGGAGCATTTAGTAGATGGATTGGCTTTTTTCCTAATGCGTTTGATAATCTGACAACGCTAAACACTCACATCCGTCAAACAGATCCTCGTTTACGAGCATGCACACACAAGAACGCGCAACAGACACACAGCCACATGCACAATTTCACATTTACTCTAAAGCCTGAAGATCAGGGGTCGCCAACATGGTGCCCGTAACTAGCCCTGTAGGAGTCCCACGGACTGATTCTGAAAATAGATCACCAGTCATTTTTAAAGAAATTGGAAATTATTTACACAATCTACTTCTTTAAATACATGATTCATTCATCCATAATTGTTTGAAAATTTGCCAATTTTTTTGATATCGTTCCTTAGAACACACGTGACCTAACCAATTGATGACGCCATGACGGTAAGCTATCATAAGTAGTACTCCCTATGGGTGAGGCCAATGACAAGTCAAACAAATATAGTGCAGCTGTCGGATGAGGCGGGTCACCTCGTCGGAAAGCACAAAGAGTGGTATTTAGAGAAACTGAGGATAGCATTAGCATGGGTAGCTATACTGTCATACCGTCTTCTTCCTGACATATTCACAGATACAGTGGAACCTCGGTTCTCGACCATAATCCGTTCCAGAACCCTGTTCGAAAACCGATTTGTTCGATCACCGAAATCATTTTTCCCATTGAAAATAATGTAAATCGTTTTAATCCGTTCCAACACCCTGAATGTTTATCTTGAATGTTTAACGTTAACATAAAGCTAACCCAGGCTAATCGTACGTCCGCGTTATCCTAATCTTCCGTACGAAAGATTACGCTAACATGAACGTGTAAAAATAAAAAAATCAGGTCGTTTACAAGTCATTTAGCACCCTGGTCTCCACAACAAGTGCTGAGCGGTTCATTGGAAAGGGGGCTCCGTTCCAACACCCTGAATGTTTACCTTGAATGTTCAACGTAAACATAAAGCTAACCCTGGCTAATCGTCCGTTCGCGTTATCGTAATCTTCCGTACGAAAGATTACGCTAACATGAACGTGTAAAAATAAAAAAAGGAATTATGAATAGGATTTCTTACCTTTGTGGTGGTCAGCAGAAGTCATGCTGTATTCCCTAGCAAGATCAGACACTCGCACACCTCCTTCATATTTTGCTATTATTTCTTTCTTAAATGCAATAGTTGTACGCACTACTTTTCTTTTTTCACCTGTAGCAACTTTGCTGCTTGCACTGACTTTCTTCGGAGGCATAATTAGGGGCTAAAACACTTCGTACACCTATATTAAAAGCGAAAGCATAACGAAGCACATCCGCACCCGATAACAGTTGGTCACGAAAAGAGCGATCTCCACCCGTACGCCGCTCAGCATCGCACCCTAGCGTACGAACTCACGCTTTACCGGCGTTCGAACTCCGATTTTTTGACCAAACAGCGAAGCAAGAATTTCTCAAAATTTTTGGTCGGACTCCTATTTGTTCGAACTGAGAGGCGTTCGAAAACCGAGGTTCCACTGTATTAACAAATAGTCCATCTGCCTGACATCAGTCCACATGGTCAATACCACTACATTGTAAATAGAGAGGCATTTTACATTGGGGTTCACATATAATGCCAAAAGTAAGGCAACTAAAGTTAGCTGTGCACGCTAATATGTTTTATCCAGGGTGCCATCAAATCTCAAATCGACTCTAACCGAAAACGGCTCCAATTGTTTGTCATTTATGGTCATTCTGCCCTCTCACCTCCCTGATGGACATCTACTCCACTCGGTGTCTTAGCAGAGCCCAGAACCTTATCAAGGACATCCAAGTGCCCACCTCTTTGATCTGCTGCTCCTTGACAGGGGCTACAGGTGCATTAGAGCAAGAACAAACAGAATGAGCTTCTTCCCGAAAACCATTACCACCCGGAACTCCCATCTACAGCGTTTATGAGCAG
The DNA here is from genome assembly GCF_059441175.1 of Urocampus carinirostris. Taxonomy (NCBI): domain Eukaryota; kingdom Metazoa; phylum Chordata; class Actinopteri; order Syngnathiformes; family Syngnathidae; genus Urocampus; species Urocampus carinirostris. The sequence goes on along the minus strand of NC_142350.1, from coordinate 65,508,735 downwards.
AATTTTTTTGTACAACTGAGACTTTAAATCATTAATATACAATAGTCCCTTTTTTAGCAGTTAATGAAGACCAGAAACCTCTGCGAAGTGAAAATTAGTGAAATAGCTTCACACCTTCATAACTGCCCCCAAGGGTCAAACTTACCTCGAGATGATGCCCCTCTCGACTGAAAGTATACGACTATTGCAAAATAACAACTTTTACAAATAAAAACACAGAATTGCAGTTGAATCTCATCTCATCTCATTAGCTGCACCGCTTATCCTCAGTAGGGTCGCGGGGGTGCTGGAGCTCATCCCAGCAATCATCGGGCAGTGGGCAGGGGACACCCTGAAGTGGTTGCCAGCCAATCGCAGGGCTGCATTTGAATGAATGTTCTTTATTGTCATAACACAAAAGTACAACAACAATGATGGGCTTCTCCATTTAGAGTAAGAAAGCAATTTAGAGAGCAGCTGGTTAGCTTGCATCAGGTATTCCTCAGGATAAGTCAGGTCTCTGTGATGATTAACATACGACCTACCCGAGAGTAGTTTTTCTGCTCTTGCACATTTTTACCTTTTTAATTTGTTGTACCTGCACGAAAAAAGCCATTCGTTCATTGTGCATCGACAGAAAAACGACAACCAAATACTCTGTCTAGCCTACCGCCGCGCCACGCTAGCCCTCTGCATCGTTTCACCACTTGCAGTGTTGAGGCCTGATGAAAAGCCAACAGAGAGCAGGCAATGAGCTAAGTGACGCTTCACTCTTTGGTGCCTTGCACAAACGCACGCTCACACAAACGCACGATCGGACGCACAACAAAGCGGGGCGGCGGCGCCGACCAATCAGCACTCAGCCGCCGTTTGACAGGACGCTCTTTTGTCCATCATTGGAGTGCAGACGAGAACACAAACAAACTGCTTCGTCTCCGTGTGTGCGGTTGTGTGTCGTAAAGGGGGGGGCGAGATAAAAGCCCTCCCCCCTGGCTGCCGTAATCCAATTAGAGGCCTGCAAATTTGATTGGCGCCCCGAGAGTGTGCCTTCAGCTGTCCATCATTAGCGACTGCGGTGTGGTTTTTGAGGAAGTGTATGTGTAGGAGGGCTAATCTGTCATTGTGTATATATATGTGTGTCCGTGTGACAAGGAGCAGGACACTTTCTTTATCTTAGCTGCCTCAAAGGCAACGACTTCTTCGTCTTTTTGTGTGTGACGTATATGTCTGGGGGGTGTGCCTGTGTGTTCCTGGAAGTGTGTTTCTTGGTTGTGGGATTGTTTCTATTGCTTTAACCCTCGTAGCATGCGTTTTCTTTCGGCACACTACATTATTTGGACGTGATTTTAAAAGAGTGACGACTCATGAAATGAAATGAAATGTTCTGCATTTCTATAGCGCTTTTCAAGTCAATGACTTCCCAAAGCGCTTTACAATGTGCTCCACATTTCCCAATAGCGGCCTTGCAGCCATGTAAGGCGCTAACCGGCTTACTAGGGGTATTAGGGGTTCAGTGTCTTACCCAAGGACACTTCGACATGTAACACGGACGAGCCGGGATTCGAACTGGGATCCCTTGATCCCAAGACGAGCGGTCTACCTCCTGAGCTACTGCCGCCCCAACTCACCCATTTATGATTTTTTTTTGACTTCCAACCAATGTTCCCTGGAATTTTTTCACGGGTCTGAGCGTTCACACAAAGTCGGTGAGCAACGCTTGAAACAACAGTGAGCAACAGCAATCCCAAGTTGGGCAAGTGAATTATCAAACATGAGCCAAAACTTGACATCAGGTTACATTTTGCTGAGTTTCCGGCAATGCAAAATTATTTTACTCTTTTGAATGAATTGACTCATGTACTATTAGAAAGGTTGTACGGCCTACAAACGCCGTTTGTTCTTACAATTCTTTCACAAGATATCCATTTCGTTTTATTTCCTGATATAGTTTGTCGCATAATATTAACATTTTTGGGGCTTATTGAGTCGGTTGTAAGATACAGAACTGTACTTAATCACATTTTTAGTGGAAGTACAATGTTGGCAACAAGATTCACTTGATATGAATGAATGAATGAATGAATGAATGAAAACTTTATTTCGAACATAAAAATAAAAACAGGAGAAAAACAATGAGTCAACAACAAAATAATGTCACATAACATGTAATTGGAAATTATTTGAATGCAACACAAACTTTTTCTTCTTTTTTCCGTGTTTTTTTTCTACTTTTTAAAAATTCCTTAAATAAAATCTCATTGTGTTTATTTTTTCTGAGCTGTTACTTTTTTCTTTTTGTTCTCTATTTACTTTTTCCCTACATTTCTTTCTTTTCTTTTTTTTCTGGCTTTTTTCCAATGTTTTCCTTCTTTTTTTCTCATCCTTTTTTCTCAGCTTTTCACTACTTTTTAATTTTGGTATTTTTTTCTTTTTTGTTCTATTCCCCCCTTCCTTTAAGTCATTTTGTGCATAATTTTACATAATATTTGGTCATGTTGGGATTAAAGAAGCAAAAACAACCTGAAGAGCCGTTTAGGACCCTTGTGCGCTGGCTAGATTTTCTTGTGCGCTGAGAATGTGGGAGCAGTGCGCAATTGCGCACGCACCCACCCAGCTTAGAGGGAACACTGCTACCAACAACTCTTAATGTTCAGTGCCAGAAGATCAATCTATGCACATGGACATACTGGTTAGCGCGTGTTCGGCTCAGTTCTGAGGTCATGAAATCGAACCTTCCTGTGTGGAGTTTGCATGTTCTCCCCGTGCTTGGGTGGGTTTCCTCTGGGCACTCCGGTTTCCTCCTACATCCCGAAAACATGTCCCCGGGTGCCCTGCGACTGGCTGGCAACCAGTTCAGGGTGCCCCCTGCCCACTGCCCGAAGATAACTGGGATGGGCTCCAGCACCCCCGTGACCCTACTGAGGATAAGCGGTGCAGATAATGGATGGATGGATGGATATTCCCCTTGACACCCTACGCCCCATACAAGTCCTAAAAGTGACCTGAAGTGTGCCTGTGTGTATGTATATGAAAGTACTGACCAACAATCGCCAAGGTATAACCACAAACAACACCGTCAACCACAGAGAGTTAGAAACTGTCACCAAAGTTAAATATCTTGGAGCTTTAATACCAGAAGAGGGGTCAGACCCAGACTCTGGAGGGACAAGAACGTAGCAGTGAAATCAAAGATCAGACTCAAGCAAGCACCGGGTACTTTCATCTTTTACTACGCTTGTGAAAAATGGACTATCACAGCGAAACTCTAAAAGAAAAGGCCTTGGAGATGCCATGCTACAGGAAACTTCTGCCATACTTAACATATTGTCCAGAAGTCTGGGGCAATAATTACAAAAATTCACTACAGCCCCTTTTTATCCTCCAAAAACGTACAATTAGAACCATACAGAGGGTAGGATATCAAGATCATACTAGTATTTTATTCCTGCTGTCCAAATTATTAAAATTAGATGATTTAGTCAAAGTTTTCACTTCACAACTGCTATTTAAGGTCAACAAAAACATGCTAGAAAACATCCATAAATTATTCATTTGCAAAGAGGGAAATTATAACTTAAGGGGCTGTAGTAAATTCAAAATCCCAAAGGTGAGAACCACCAGGAAAAGTATGTGTGTGTCTGTGTGTGGAGTCAAACTTTGGAACAATTTACAAGACGAGATCAAACAATGTCCAACAATTCAGTTGTTCAAATTTAAAAACCAAAAAAACATGACTGGCGGAATACAGAGATGAAGAAAATGGGGTATGAGTGATACCAGAGATTGGGAATGGTGCGTTTACAACTATGGTGAACTTTGTTGTTATTGTTGCTATTGTTATATCATAACTGTTATTATTAATATTATTACTATTGTTGTTATTATCATTGGTGCCGCAGTGATGTTTGGTGACTAGTGGCATTATGACGTTGATAGATGGGTACTACGAAGATTAGTGTATAAAATACGTGACTATTGTTTTTATTATAATTATTGATATCTGACCTATGTAATATGTATATCCATGAGACTTTTTATATTAGACACAAGAGAGAAGAGGATCTGTAAAATGTATTTACAAGGGAAGATGAAGGGGTAGGGAAAATAAGCATCTGCTTCTTACCACCCCATTTCGTGTTATGTAACATTATTTTGGTGTTGAGTTCTTGTTTTTGTCCTGTTTTTATTTTAATGTTTGAAAATAAAGTTTTCACTCATTTCATTCAAACTTCTAGGCATCAGCTACTCAGCCAATTGGACAAATGAAACGGTGCGCCATCAGAGGGCACATTGGACCCTACGAAGAACTGTTGTCAACTGTGCGCAAATGGAAACTTCAGTGGTATGGTCACGTCACAAGATCATCAGGACTTGCCGAGATAATTCTCCAGGGCACAGTCCAAGGGGCAGGAGGAGAGGAAGACAGAAACAGAACTGGGCTGACAACATTAAGGAATAGACTGGTGCCAGGAAAAGGCCAGGGACTGTGGAGAAAACTGTCCAGAGTTGCGTTCTCCTTGGTACTCTGACGACCCATGCGGTCACGGCATCCGTATATATTGTCACATTTTTCTGAGGTCCAGCTAGTCTCTGAAGAGCGGATGCCGCTTCAAACTGAAAAATAACAGCGACCAGATGATGAAGGTGCTGCATCTGAGTCACATCAGGAGACCTTTCCTGCTACTAGTAAACCAGGAAACCAGTATTATCAGTTTAATGTGGGGGAGCAAAGTCCCCCGCCAAAAAAACAGCCTGGAGATACACACTATCTCTATGGACTATTTAGATATTTCATCTCTCATCTCATCAGCCGTACCGCTTATCCTCATTAGATATTTGAATTAGTCAAAAAGTGGTGACCAAACTATTTTCAATACATGGCATTTTTTTGGGACAATAGCAGTTCCTCCAAAAACCACACACAATTCATGTCAGTGTACATTTTTGGACGTAAACTTGAAGTGTGATTACACAGTTATTTATGAATATTTTTTTGACTTCCAACCACTCAAAATGGTATTTAAACTAACTATACATATTTAGTAATCGTTAATTTATTTATTAATACCTAAATGAACCGTATAGGGGCGGCAGTGGCTCAGGAGGTAGAGCGCTCGTCTTGGGATCAAGAGATCGCAGTTTGAATCCCGGCTCCTCCGTGTTACATGTCGAAGTGTCCTTGGGTAAGACACTGAACCCCTAATACAACTAATAAGCAGGTTAGCGCCTTACATGGCTGAACGGCCGCTATTGGGAAATGTGAAGCACACTGTAAAGCGCTTTGGGAAGTCTTGACTTGAAAAGCGCTATAGAAATGCAGATCATTTCATTTCATATATACAATGAATGAATGAATGAATGAAAACTTGATTTCAAACATTAAAATAAAAACAGAACAAAAACAATAACTCAACAACAAAATAATGTTACATAATATGTTCGATATATATAAGGTGAATAGTTCATATGAACTAATTAGAACCTTTTTCCCAATGCATCAAATTACACAGGTTTTAGGATATATCAAATATAATGATTTTTAATGGATTTGTATACATACAAATAATGTACATAGCATGTTTTGTGTATATTATGTGGTACTCTCCTAAATGTAATGACATATAAATCACAGCGCAATGAAATTTTAAACATCTACATGGTTTGTTCTCCCAAGTGTCTTTAAATGCTCTCTCTTTGATTGAAAATACAATAAAAAACATAAAAATGAGAAGAAAATAATTGAGAAGCACTACCTGAAACTCAGGTAAGTGCTCCTTAATTGTTTGCAAATATTTATGTATTGATGAGCTCTTCGGAAGTAAAGTTCTTTTTGTGCACTTGAATAATTTTTAATTTTTGTTGAACCAATTTTGAGTACTTTGTTGAAAAGTGCTGCAGGGGAAATAACATAGTGTAGTGTTGATCGTTTGGTTTAAATGAGCTTTCTCTGCTAAAAAAGTATATAAATTTAGTTTTTGGAAATATCTATGTCAGAAGAGGGTGGCATGGCAGCTGGGTGGTTAGCATGCAGACCACAGTGCTGATGTTCAGAGGTTCAAGTCCAACTACCGTTCCTAACCGTGTGCAGTTTGCATGTTCTCCCCGTGCTTGTGTGGGTTTCCTCCCACATTCCAAAAACATGCATGTCAGGTTAATTGGCCGGTCCAAATGTTCCCTAGGTGGGAATGAGCGAGCGAATTGTCAGGTGTCCCCTGCCCGCTGCCCGAAGACGGCTGGGATGGGCTCCAGAACCCCCGCGACCCTACTGAGGATAAGCGGTGAAGATAACGAGCGGCTGCCTTTTCCAGCGGCTGCCCTATTGTTTTATTGTCTGCTCCTATCTTCGGTGTTTTTTCTTCCCGTTTTGACAACTACACTATGGATTACTTCTATCCTATGGACATGGGTTTTAGCGCACAAAAAATGCGTGTATTCAAGGAATTTCAACTCCTTGCCTTGAAGAATTCTCGTGCCGGCGTGATGAAGGGGCCTATCGTGGAAGAAGAGCCGGAGCTAGCTAAGCGGCTAGCGGCGTTATAAGTCTTCGGTACCATCCGTAATCATGGTAAATGCGAACTCACGACCAAATAAGATCATCGAGTGCTGGTGGAAAACATCGAAGCGCACAGGGAGCGCAGTTGCTGTGTTTTGCGGAAACGTGGCTCACGTTTAGCATTCCGGACGCTAACGTGTAGCCACCCGGAGCTACCCGGAGCTATCCGGCTTCTGCGCCGCTATACAGAGACACGAAAGCCGGGGGGAATCGGAGAGGAGGCGGACTTGCTAACACGAGGTGGTGTATCCCTGGATTTTCACAAAGAAAAGATTTCCATCTGCCGCAGGGATGTCGAACTTTTGGACTAGCGTGACGTCATCCACTTCGCTACAAGCACCCCTAGGGCATCATGTTCATCTGTTAATAAACAACGGGGTAGACTGCTGGAAGTGTGAATTTCCCTACGGGGATGAATAAAGTATCTAGCTATCTATCTATATGTTAGAACTAGCACTTCATTTTGCATCTGAATCCTTCAGAAATGGCTACTGAAGTGAGATGTTTACAATTTCATTAAAAATGCAGCTTTTTGAGCATTAAGGGAATATTATTAAAGTTGTTTTGGTTTTGCAGATCATTTTGTTTAACTTAAAAGTAAACATTTTCTACAATCTTTGTTTTAAATTGCACAATTTGGGTCTTGTATTTTGGGTGGTACTGTGGGTCCTGAAGTTAGACCAGTCGAGAACCGCTGCTTTCAAGCATAGTCATAATATTTGTATCCTTACGTGTGTTTTTGTTAAACGCCGCGATTGTTTTTGTGTTTGGATGTGCGCGTTCTCGCCCGGCTTCGGCTGATGTGTTCCAGATGTTGGAGAACTGCAGACTGCTCGCTCGGCCTCGCAGCCGCCGCCGCCAACAAAACCGGGACAGGTTAATCCGGCAGAGCTCGCCTTTATCAGGGTAAAACCAGCCTGCATCCTTCTCTGTCTACACCCACCGACACCCCCCTGACGACCCCTCCCCATAAGGAGATGGATGTGCTACTTTGCAAACACTTGTTCGAGAGTCCACTTATTTCCGGCAGGATTATAAACGTCTCTATTGCTCAAAATGTCTTCACGTACTTGATGCAGTTTTTTTTTAGTTACTTGGTGCCTTGTTGTCTATCTGTCTGTCTATCTATCTGTCTATCTATCCATCTATCTATCTAGACATCTATCTATCTAGACATCTATCTATCTATCTAGACATCTATCTATCTATCTAGACATCTATCTATCTAGACATCTATCTATCTATCTAGACATCTATCTAGACATCTATCTATCTATCTAGACATCTATCTATCTATCTATCTATCTATCTATCTATCTATCTATCTATCTATCTATCTATCTATCTATCTATCTATCTATCTATCTATCTATCTATCTATCTATCTATCTATCTATCTATCTATCTATCTATCTATCTATCTATCTATCTATCTATCTTTCTATCTATCTATCTATCTATCTATCTATCTATCTATCTATCTATCTATCTATCTATCTATCTATCTATCTATCTATCTATCTATCTATCTATCTAGACATCTATCTAGACATCTATCTAGACATCTATCTAGACATCTATCTAGACATCTATCTACCTATCTAGGTCAGGGGTGTCAAACTCATTATAACTCAGGGGCCACACGATAGAACAAACATTCTGTCGGGGGCCGGACTAGTAGAATAAAGGGAAAGAAAAAGAGAGATAAAGAAATAAAAGAAAGAGGGAGGGAAAAGGAGACAGGGTGGGACGAAGAAAGAGATAGAGGGAGAGAGCGTGAGAAACAAAAGAGATAAAAAGAGAAGTTGTGAGAGAGGGGGAAAGAAAGGGAGCGGAAGAAAGAAATCCAAAGAGAAATAGAAAGACAGAAGGAAAGAAAAGAAAGCGCGAAGGGTAGAAATAGAGAAAGAAAAAAGACAGAAAAGGAAAAAAGGAAGTTAGAGCAAAATACGTTAAAAAGACACAGAGAGAGAAAGAGACAAAGAGCAACAAAGGAAGAGAAAAAGAGAGACACAGAGAGTGAAAGAGAGAGAGAGTGGGAGAAGAGGGGTGGAAAAGAGGAAGAGAGAGAGAGAGAAAGAGAGAGAGAGATAAATAAATACAAGTACAGTGTCTTTGTGAGAAGCACCTGGCTTTGGCAACATCAAGTTGACATATTTCAACCTGCAGCTTGTTTTTCTCTTGCGCTTCTCTGAGTGTTGTCTCGCGGGCCAGATTAGAAGTGCATCTTCCGTGGCAAGCGATGGCGTTGTCGTGGACGGAAAAAACGGGTCAGTAGCCGGGACAGGAGAGCAAAAACTTGGTCGGGGTCGTAAGCCAGATTAGGAGAGACGACGTGGTCGGGGACAAAAAGAGGTCAAAAGTCTGGACGAGAGAGTAGACGTGGTCAGGATAAAAAACGGGTCAAAGCCAGGGGACAGACGGGAGCAAAAAAACAGGTCAGGGTCGAAAAAGGCTTGCCTAGTGTTAACTGAGGTTCGCAGACGGACTGACAAAAGGGGACGGACAGGACTGGGTACAAGTACTGATCATAGGCCAATCAGAGTCCGAGCTAGTTGCACCCAGGGAGCGGGCACAGCGGAGTCACATCAGTAATCATGACAAGAACAGGAGAAGACTGTACAAAACAAGCCTCACAATACAAAATTCCAAATTGACCTAGCTGTCTTACTCCTAAACCCTTTCCTTTTATCGAATAACTGAAGTTACAAAATGCAGATTTGCCCAGAAAGGCATGGAAACAAAAAAACTGAAACTTTATCGGCCAATAGTGATATAAACAATGCATAATAGTCAAAACAGTTAACTGTCATGGTCGCCTTGGCGACCGGTCTGCCCCGCCCCCTGGGCACCAGCTGAAGCAGATCAGCTAATTGCGTGTCTGCTATTTAAGGCTGGATTCTGGGTATTGCGGGTGTTGGCTCATTATACACACTGTCTGTTCTGTTATGCCTTGTCCTGTTTAGTTGAGTTGGAAGAAACCTGTGTTTGCACGTTTTTGTTAAAGCCTGTTTGTTCTGTCTTGTCCCTGAGTTTTGGACAACTTTTATTTTGGTAAATAAAAGTTTTGATCGTCACGCAATTGAGTTCTCCCTTCCTGCCTCCTGCCTCCGTTCCGGTCCGGTCACCCCTTCCACCTCGTGACATTAACAACAGTGAGGAAAAATAGTCTAAGTAATGAACAAACTGGCATCCCATGTCACAGACCAGGAACGGAGACGGGATCCAATAGCGTTTGTTTTCTCAGTTTTTATTAAGAAAAAGAACAGTGCTTGCATCCACGATCCGATGATCGTCGGTCACGGGTAGCAGAAAGCAGGAACGCGGAAGTACACTTCCGTGTCGAGCGACGGTAGTCGTTGGCAGCGAGAAAAACAGGTCGATGGTCGGGGCGGAGGAGCAAAAACAGAAACAGGTCCAGAAAAGAGGTCTGCAACAGGTATCAGGCCGGAAACAGGGCAAGAGAGTGTCGGAAACAGGGTTGGGTAGGGTTACTTTAACTTGATTACTTTCAATGACATTTGGATTACTCCAATACCAAATATGCTAACAAAAGACAAAAGAAACTAAATATGAAAAAAATGATGACTCACAACACGTGGTAAGCTTTCTCTCCTGGCTTTGATCTCTTTGATCTCCAGCAAAACTAAGATAAAATGCGAGAGAAACAAAATGAAAATAAATCTAAACAGCTTGCCAACATCATTTTTGTCATTCCATGTGCTCCGTTACTCCCCAAGTCTGCACAAAATTTTGTCATTTTATTCATATTTTGTTTCTTTTGTCTTTTATTAGCATATTTGGTATTGGAGTAATCCAAAAGTCATTGAAAGTAATCAAGTTAAAGTAACCCTACCCAACCCTGGTCGGAAAGTACAAAACTTGTCTAGCTTAGAGCATAGGTTTGCAGACGGTCTGACGGGTTCCGACGGGAGAGAGAGAAAAAGAAATACAAGAACAGTGTCTTTGTTCGAGGCATCTGTCTTTGGCAACATCAAGTTGACATATTTCAACCTGCAGCTTGTTTTTCTCTTGCGCATGTGAAACAGGTGCCTCACCACCTCCTCGCCGAAAGGCGCCGCCATGTCTAAAGGAAACTCATATCAGCAAAGCGTTTATCAAAACAAGGCCTAAGTCCTTCGTCAGCGACCCGTTATCAAAATTCCCCAGCCAAAACACTCTACACTTGGAACAGCGCGACCTGTCATCGAACTTAAGCCTGCTCTGTGAAAAATCTTCATTGCATTCAATAACTGTAATTTGTATAAAATTGTATAAAATCCCTTATAGTCAATCACCTAATAGAAGCAGGTGCCCCCAATCAGTAATCATGACATCCTACATAATCTCCAATATTAAAAACAGAAACAATCAGAATAAATTCATCAATAATTTTTTGACAATTAAATATTTTTAAAAAAAGACGGCCATAGATCACATTTTCATATCTTTGAAGTCTTTTAAGCTTGTTTTCAACCCGTCGCGTGCGTTTTAAGACTCTCATTGATCCTAGTTGAAATGAGGATTTACGGGATCACGGGCTCGCCCCCGCTCGTCGGCCATCTTGGCTTTCATCATTGAGTTTGCCGGATGCAAAAAAAACCCACGGCGTTAAAAGACGAGCCACTCTCGCGAAAAACTTCAAAGAGAGTTCGCTAATTGCGCCGGCGCGGAGGTGGCGTGTCGGGGAGGACGAATATGATCACAAGAGGAAGCGAGAGAGGTGAGCTTTGGGGGGATTTGAGGAGAAAGACCGACCACTTAGACTTTGCCCGAGGCCAAAAACTTGTCATGTTCTCGTTCGAGATCCCACTTGGGAGCAACAGGAGACAAACGCTTTGTTCACGCTTATCTTAAAAAGCTAAATAGAATGTGACAAATGTTGGCAAGTTTTAATGAAAGACACAAATGTGTGTTCACTTTTAATGAATTAGAATTGAAGGGATGGTGTGTCAAGACCAGAACGGAAACAGAACCCACTTGCGTAACGTTTACCACAAGTTTTATTGAAGGAATGAGGAAGGGCTGCGCCCACGATCCGGTGTTGCTCTCGTACTCGGCTTGTGATCCGAACACGGAAGTGAGTCTTCTGTGGCGAGCGATGGCGGTGTCAGGGACGGAAAAAAACGGGTCGATAGCCGAGACAGGAGAGCAAAAACGTGGTCGGGGTCGGAAGCGAGTCTGAAGCCAGAACGGGAGAGCAGACGTGATCGGGATCAAAATGCGTTGTAGCCGGTGACAAACGGGAGCAAAACGGGACAGGCGGGGGTCAGGGTCGAAAAAGGCTTGCCTAGTGTTAACTGAGGTTTGCAGATGGACTGACAAATGGGAACAGATAGGAGTGGGTTTAAATGGGGACAGGGAGCCAATCAGAGTCTGAGGCAGTTGACGCCAAAGGTGATTCACATCGATAATCATGGCACGGTTTGCCTTATTGGACCACTAGATGTTGCTGAAGTGTGTAGTGAAAGCAAAAACGAGTGCTAAAAGCATTAGGACGAATACAAACTACCCCATAATTTTTCTTCTCTTTTTGTTTGTTAAATCCCTCTAGGTGAGCCTCCTGTTACGTACAATGAATAACAAAATTCTCAACCAATGAGTAGTTTTAAAATATAAATTAAAAATACACGTATATATTATAGTTTAATGGTGCACAAAGGTGGACTCTTCTGCAGGCTTGTGATTGCAAAAAAATAAAGAAATATACACTTTCTATTTGTGTCTGTTCCCCCTTAGAATGTTTTAGCATTTGCAGGAACAGGATCAGGACCCAAATGCGTGACGTTTCTCCAAAAGCCTTTTATTTTACGGGAAATGGGGAGTCATGCACGTTAGGCAGCAGTTTGACGTGGAATGATAGGAAGCTAAAGCTAAAGGCCGACAAGATCGATACCAAGCAGATACCGGACAGATGGGGTCGATACCGGAGAGGACGGGACAGACAGGATTGATATCAAAACAGGGTATCGAAATTCAACAGGACAAACTAGACGGGAACGAAACTGGAAACCGATATCAAACAGGACAAAATAAACAGGAACCATACCGGATGGGAAATACCAACAGGAAGCAGGACCTGGTCAAAACCCACATGTTGCGGGGCAGAGGTTCATTGACGGACTGACATAGGAAGAGTGAGAGCACTGAGCTTAAATAGACGGAAAGCCAATCTTTCAATGAGCTGCAGCTGGCGCCACACGGGGCGGGGCCAATTGGGCACCATGGCAACTGTGACATCAATATACTTTGGGTACGTCTTGGACTGGTATTTTAGGTGAATTTTACAGGAATTTTACGCTGTTAAAGTTATAATACATCTTAAAACAATTTTGGGGGAAAATTTAAATACAGTTTGCATGAAAAGATCAAAGATTGTTCCTATTTTATTCTGCTTGTCGTGAAAGAATCTTTAACGAGATCTCGTTTTGACCAGGAGACCCCCAAGAAATATGGCGTTGCTTGGCCTTCGCTGGTACTGTTTACTCCCGCTTAATCCCGGTTGTATTTATGGCCGCCTCCCGTAACGCCGTTTTGCTCCCGTTTTCACACACTATTTCTCGACACTTCTCCAGAAACAAACCAGAGGCAACTGTCAGCACGCACTTTAATCCGTACGCATCCCAGAATGCCTGGAACGTGAGGGGGCGGGGCCACATCGGCGTTTCGAGGTACAGTGGAACCTCGGTTCTCGACCATAATCCGTTCCAGAACCCTGTTCGAAAACCGATTTGTTCAATTACCGAAATCGTTTTTCCCATTAAAAGTAATGTAAAATTGTTTTAATCCGTTCCAACACCCTGAATGTTTTACGTAAACATGAAGCTAACCCAGGCTAATCGTACGTTCGCGTTAGCGTAATCTTTCGTACGGGAACGTGTAAAAATAAAAAAAAGGATTATTAATAGGATTTCTTACCTTTGTGGTGGACGGTGGGGAGAGAAAAACCATCAAATGTTTTTCAAGCTCTTCCAAAACTTGCGGCAGTTGCTTGCTTATAGCGCTAACTTCCTTAGCCGCATCACTCGATTTCCTTATTCTTTACTATCGTACTGATAGTAGATTTAGCCATGCTGTATTCACTAGCAAGATCGGAAATTCGTACACCTCTTTTATATTTAGCTATTATGTCTTTCTTAAAGGCAATAGTTGGACAAAGAACTTGTTTTTTTTTTTTCACCTAGGGTCTAAAACACCCGTACGCCGCTCAGCATCGCACCCTAGCGTACCGGCGTTCGAACTCAGATTTTTTGACCGGACAGCGAAGCAAGAATTTCTCGAAATTTTTGGTCGAACACCGATTTGTCTGAACTGAGAGGCGTTCGAAAACCGAGGTTCCGCTGTATTGTTTTAATGAAACCCTGTCATTTCAGGACTGTCAACTGTAATTTTGTCACACAATTTTAAAATTTGCGGCTAGTGCATATTTCTTATGGCCACTAGGGGCACTGATGCAGAAAAGGTAAGAGACAGGTGGTGACGAGGAAGAAGCAAGTCACAATCGTTAACAAACAGATGGTAAATGGACTGCATTTCTATAGCGCTTCAACCAGTCACATCCTTTTGTTATTTTCTTTATTCCACTGCTTTTATATACAATTATTATCTTAGAGGGCTCCAGCACTCTCGTGACCCTATTGAGGATGAGCGGTTCAGAAAATGGATGGATGGATGATTGTCAAGACCAGAACGGAAACAGGACCCACTCGCGTTTCTCACAAGTCTTTATTGGAAGGAAGAGAAAAGGCTGCACCCACGATCCGGGGATTGCTGGACGCGGGAGGCTAGTCGCTCTGGTATTCGGATTGTGCTCCATGCGCGGAAGTGGATTTTTCATGGCGAGCGATGGCAGTGTTAGGGGCAAAAAAAGCGGGTCGGTTGCCGGAACGGGAGAGCAAAAATGTGGTCAGGGTTGGAAGCGAGTCGTAAGCCAGAAAAGGAGAGAAGCTGTAGTCGGGGACAAAAAGAGATCGGAAGCCGGGACGGGAAAGCAGACGTGGTCAGGATCAAAACGGGTCGTAGCCGGAGACAAACGGGAGCCAAAACGGGACAGGTGGGGCGCAAGGTCGAAAAAGGCTTGCCTAGTACACACTAAGGTTGGCAGACGGACTGACAACAGGGGATTGACAGGACTGGGTTCAAATACTGACAGGGAGCCAATCAGAACCCGCCTAATGAGCGGGCACAGCTGAGTCACACAGTAATCATGACTGTTTCGTATTTGCCTAAAAAAATGTTAAATTCTTTGACATACGAGAACTTTTTTTTAAAGCAACGGAAATAGTTACTTACCCTGGTAACTAGTAACTTTCACTATAGGTTAATTCAGTTAGTGAGTCAAGTACTTTTTGGAAGAAGTTGTGTGTAACTATGGCTAATTTGTCAGGACAAGAACGGAAACAGGACCCACTCGCGAAACGTTTACCACAAGTTTTATTGAAGGAACGAGGAAGGGGTGCTCCCACGACCCAAAGTTCGCTGGACGCGGGTAGCGGGTCGCTCTCGTACTCTGCTTGTGATCCGAACACGGAAGTGGATTTTCCGTGGCGAGCGATGGCGGTGTCGGGGACGGAAAAAACGGGTCGGTAGCCGAGACAGAGAGCAAAAACGTGGTCGTAAGCGAGTAGGAAGCCAGAACGGGAGAGCAGACGTGATCGGGATCAAAATGGGACAGGCGGGGGTGAGGGTCAGAAAAGGCTTGCCTTGAACGCACAAATATTCGCAGACGGACTGACAAAAGGGGATTGACAGGACAGGGTTTAAATAGTGGGGAAGCCAATCCGTCAACAAGCTGCAGCTGGCGCCACACGAGCGGGGCCAATTGGACACTATGGCAACCGTGACACTAATTGATGTTCATTACTGATTTATTTTCATATGTTTGTAATTTTTGGGTCTTGATTTGTGTCGCGCATAAAAAGAAAGATATTTGAGAACAGAGGCAGCACGGCGGCGCAGTGGTTAGCGCGTGTGTGGCACAGTTCTAAGGTCTCGGGAACCTCCTGCGTGGGTTCAAATCCAGCTACCGAACTTCCTGTGCGGAGTTTGTATGTTCTCCCCGTGCTTGTGTGGGTTTCCTCCGGGCAATCCGGTTTCCTCCCACATTCCAAAGACATGCATTTCAGGTGGATTGGCCGGTCCAAATTGTCCCTAGGTGTGAGTGGGCGAGCGAGTTGTCTGTCCCTGTGTGCCCTGTGATTGGCTGGCAACCAGTTCAGGGTGTCCCCTTCCCACTGTCCGATGATTTCTCGGATGAGCTCCAGCACCCCCGCAATCCTACTGAGGATAAGCGGTGTAGCTAATGAGATGAGATGAGATTTGAGAACAGTGTGAAATTCTTTTCAGAAACTTTCTTGTAGAAAGCCTGATTTTTTTGCCAAAGACCCTCTTCGAGACCCCTGACATAAAGGAGCTGATGAGTTTTAAGTTTAGGAGAACAACAAGAATTCTCAAGTCAGGGGTCGAAAACCGATTTCAAGTACAGCTCCTGGACCCTCGGTGGGCTCTGAGCGCTGGGTGGTCTCGGGAAACCGGCCGGGGGGTTGGGGGGGGGATTTTGACCCCCCCCCTGGTCAGCTCGTAAATGGCCACACGGGCAAACAAGGGCCCTTGACGGATAGCGTGCGACTTCCCGACGGGCGAGTGAGCGAAAGTGGCAAAGAGCGAAAGGAGGAAGCGAAAAACACAGCCGGAAAATTGTGAATGGTTTTGGACAGGAAGTCAAGGTTGAGGCCGGAATGGCCATTCATGATGGAGGGTCCTTTTGTCCTTCATGCACTGAAACTTTCATCCGTGTCGGAAAGGACTTGACGCAATTATTGGCAAAATAAACACAAGACAGTTTTTTTTTTAAGCGATAGATCAGGGGTGTCAAACTCATTTTAGATTGGGGGCCACATGGTAGAAAAAATAATCTCATGGGGGCCGGACTAGTAGATTAAAGAGAGAAAGAAAGAAGGAGGGTATTAGTGAGACCAAAATATGGAATGAGAAAGAGAGCAAGAGAGAGAAAAAGAAAGAAGGAAAGAGAGAAAGAAAGATAGAGATAGAGATAGAGAGAGAGAGAGAGAGAGAGAGAGAGAGAGAGAGAGAGAGAGAGAGAGAGAGAGAGAGAGAGAGAGAGAGAGAGAGAGAGAATGAAATAATGAAAGAAAGAAAGAAAGAAAAAAGAAGGAAAGAAGGAAAGAAGGAAAGAAGGAAAGAAGGGAAGAAGGAAAGAAGGAAAGAATGAAAGAAGGAAAGAAAGAAAACAATGAGAGTAAGAGTGAAAACAAAATATAGAATACAAAAGAAAAATAGAGAGAGAGAGAGAAAGAAAGAAAGAAAGAAAGAAAGAAAAAAGAAAGAAAGAAAGAAAAAAGAAAGAAAGAAAGAAAAAAAGAAAGAAAGAAAGATCGATAGATAGATAGATAGATAGATAGATAGATAGATAGAGAGAGAGGGGGAGAGAACGGACATAGAAGAAAAAGAGAGAAGAAAGAAAGAAAGAAAGAAAGAAAGAGAATGAGAGAGAGAATGAGAGACAAAGAGAACAAGATAGGGTTAGAAAAGGAGACAGAAATTAAAAGAGAGTGAGAAAGACAGAGAGAGAGAGAGAGAGAGAGCATTCGAGAGAACAAGAGAGAGAAAAAGAGAGAGTCTAAGAAAGAAAAGAAAAAGAAAGGGAGAGAAGAGAGAAGGTGAAATAGAAAGAAAAGGGGGCGAGAAAGCGAGAGAGAAATAGAAGACAGACAGAAAGGGTGAAAGAGATAGAAAAAGAAAGAGAGAAAAAAAGAGAGTATGAATAAGAAAAAGAAATAAAAGGAGAAAGAGAGAGAGTGTGTCAGAAAGAGAGAAAGGGAGGGAAAAGGAAAGATTGAAAGAGAGAGAACAAAATATACTGTAGCTCCAGTTGCTTTCCGAGTTGACATCAACATCAAGGACATATTTAAAAAAAAATGTTTAGTTGAGCTGTGGCCCTCGATACGTAGTTTGTGTGTTATCACTGTTTAGTATAGTTTACTTGCGTTAACATTGTGTATATCTCTACTCCTTTGTAGTAGCGATACGATATTTTACACCATCATGTTGCCAAAGCAAGAAAATAAAGCTTCACTGGTTCCTCATACAGTAGTACCTTGCCCTATTGCTACGTTCCCGGATAGCTAAACAGTCACCACGCCCCTTTTCTCCCTGTGTCTGCCTGTGGTCGAGACGTACCCAAAGTAAATTGAATGCTGTTCTTGAAAAACTGAACATTGTACGTGGCCCTTTATAACACTAAAACCTTTGCATATGTGTATTTTACTATGTACAATTTTTTTAGATGTTGTGAAAGAGTTGTAAAATAAACCGTAACACACAACTGTAAACATGAGTGGACTCACCGCGCATGTCTTAGTAACAATGTTGCATCGTGGGTAATATAGTTCTTATGTTATTAAACACATACCATCACATAGAGGGATTGGATAGTCACTTGTTTACTTTTGTTGTGCACAAATACAATTTGCCTATTTCTGTTTGACCAGTCAGGTTGTGAGAGTTTACACTTATTTTACACTGCAGTGTTAAACACACTTTATATTGTTGAACTGTTTACCTTTGTTTGGTGAAAATACTTGAAATACAGCAGCATATGTCTACTTGACCAGTTGTCTCAGTACATTGTTTACTGCTGATTGTTATTTTATCATATTGTTTTCTGCTTATTTTTGTTGCACTTCGAGTGTCGGATAAATCTACTGAATTGCAATAAATATTACAAGGTTCTATAACTTCTGTTATTCTCTATTTATCCGACTCGAACACTGCTCAGAAAATTTCAAATTATTTGATAAAACAATTTTTTTTTTAAAAGAGCTGGTGCAAAACAATTTGGCACTCACGCGGACAACATCCTTGTTCTCGGTTTCCGAAATCTTTATTACAAACTTGGCCCCCTTCTTTTCAGCATTTACATTCAGATTCAGATTCAGATCTACTTTACTGTCATTCTTGTACACGTGTATACAGAACGAAATGTCGATACACAGTTTCCTTGAATGTACAGATATAATTAAATGTTGTACTGGGTTAGAGTATTGAAGTACTAATAATGTGCTAAATAAATATAGCTTTGAATAGTATTATACAGTAGTGCAAAGAGTGCAAGAGGAGCAGCTAACCAGATGTGCAAAATGGGCTGTCAGGTAAACGAGTCACTATACAATAACAATAACACTGGAGTACGATAGTGCAGAGGAGAACAGATGTGCAAAGGAGTGGCTAGGTATAAGAGAACTGCCAGTAGTGCAAAAAAAAACAAAAAACAAAAAACAAACAGATGTACAGATTAGCAGCTGTGTAGGCTTACTGTGCGTGTGATTGACTATTTAACATGCTTCCATATTATTTGCAAGTATAATATCAGTTTTCATTGCTACGCAGACGACACTCAACTATATCTTCCGATGGAGGAATCTGCCACAATAAACTGTGGAAATTTGTAGGCCTGCCTCACTGAGTTAAAAGAATGGATGTCACTCAACTTCTTGCGCTCCCATGAGCCAAGAAGAGATCTGCAGGTTGGAGAGCGTTCTCCATTCGGGCCGTGGTGTTGTGGAATGCTCTTCCCCCTGAGATGTAGGTTTTAGATCATAGGATGGTGTCATAATAGCCTGTTGTTTGCAATAGTCTTTAATCTGGGCAGCCCTTTGAGACTCTTTGTGATTAAGGGCGTCACAAATAAACATGACTTGACTTTACTTGAGGTTTTTTGAGTTTTTCCTTGCCGTCATGTAGGTTTTAGATCAGGGGATGGTGCCATAATAGTCTGTAGTTTGCAATAGTCTTTGATTTGTGCAGCCCTTTAAGACTCCTTGTGATAAAGGGCGTCACAAATAAACATGACTTGACTTGACTTGAGGTTTTTGAGTTTTTTCTTGCCCCCATGTAGGTTTTAGATCAGGGGATGGTGTCATAATATTCTGTAGTTTGCAATAGTCTTTGATCAGTGCAGCCCTTTGAGACTCTTTGTGAAAACGGGCTATACAAATAAACATGACTTGACTTTACTTGAGGTTTTTGAGTTTTTCCTTGCCCTCATGTAGGTTTTAGATCAGGGGATGGTGTCATAATATTCTGTAGTTTGCAATAGTCTTTGATCAGTGCAGCCCTTTGAGACTCTTTGTGAAAACGGGCTATACAAATAAACATGACTTGACTTGACATGAGGTTTTTGAGTTTTTCCTTGCCCTCATGTAGGTTTTAGATCAGGGGATGGTGTCATACTAGTCTGTGGTTTGCAATAATCTGTGGTCTGTGCAGCCTTTTGAGACTCTTTGTGATTAAGGGCTATACAAATAAACATGACTTGACTTTACTTGAGGTTTTTGAGTTTTTCCTTGCCCTCATATAGGATTTAGATCGGGGGATGGTGTCATATTAGTCTGTGGTTTGCAATAGTCTTTGATCTCTACAGCCCTTTGAGAGTCTTTGTGATTAAGGGCGTCAACGATAAACATGACTTGACTTGACTTGAGGTTTTTGAGTTTTTTCTTGCCCCCATGTAGGTTTTAGATGAGGGGATGGTGTCATAATAGTCTGTAGTTTGCAATAGTCTTTGATCTGTGCAGCCCTTTGAGAGTATTTGTGATTTGAGACATTATATTACTTTGGGTACGTCTTGGATTGGGATAACAGGCAAATTTTTCAGGAAGAGGTTAAAAAAAACCCTTTAAAAATCTCACCCTCCAAATTCTACTGCCAATATTGAATTGAGAACAAATAGGTTTCCTAGAGTTTGACTCCAGCATCTCCAAAGTCTCGTCTTCGTGTGCGTCAACAGGATACGCAGAAACGCCAGGAATGCTAACAGACGGCCGTCTTGAGCTGTGCCGGCTCCGACTCTTATCAAGCAGGTCCCTACTCGCAATCAACAAGCGGACCCAGGCGCAGGTCTTTGTATGTCTTTGACGATCGTCATCATCATAATAATCCTTTTTAAAAAAAACTATGATTACATAGAGTCCTAAACACACGTGCATGCTTCTCATAGCTAAACACGGGTGCCTATGGATGACTTCATTGCTAATCAGCGAAGACCCCCACCCGCTCCCAGTCAGTGTTTATGGAGCCGCGTTGGAGATTAGGAGGGACTGGAGCACACTGTAAGCGGCCCCCGACTCCATTTTGTGAAGGGGGGTCCCCCCCGTCTTATCGAAGGCCAGGAGACTGGGCCACTGACGCTATCTTTAAGCACAGTGTGTTTGTGTGCGTGTTGACTCGAAACGGGTCAAACGCGTCAGATACGTCTGTCGCCGCGGCGACGTCGCATGATGGGAACTGTGGGAACGCTGGGAAGTGAAATTTTGGATTTCATGGAATAATGCGGTAGGTTGTTCAACAGGACAGTTGGAGACAGTCATACGGAACGTTACTCTCAAGGCTACACCCGTTAGAGCAGAGGGCATAGGTGTCAAACTCACGGCCAGCGGGCCACATGCGGGATATGATTATATTCAACCCGTGAAATCAGTTTCTATACATCTACTATCATGGCTTGGCAGATCACACTAAAACCACAAGTCCCATAATGCAGAGCTTCAGCTGCCTTGTGCTAGAAATTAAATATTAAAATGTACGGTTTACCAAATCGTTCGAATTAGTTATCTGACGCCGTTAACCAAACACAACCTACATTCACGGACAAGAGACCGGCATTTTCACACGGGGGCAGATTTAATTTCTTAAACAATTTAACTAAGTGAACTCCATCAAATATGGCCGAATTAGCCAAATGAGTGTCGCTCGAGTCTCTGTCAAGCCTCCTCTCTCGATCTCCTTGCTTCTACTCTCGGCCCACGTTTTTCCGCAAGATGGTGTGCTGGCTCCTCCCATGGGAGTGCCAGGGAAGCCCCCACGTGGGATCCATCATCTCGGAGAAGAGCGTCGCGATGTCTGTCCTTGTGCGTCTGGCCTTTTCCGTCAGTACTCACAGAAATTCTGTTATCAGAAATACGTCTGATGCATTCCACACAGCCTAACCTTCTAATGTACCTTGAAGAAAAACAGTCAGTAAATATCATGCAGTAAACTCAACAAATTTAACTTGTATTCAATCGTATAAAATCCTTTATAGTCAAATGTATAAAATCCTTCACTTGCCACTGCAAGACTTTTCGGAAACATTCCAGCATCATTCGAGTTAGCTGTAGCGCGAGGAGCTTAACAACTTTTAAAACCATCGACTGACAAACAACACGTCGGCGGGTTGAAAAACAAGACCAAAGAGTGCATTAACGGTGAGTGTTTAGGAAGCACCCGGGGACGAATCTCTATCTATCACCATGTAACGGAAGGCTAAAGGGAAAAAAGCAGGGTGACATTTCTATTCCTGTGGATTATGTAGATGCTAAACTTTCATAATGGCCGAGCAAAGAGTTGATTCTGAAAACGGACCCTTTCAACACCGATGGGGGGCTGAATATATGTCAACTGACACTGCCGGGAAACCTATGTGCTTATGTGGCCAAAATTGAGGAATATCATGTAAAACGGCACGATGAGACAAAACATCAGGATAAGCTAAAAAACCTGAACGCAGAGCAGAAGATACAGAAAGTTGAAGAGTTAAAGAAGAATATCAAAATCTAGTAAATGATTTTCACCAAACAAAAGTACAAATTTTATTTATGTTTCCATTTTTTTTCATATTTTGAATTTTGAAAGGAGATGTTTTTATGTAGAGCAAAGTATTTTAAGTTATTTCATATTTAAGTTTGTTTACTCTGGTATAATATTCCTATCTTTTTTTATTCAAAATCATGTTAAAAAAAAGTTTTAGTTTATTCAATAAATATTTACCCTCTCTGACCCGCAATCAAAGGTATGGTTGGGGTTTTGGCAATTGAGTTTGACAACCCCGGTATAGAGTGTAACGGCTGTCCTCAAAGGGCCTGATGTATTTTACAAATGTAACTACCGTAAATTCCGGACTGTCTCCGGCTACGACCTGTTTTGATCCAGACCACGTCTACTCTCCCGTTCTGGCTTATTAATCGTTTCCGACCCTGACCGCGCCCTGTTCCCCCAGTCCCGGCGACCGATCCGTTTTTCCGTCCCTGACACCGCCATCACTCGCTACGGAAGATCCACTTCTGTGTTTGTATCACAATCCGAGTACGAGAGCGACTTGCCTCCCACGTCCAGCGAACACCGGATCGTGGGCGCAGCCCTTCCTCTCTCCTTCAATAAAACTTGTGAGAAACGTAACGCAATTGGGTCCTGTTTCCGTTCTGATCCTGACATCGTGTTATGCAAACAAATACAAATGCCTTGACCTTCGACTATTTAAGACATGTTTTTCTCATGATTCAAATCAATATTGTTTATTTTTTTTCATTAGACGAGGTTTTATCTTTCACCACTAGGAGCTGCTAGATAATAAACAATGTCCTTTGAAGAGTTTTTAAGAAGGAAAAGTTATTTTGTAAAAGTATCTGTTCTTCTACTATTCAGTGGTTCGCCAACTGCTAAAACATAATCGATAAATGAGATGACGTGGTTGTGCTCAAAATTAGCTGGAAATCATACGCAGGGTTGGGTAGGGTTACTTTAACTGGATTACTTTCAATTCCTTTTGGATGACTCCAATACCAAATATGCTAATAAAAGACAAAAGAAACTAAATATGAATAAAATGATGAGTCACAACACGTGGTAAGCTTTCTCTGCTGGCTTTGATCTCTTTGGTCCCCGGCAAAAGTAACATAAAATGCGACAGAAACAAAATGAGTGGCAGTAGCTCAGGAGGTAGAGCGCTCGTTTTGGGATCAAGGGATCCCAGTTCGAATCCCGGCTCGTCCGTGTTACATGTCGAAGTGTCCTTGGGTAAGACACTGAACCCCTACTACCCCCAATCAGCAGGTTAGCGCCTTACATGGCTGCAAGGCCGCTATTGGGAAATGTGGAGCACATTGTAAAGCGCTTTGGGAAGCCATTGACTTGAAAAGCGCTATATAAATTTCATTTCATTTCAAAATAAATCCAAACAGCTTGCCAACATCATTTTTTGCCGTTCCATGTATTCCATTACTCCCCAAGCCTGCACAAAATTTAGTAATTTTATTCATATTTAGTTTCTTTTGTCTTTTTTTTAGCATATTTGGTATTGGAGTCATCCAAAAGTAATTGAAAGTAATCCAGTTAAAGTAACCCTACCCGACCCTGATCATACATCATGCTAGCAACATCTAGTCCCACACACAAGCGCATTGGCAAAAAACACAAACTCATTAAAAGTTGTGGACAGCGTGGGAACAGGGGAGGCGCTGTTGAGTGGAAGATCAACATGGCGCCATCACACTTCTTATCAAACAGACACACATCCACTTTTGTCTGTGTTTTCGTGTGCGCTAACACTTCTGGCAATGAGAAACAAGGTGCTATAGGAATCACCGCTAGTATTTTTTGGGCCAGAACAGGATCAGGACCCAATCGCGTGACGTTCTCACACAAGCCTTTTATTTTACGGGAAAAAGGGAGTCATGCATGTTAGGCAGCGGGTCTGGCGTGGAAAGACAGGAAGCCAGAGAGCGACGAGATCGATTCCAATTGCCCGAGTGATATCGGACAGATGGGGTCGATACCGGACAGGACAGGACAGACAGGATAGATAACGAATCAGAATATCGAAAATAAACAGGAGAAACTAGACGGGAAGGAAAACTGGAGAAAATAATAAACAGGACAAAAATAGACAGAAATTTCAATCTCGATCACCTCCGGTTACCTGGCTTATTTCCGATCCACGACCACGCTTCGTTCTCCCGTGCCGGCTACCTGACTTGCTTCCAATCCATGACCTCGCTTCGTCCCCCTTGTCCCTACTTGACTTGCTTCCAATCCATGACCACACTTCGTTCTCCTGTCCCGGCTACCCTACTTGCCACCTGCCACAGGCCGCGAGGGCTTCCTGCCCAGCGAGCACCAGATCACTGTTTGTCAACGAACTTCTGCCCAACCAGACGTGGGTTTTGACACGGTCCTGTTCCTGTTGGTATTTCCAGTCCGGTATTGTTCCCGTTTATTTCGTCCTGTTTAATTTCGGTTACCAGTTTTGTTTCCGTCTATTTTTGTCCTGTTTATTATTTTCTCCAGTTTTCCTTCCCGTCTAGTTTCTCCTGTTTATTTTCTATATCCTGATTCGTTATCTATCCTTTCTGTCCCGTCCTGTCCGGTATCGACCCCATCTGTCCGATATCACTCGGGCAATTGGAATCGATCTCGTCGGTCTTTGGCTTCCTGTCCTTGCACGCCAGACCGGCTTCCTAACATGCATGACTCCCCATTTCCCGTAAAATAAAAGGCTTGTGTGAGGACATCACGCGATTGGGTCCTGTATCTGTTCTGGTTCTGACGCTACAACATACAGTGACGTAGTGTTTGAAAAATACACACTGTCCCTTGAAGCTTATATTTTTTTAACATTAAAAATGTGGTTGGATTGAATAAGCAAATACTGTGCCTATGTTAATGAAGTTAAATCTTTTGAAAGAACTCCTAGCCATCTTGTCACAGTTGCCATGGCGCCTGACTGGCCCCGCCCGTGTGGCGCCAGCTTCTGTCACGGTTGCTATGGCGCCCAATTGGCCCCGCCCGTGTGGCGCCAGCTGCAGCTTGTTGACAGATTGGCTCCCTGTCAGTATTTAAACTCTGTCCTGTCAGTCCCCTTTTGTCAGACCGTCTGCGAATCTCCGTTTTCACACGGCAAGCCCTTTTTCGCCTGTCCTGTGTTTCTGCTTCTGTTTTTCTCCCACTACGATATGCTTGACCTCGACCACGTCTGCTCTCCCGTCCCGAATTACGACCTGTTTTGATCTCGACCACGTCTGTTCTCCCGTCCCGAATAACGACCCATTTTCTGATATCGACCACGTTTTTGCTCTTCTATCCCGGCTACTGACCCGTTTTTTTCCGTTCCTGACATCGCCATCGCTCGCCACGTTCCACTTCCGCGTCTGAGCAACCTACTCCCCGCGACCAGCGATCTCCGGATCGTGTGTGCACTCCTTTCTCTTCTTCCCAATAAAACTGAGAGAAACGTTACGCGAGTGGGTCCTGTGTCTGTTCTGGTCCTGTGAGTTTTGCGTCTAGGGAGCGGAAAATTGTGATACTATTGTTAATGAAATTGAATCCGTGAGTTGAATTTGGTTATATAGTGTGTGTATATGTGTGTATAAGGACATTGTGCTGAGTTTGGGTCTTCAGCAGCCCCTTTCTCCATTAATGCTCCATTAGCCAAATTAGAGGCCTAATTGGTAAGGCGAGGAGATCGCTAATGCTAATGCTAGTGTGTGCGTGAGCTAGAGTAAGACATCCAAAAGGACGTCCGGGAGGACAGAAAAGTAGGGAAGGTTCGATTGGTCGCCGATGACAGAAGCGGCCATCTTCCTGCCCTTAAAGGGCCGGCGGCCCCCCGCTGACGCTATTAGCGGCTCGTTAGCTGATTAGCTTTGAGCCCCGGGCTGGAAATGTGTGCCAGGTACACTTAATTGTGTTTACGGTCACTTTGTGTGTGAGGGTGTTGCTCTTCCTCCGCATGACATAAATCAGTCTGTGTTCACACTGTTTCGGTGTGAGGCCATTTTGTTTTTGTTTTTTTATATTTATCAACATTTTGAAAACAAATGTAACCTCTAATGTTAATAATACGGGGTTAGAATAGCACTCTGATTCTGATATTATAAAGAAAATCTCATCGCATCTCATTAGCTGCACCGCTTATCCTCAGTAGGGTCGCGGGGGTGCTGGAGCCCATCCCAGCAATCATCGGGCAGTAGGCAGGGGACACCCTGAACTGGTTGCCAGCCAATCGCAGGGCACACAGGGACAGACAACTCGCTCGCTCATTCACACCTAGTGACAATTTGGACCGGCCAATCCACCTGAAATGCATGTCTTTGGAATGTGGGAAGCACAGGGAGAACATACAAACTCCGCACAGGAAGTCCGGAAGCTGGATTTGAACCCACACAGGAGGTTCCCAAGACCTTAGAACTGTGCCGCGCACGCGCTAACCTATTAAGAAAATGATACAGTTTAAACAAGGTTCTGTCAACCTTAGCCAATCGCTCACCTTATCAATGATTGCAATTGTCCGGACCAGAACGGAAACAGGACCCACTCGCGTAACGTTTCTCACAGTTTTATTAGGGAGAAGGGAAAGGATTGCACACACGATCCGATGATCGCTGGTCACGGGGGGCAGGTCGCTCTGAACGTGGAAGTGGGACTTCCGTGGCGAGCAATGGCGGTGTCGGGAACAGAAAAAACGGGTCAGTAAACCGGGATAAAAGGGCAAAAACGTGGTCAGGAATGGAAACAAGTCGAAAGCCAGGAGAGGAGAGGAGACGTGGTCGAGATCAAAAACAGGTCGTGATTCGGGACGGGAGAGCAGACGTGGTCAAGATCAAAACCGATTGTATTGGGAGACATGCAGGAGCAAAAAACGGGATCGGCAAAAAAGGGCTTGCCTTGTAAAAACAGAGATTCGCAGACGGACCGACAAAAGGGGACAGACAGGAGAAAGTTTAAATACTGACAGGGAGCCAATCTGTCAACAAGCTACAGCTGGCGCCCCACGGGCGGGGCCAATTGGGCACCATGACAACATGACATCAATTCCCTTTATTAAACCCAACACAGTACCTATTTACGCACATCAAGACAGACTATGCAGAATAAAAGCAAGGATTATTTGTCAAAATATTTGTCATTTTATTTACCAAATAAAAAACACAAACAATACTTTCAGCATCTTTCTTACTTTTGTACTACCGCAATACTATAAGAATACTACAAAAAAGATTACAGGAATACTACATAAACATTACAGGAATACTACATAAATACTACAAAAATCTCACATTGGAAGTAGTTCCAAAAATCAGACAAAAATCCTACTAAAGAAAAACTACAAAAATACAACTTGAGTAATACTGCACAAATACTATAGAAATACCACAAAAATACAACAGCAGAAATACTGCAAGAATCCTACAAAAAATACTGCAGATAATACTACAAAAACACCTGAAAATTCTACGGAAATTGTACAAAAATGACATAAAAATCCTATTAGAAAACGACTAGATCAGAAATACAAGAATACGCTAACGTCCACATTAGTAGTTATTGCAATTCCTTTTATTAGGCGATTATAAACCTGACAAACACAACACAGTACCTATTTACTCATAACAAGACAGACTATGCAAAATAAAAGCAAAGAATATTTGTCAAAATAAGTTTATTTTATTTACCAAAAAAAAAATACTTCTGTCATGATTACCCAAGTGGAGCCACCTGGGGTAATCATCTGGCGCGCTGGAATGCGCTTCCTGATTGGTTTATGTTCCCTTTTTAAGCACGCTACGCCGAGACCTCTTGGTCGGAGGATTACTTTTTACCCCGTTTGACTCGCCTGATTTTCCTGTGTCTTTTTGACTTGTTTACCTGATTCTGCCTGCCTCCGATCCGACCTGCTTCCGTTCCACGCTACGATCTTCTCTCCAGTCCCGGTAAACTCGACCTGCTTCCGTCCCACGCTACGATTGGCTACGTGTCCCGAAGTTGTCTTCACGGCGTTGCTGCTGACGTTCGACGGTCATCGCGTCTCCCGCTAACCCTGTACGCTTCCCCAAATAAAAGACTTGTAACGAACGCTCTGGGGTCTCCTGCTCTGTTCTGGTCCGCCCTGACAACTTCAGTATCTTTCTTACTTTTGTACTTCTGAAATACTACAAAACGACTACAAGAATACTACAAAAATACGAGAGGAATACTACAAAAATACTACAAAAATCTCACATGGTAAATAGTTCCAAAAATCAGACAAAAAGATTAGATTAGATTATTTCTTATTTTCCTCGTGCTGAGGTATTGAGTTTATCCCTGCCCGCATGTCGGTTTCAGATCAGGGGATGTTGTCATTGTAACCTGTGCAGTCCTTTGAGACATTTTATGATTAAGGGCGTCCCAGACAAATGTGACTTGACTTGGCTAGGAGTGAAAATTCCTTGCTTTTCCTTCACGGCGATGGACGGCCTTGTTTTCCCGGAACACACAACGGCATCCACGTATTGTGTCACCGCGTCCGGCCGAGAGTTTGATTGACGGCAAGATATTTGCCTATGTCTGTGTGTGGTCCGGCCGTCTCAGGAATCGAAATGAAATACGACTAAATAGGACATCGATGCTTCTAAACTTTAATCGGATCACCCGGCGGTGATGATATTTTCACCTTTGACTCCATCAATCAATAATTCTAATATCCGTTGATAATCTTTTGCTGTGAGAGTCTCTCAGGGGTGAAGAAGCAATCGATTAGACAACATATTATTTGTACTTTACTTTTTAGCCACCTAGGAATTATTGATCCTTTATTTGCAAAAGTATCGGGAAACACAAGAAGTTGGGAACAAGGAATAATAGATATCAAAAAATGAAATAATCTGCATTTATATAGCGCTTTTCAAGTCAATGACTTCCCAAAGCGCTTTACAATGTGCTTATTGGGGGCATTAGGGGTTCAGTGTCTTACCCAAGGACACTTCGACATGTAACACGCCGAGCCGGGATTCGAACTGGGATCCCTTGATCCCAAGACGACCGCTCTACCTTCTGAGCTACTGCCGCCACGTTTTTCAGACAGGGAAAAACGAAGGCAGTTCTGTATATGATCACATAGTGTCTCGTCAGACCGCAACAAACCACTTGGCATCGCATTACACTATTTTCACTGTAAGGAAACAGGTGTGCACAGATAAACACTAAGTGGTGATAAAGCCCCTGCCCCAGTGCTCTATTGTTAGTTTTGAATTCGACAGTTTACGGCCAGAGATACTGACGTCACAAATAATAATAATCACAGTGAGAATAATAATAGGGATAAGAATACAAACGTAATCGATTTCAGAGGGACAATATATTTTGTGCAGCGCCACCTAGTGGTGAAAAGCCTTCATTCATTGTGAAAAAACAACAACATCTGAATAATGAAGAAAAAAAACATTTGAAAACAATCATTTTAAATAAAATGGATGTTTCTCATTCTGAAAGGACATTATTTATTATTTAGCACCTCCTACTGGTAAAAGATACATAATTCCTTAAGAAAAAAAAATATTGACGAAAATAATAAACAAAATCACATGGACAATCGATTTTTTTTAAATAATCATAGCTCTTTTTTTTTTTATTTAATATGAGGCTCACCTGAAGGGGGCAGACATTGTCCGTCATCTTGTTGCTAAGGTTATCCTCCAAAACCAAAAGCCTTGTAATAGCAAAAAAAGAGACAGTATTAGGTTACTACTATGTTAAACACTATTCACATCATCAGTTCATCAGCGAACCTTTGTTTTCACAAGGCAAGCATTTTTGACTCTGACTCCCGTCGGTCCTGTTTTGTCACCCATTTTCCAATCGGCCATTTCTGATTTCCCGTTTGTCTCCTGATACCAACTGTTTTGACCCCGACCACAATTTGCTCGTCCCGGCTAATGACCCGTTTTTTTACCCCAACCACGTTCTGATCTCCCGTCCAGGCTAATGACCCGTTTTTTGACCCCGAACAAGTTCTGATCTCCCGTCCAGGCTTAGGACCAGTTTTTTGACCCCGACCACGTTCTGATATCCTGTCCAGGCTAACAACCCGTTATTTGACCCCGACCACGTTCTGATCTCCTGTCCCAGCTAACGACCTGTTTTTCCGTCTAACTCCGCTACGATCTTCCGTTCCGGAAGATCTACTTCCGCATTCGGAACACACTTCGATCCCGTGAGCAGCTTGCTTCCCGTGTCCAGCGAGCACCGGATCGCTGGCGCTGCCTTTCCTCTATATTTCAATAAACCTGTGAGTAACGTTACGCATCTGGGTCCTACTTCTGTTCAAGGCAAGCATTTTTGACACTGATTCCCGTCTGTCCCGTTTTGTCACCCGCTTTCCACTCTTACGTTCCTGATTTCCCCGTTTGTCTCCTACTACGACCCGTTCTTTGACCCCGACCACGTTTTGATCTCCCGTCCCGGCTAACGACACGCTTTTTGACCCTGACCACATTCTGATCTCCTGTCCCAGCTAACGAACTGTTTTTCCGTCTAACTACGCTACGATCACCCACTCCATAAGATCCACTTTTGTATTCGGAACAGCCTCCGATCCCGTGAGCAGCTTGCTTCCCGCGTCCAGCGAGCACCGGATCACTGGCGCTGCCTTTCCTCTATATTTCAATAAACTTGTGAGTAACGTTACACATCTGGGTCCTACTTCTGTTCAAGGCAAGCATTTTTGACTCTGATTCCCGTTGGTCCCGTTGTGACACCTGTTTTCCACTCGTCCGTTCCTGATTTCCCCGTTTGTCTCCTGATACGACCTGTTTTTTGACCCCGACCACAATTTGCTCTCCTTTCCAGGCTAATGACCCGTTTTTTGACCCTGACCACGTTCTGATCTCCCGTCCAGGCTGACAACCTGTTTTTTCACCCCAACTACGTTCTGATCTCCCGTCCAGGCTAACGACCCGTTTTTTGACCCCGAACACGTTCTGATCTCCCGTCCAGGCTTACGACCCGTTTTTTGACCCTGACCACGTTCTGAGATCACGTCCAGGCCAACTACTTGTTATTTGACCCCAACCACGTTCTGATCTCCTGTCCCAGCTAACGACCTGTTTTTCTGTCTAACTACGCTATGATCTTCCACTCCAAAAGATCCACTTCGCATTCGGAACACGCAGCTTGCTTCCCGCGTCCAGCGAGCACCGGATCGCTGGCGCTGCCTTTCTTCTATATTTCAATAAACCTGTGAGTAACGTTACGCATCTGGGTCCTACTACTGTTCAAGGCAAGCATTTTTGACTCTGATTCCCGTCGGTCCCGTTTTGTCACCCGTTTTCCACTCGTACGTTCTTTATTCCCCGTTTGTCTCCTACTACAACCCGTTCTTTGACCCCGACCACGTTCTGATATCCTGTCTGGGCTAACTACCCGTTATTTGACCTTGACCACGTTCTGATCTCCCGTCCAGGCTGACAACCTGTTTTTTCACCCCAACTACGTTCTGATCTCCCGTCCAGGCTAACGACCCGTTTTTTGACCCCGAACACGTTCTGATCTCCCGTCCAGGCTTACGACCCGTTTTTTGAGCCTGACCACGTTCTGAGATCCCGTCCAGGCCAACTACTTGTTATTTGACCCCAACCACGTTCTGATCTCCTGTCCCAGCTAACGACCTGTTTTTCTGTCTAACTACGCTATGATCTTCCACTCCAAAAGATCCACTTCGCATTCGGAACACGCAGCTTGCTTCCCGCGTCCAGCGAGCACCGGATCGCTGGCGCTGCCTTTCTTCTATATTTCAATAAACCTGTGAGTAACGTTACGCATCTGGGTCCTACTACTGTTCAAGGCAAGCATTTTTGACTCTGATTCCCGTCGGTCCCGTTTTGTCACCCGTTTTCCACTCGTACGTTCTTTATTCCCCGTTTGTCTCCTACTACAACCCGTTCTTTGACCCCGACCACGTTCTGATATCCTGTCTGGGCTAACTACCCGTTATTTGACCTCGACCACGTTCTGATCTCCCGTACCGGCTAACGACCTGTTTTTCCGTTTTACTACGCTATGATCACCCACTCCAGAAGACCCACTTTTGCATCCAGAACACCCTCTGATCCTGTGAGCGGCTTGCCTCCCGCGTCCAGCGAGCACTGGATCACTGGCGCTGCCTTTCCTCTATACCTCAATAAACCTGTGAGTAACGTTACGCATCTGGGTCCTACTTCTGTTCTGGTCGTGACACCATCTTTCAATATCCCCTGATAAAGTCTTCTTGGTCAGTCCAACACGAACACAACCTCCATCCCATCTGTGACATTTTTCAGCAGGGTTCTTGTGGGAGGGTGTGGGGGGATGCTTGTAATCAAATGATGCCCCCCAACCCCTTCCACGCCCTTGTGAAACCAATTGTAGCCCCATTATCTTCTTAGGGCCCCATTTGTGTGTTGGGGGTTGGGGGCACTTAGAGTGAGATAGCCACCCGACGCTAATCTCATATTTGGATTTCTTAGTCATCAGATTGGCCAATGTCAAACCTCCAATGGGTCGTCAGGACTTCCTGACGTTTAGCGCATTGACGGCTAGGGGGGGCGTGTCGGACACCGGGAGTGAATATGGACGATTAATAGACACCTGGTGATCAATTTCAAGCAGCCACAGTACGCAGATGACACTCAACTATATCTTCCGTTGGAGGAATCTGCCACACTAAATTGTGGAAATTTGGAGGCCTGCCTCACTGAGATAAAAAATGGATGTCACTCAATTTCTTGCGTCTTAACTCTGAAAAGACCGAAATGTGAGTTATTGGTCCATCTAAATGCCGTGACTTATTCTCAAAAACTCTGAACTGATGGGACTGACTCATTCAAAAATGTAGGAGTCATATTTGACCCCGATCTGTCCCTTCAAACACACGTTAAGAATATTGTTAGAACAGCTTTCTTCCATCTTCGCAACATTGATAAAATTCGTCCTATGCAGTCTCAGTCGGATGCGGAGATTATAATTCACGGGTTTTGTTACCTCCCGTCTCGATGACTGTAATGCACTACTCTCCGGTCTCCCGAAGTCCAAAATCAAGAGTCTTCAGCTGGTACGAAATGCTGCAGCCAGGCTTTTAACTAGGACAAAAAAGTCCAATCACATCACGCCGATTTTGGCTAACCTGCATTGGCTCCCAGTTAGCCTAAGATGTGATTTCAAATTTCTGTTGGCATTATACAAAATCATACATGGACTTGCTCCCTCATATCTTTCAGGTCTGATTTCCCCCTATGTTCCGGTCCGAAGCCTTCGTTCTGAAAGCGCCGGTCTACTGGT
The DNA here is from genome assembly GCF_059441175.1 of Urocampus carinirostris. NCBI lineage: Eukaryota > Metazoa > Chordata > Actinopteri > Syngnathiformes > Syngnathidae > Urocampus > Urocampus carinirostris. Next base: position 65,475,299 of record NC_142350.1, on the reverse strand, counting down.
GATCCCAAGAACCAAGAAGAAATCCGCAGGTTCGAGAGCGTTCTCCATCCGGGCACCGGTGCTGTGGAATGCTCTTCCCCCTGAGATCCGATCTGCAACCTCAGAGGAAATGTTTAAATCTAAGCTTGAAACACACTTCTACTCTATAGCATATGAATAACCTATTTTTTTTTGTGGACAATATCTCTAAAATATTTGTAATTGCAACATCCTTTGCCTGGTAATCCTGAAAGGGGGATACCACATGTGTGGTCCCTTCTCAAGGTTTCTTCATTTTCCTCATAGAATAGAAGAATAGAATAGAATATGCCTTTATTGTCATTGTTACAACATGGGATATAGTGTAACAACGAAATTGGACGACTCCAGTTCCACATTTTAAAGTGAGGATAATGAAACAAAGAGATAAAGGAACAAAGAACATGTTTTAACTGTCTTTGTTGTCTTTGTTGTAAATAGGCTCTGCTTCCTCCGGAGGGGGAGTGATGAGGGGGGCGAGGTACAAACAGAAATGGTGGATCGAACTGGATGTTTGATCTTACAGTACACAAAGTCCAGTGTATTTTCCCGAATTGCTCAGTCCACGTATTGAATGGATTTGGGGAGTACAGTCCATAAACATGCCCGATTAAAGTCGCCGTCGACGATAAAGCTCCGTTGGGGTAGTGCAAGCTGCTGTTTAGCAGCAGGCAGGAGATTTAGCGCTATGCTAACGTTAGCATCCGGTGAAACTGTTAGCGGTGGAAAGTATACAGCAAACACAAAGACCACAGTTAACTCTCCCGGTACATAGCTAGAAACTCCATATCGAGTGAGCAGTGTGTGTCAATGGTTACGCTATTATTGTAGCGCGTAGTCTCCAACGCCTGTTTTTACCGGAGTCTTCGTCTCGTTCGAGCCGGTGATGTAATGCGGCGTCGGGAAAGCCAAGACTCCGTGATGGCAAAAAAAAAAAGTCCTCCAATTCCGGACGTTGTTGATGGCGATCCGCAGCTCAATTCACTCATTGTGGACGATGGATCTGGCGTTGGTTGAACATGCTTGGGAGCGCTGGTCTGTGTGGTCGCCTTCTTAGCTTAGCTCAGCCTTTGCTTCGTCGTTGTCATTGTCGGCAGGCGGCAAATCTTCCAGGGAGATCCGGTGGTCTCTGTATATCCCTCGGGATGTAGTGGATATTATTGTAAATGCGAAAGGAGTCGAAGGGAAAATAAGAGGGATCAGGGGACACTGAAAAACAAAAGACGAACTGGAGCCCGAGCCGCAGCGTCTACCCAACGCGCCGCCATCTTGACTTTGCGCTTGCCGCGCTCTGACTTGACTCATGTGGAGGTTTTTAAGTTTTTCCTTGCCCTCATGTTGTTTCCAGATCAGGGGATGGTGTCATAATAGTCTGAAATAATAGTCTGTGCAATAACCTGTGCAGCCCTTTGAGACTCTTTGTGATGAAGGGCGTCACAAATAAAAATGACTTGACTTTGTAAAGCTGTTCGCGCACAGTGTCCATTGACTTTGAATCGACACCATCTGGTGTGATGTTGCTGCCAGGGGGCATGACGGGTAGCACTTATTACCTCGCCCCTCGCCATGCACCCACGCTCGTGCACAGACAATATCCCGGTAGCGGCGAGACGGCAAAAGTCGGGTTTCGGTCGGTATCGATCGTCCGACGTCGGATTATAAAGTCTGGCTCTATAGGCCGAGCGGCCTTTCATTCCCGCGCTGAATAGATAGACTGACTGCCAGCGCTCTTGACTGCGTGGATCGATGCAAATCGGCTTCCCGCCCCGCCGCTCGATCCTAATTCCATTGCGTTCGCCATAAGTAAAACTTTTCCGTCCTGATGCGATTACTCGGGAGCTCCTCGGCCGCCCCCGGTTCAGGCAACCTGCCTGCACTCTTTTAGTCGTGCAATCGTCTCGTATCATTTTGGGTCCAAATGCTATCCTGTTCTTTTATTTATTGTTTTGTATTCTGTTAGTTCATAGAGCAACCTATTGTTAGAATCTGGGGGGAGCGTACGGAGGCAGGGGTGCTTAAAATAATGATAGGATTTTTGAACAAAAACAAAGAATAACGCATACCTGTCAACAATGTTCCCTGGAATTTTCCACGGGTCTGAGCGTTCACACAAAGTCGGTGAGCAACGCTTGAAACAACAGTGAGCAACGGCAATCCCAAGCGTGGCAACTAAGTCATTGTCAAACATGTCCAAAACTTGATATCACGTTACATTTTGCTGAGTTTGCTTTTGAATGAATTGACTCATGCATTATTGCAAAGGTTGTACGGCCTACACACGTCATTTCTTTTTACAACAATTCTTTCACAAGATTTCCATTTCTTTTTTTTCCTGGTATCTTTTGTCACATAATACTAACATTTTTGGGGGCTGATTTAGTCGGTTGCACGATACACAACTGTATTTAATCACATTTTTTAGTGGAAGTACAATGTTGGCAACAAGATTGACTTGGTATAATTGGAAATTATTTGAATGCAACACAAACTTTTTCTTCTGTTTGCCTGTTTTTTTCCTAGCTGTTACTTTTTTCTTTTTGTTCTCTATTTACTTTTTTTCCTTTGTTTGTGTCTTTTCTTTTTTTCTGGCTTTTTTTCTGAATTTGTCCTTCTTTTTTTCTCTTCCTTTTGTTTCTTTTTTTCTCAGCTTTTCACTACTTTTTCATTTTGGTATTTTTTTCTTTTTTGTTCTATTTCCCCTTCCTTTAAGTCATTTTGTGCATATTTTTACACAATATTTGGTGCCCTGCGATTGGCCGGCAACCAGTTCAGGGTGTCCCCTGCCCACTGCCCGATGATTGCTGGGATGGGCTCCAGCACCCCCACGACCCTACTGTGGATAAGCGGTGTAGCTAATGAGATGAGATGAGATGAGATTTGGTCATGTTGGGATTAAAGAAGCAAAAAACACCTGAAGAGCCGTTTAGGACCCGAAAGAGCCGGTTCCTTTTAGTGAGCCGAGCCGAAGAAGCCGGTTCTCGAAAAACTCTACTGACTTTGCTAAACTTCGTTCTGCTTCGACCTTGACTTCCAAATACCGCATTTAGAACACAACGTCCGGGCAACCCGTGTATTTTGACCTTCATGCGCTGTAACTTTGACTTAATTCTCTTCTTAATTAGCAATTCCAAGCCCTGATCTTTGTGAGCTGGCTAGATTTTTTTGTGCGCGGAAAAGCTCTGGGTAGTGCGCGATTGCGCACGCGCGCAGTTTAGAGGGAACATTGCCTGTCAACATGTAGGTTTTTGCCGTACAAAGTACGTTTATTATGCATTTTAAGACGTGTACGCCGTACAAGAAAATCTTTACGGAAAAACGCAAATTTGTCAATGATGGGTACCATCCGGTAAACACCAACTATCACGAAACGGCAAATCAATTAAGTCTAAAGAGTTCGCCGCGGTAGCCTCTATCTCGGTATGGTTTTTTTCGTTGCAAACGAAGCAAGCGGTTTAATGCTACTGCGCGCATGCGTATGCCGCCTGAGGATTTCCCATCATGCATCATTCCGGAAAAAAATATGGTGTAAGATTATTTTGTATTTTGTAAGGGAAAATACGACAGTTTTTTCAAGCATGCAGCCATAGAGGTTGACAGGTATGATAACGTAACAAACTAACTGTCATGGTTGCCAATAAAATGATGACTCACAACACGTGGTAAGCTTTCTCTCCTGGCTTTGATCTCTTTGATCCCCGGCAAAACTAACATAAAATGCGACAGAAACAAAATGAAAATAAATCCATACAGCTTGCCAACATCATTTTTGCCGTTCCATGTATTCCTTTACTCCTCAAGCCTGCACAAAATTTATTAATTTTATTCATATTTAGTTTATTTTGTCTTTTATTAGCATATTTGGTATTGGAGTAATCCAAAAGTAATTGAAAGTAATCAAGTTAAAGTAACCCTACCCAACCCTGCTGTTTATTTAGACAATGGTCTCCACCATTACCTTTATAAGTTTGCTGTAAAACTAAAAACAAAGTACAAAAAAGTCCCGTTAGCCTGCTTGTTATTGTTATTGTATAATGACTTGTTTACCTGACTGGCTATTTTGCACATCTGGTTAGCTGCTCCTCTTGCACTCTTTGCACTACTGTATAATACTGTACATAGCTATAATTTAGTATATTATTAGTACTTCAATACTCAAATTTATTTATATCTGTACATTCAAGGAAACTGTGCGGGTCAGATGTATCGACATTTCGTTCCGTATACACATGTACAAGAATGACAATAAAGTAGATCTGAATCTGATTCTGAATCTAACTATACATAAACATTCTAAGCCAAGCTAAGCAAAGCAACAACCAAATATTATTTGCAACGAGCGTTCCAAAGTTGTAGTCCAAGCTGTTCTGTGCTCCCGTTTTGTTTCCTTTTAGCAACCATAAGAGGGAACTTGAAGACCACTCTAAATGTTTCTCAAAGGTAGAACAGTTACCGTATCCAGTATCATGTAACTGTACGTATGCATTACCAATTCAATCCACCGTGTTTTCCCGTATACAGGGCGCACCAGATTGTAAGCTGCACTTTCAAATTTCTGAGAAATTTGTAGTTTTCAGGTGCGCCTTATAGTCTGGAAAATACGGTAAATGTAAGTGTATTTACTGATATGTATTTTTTTGGATGAGAACAGTTGCATTATTCAGCAGTCAGTTGTAAATAGAATTAGATGCTATCACCCGTTCTCAAGATAACATAACATCTTTTGACAATGCATAAAAGTACCCTAAATGGCATTTTTAAGACTAAATATTTATATTTCTTCTTCTCTGAGCAATAGCGTTTTGGTTTGGAGCAGACAGTAACGAGACAAGTGACATCGCGTGATTGGATGAGTGTATTGTGCTGCGAGGCGAACGCAAATGAATCCCGGCTTTGTCCCGACGAGGGCAAAATTCAATCTGGCGACTCGTCACAAAGCTCGCAGCTGTAGCCGCAAACAAAAGCGCGGCTAATATTAGCGCAAGAGCTCGCCGCCGCTAACTTGATTTAGGATTTTTACAGTAATGCGACGGAGGATGCAGCTGCTTTGTCGGGAGATGGGAGGTCAACGCCTGTCAATCAAATGAAGACTTGATATGTTCGCTGATGGGTCTTCCAAGTGGAGCATATCTTGAGACCCTACTTTGAAACTTTTGGTCACACACTTTGAATTGGGACCATACTTTGGAACCCTTTTAATACTACCACTGTCATTCTTTGAAAATTACGAAATGAAAACAAACACAAATTTGAAACTGGCACGGCAGCTGAGTGGTTAGCGCGTCCGCGACACAGTTCTAAGGTTATGGGTTCAAATCTAGCTACCTGCCGTCCTGTGGGGAGTTTGCATGTTCTCCCCTTGTATGTCAGGTTAAATGGTGGGTCCAAATTGTTCCAAGGTGTGTGAGCGTATGAATGGTTGTCTGTCTTTGTGTGCCCAGTGACTAGCTATTTGGGTGTCATGAAACAGAACTGGATCAGGACCCAAACGCGTGACGTTCAGGGTTGGGTAGAGTTACTTTAACTTGATTACTTTCGAATACTTTTGGATGACTCCAATACCAAATATGCTAATAAAAGACAAAAGAAACTAAATATGAATAAAATGACTAAATTTTGTGCAGGCTCGGGGAGTAACGGAATACATGGAATGGCAAAAATGATGTTGGCAAGCTGTTTGGATTTATTTTCATTTTGTTTCGGGAAATGGGGAGGCATGCACGTTAGGCAGCAGTCTGGCGTGAAATTATGGGAAGCCAGAGGCTGACGAGATCGATACCAATTGCCTGAGTAGCTATCACACAAATGGGGTCGATACCGGACAGGACGGGACAGACAGGATTGATAATGAAACAGGATATCGAAATAAAACAGGACAAACTAGAGGGGAACTATCTCACTCTAAGTGCCGCCCCCCAACACACAAACTAAAGGGGAACGAAAACTGGAGAGAATAATAAAAAATGGACCGGAACGAAACTGGAAACCGATATTAAGCAGGACAAAAATAAACGGGAACAATACCGGACAGGAAATGCCAACAGAAAACAGGACCGAGTAGAAACCTTGCGGGGCCGAGGTTCATTGACGGACTGACAAAAGGTGATTGAGAGCACTGAGCTTAAATAGAAGGAAAAACAATCTGTCAACGAGCGCAACTACGTCTGCCTATTTTGCCAAGAGACTGTTTCAAAGAATGTAATATCAAGAAAAAAAAAAAGGAAACTGGAAATGAACGCTGTGAAAAGGTGAAGCAACTTGAAGCTGCTTTAACGGCACAGCAGCGCTTTTTCACAAGACCCTGCTAGTCAAATGGAAATGCTACAAAGGTGAGCTAAGAGGTCACGATGCTGAGAGGTAAGCACTATAAACTTTGTGGGAGGGTGAATTTATAAAAGAATGTTCAAAGAATACCAGGCCAAATAGTCGGCCCTCACTCATTGCCGGCTTTTCAAATACGGCCCGCTTTCTGAAAACTTTGGACACCTCTTGTTAGCAAAGTTGTCAAGAGACATTCAAGAAAATCTAGCCAGCGCACAAAAATCAGGGCTCAAAATTACTAATTAAGAAGCGACTCAAGTCAAAGTTACAGTGCATGAAGGTAAAAATACACGGGTTCCCCTAACGTTGTGTCCTTAATGCGGTATTTTGAAGTCGAGTCGAAGTAGAACGAAGATGAGTAAAGTTAGTACAGTTTGTCGAGAACCGGCTTCTTCGGCTCGGCTCACGAAAAGGAACCGGCTCTTTCGGGTCCTAAACGGCTCTTCAGGTTGTTTTTGCTTCTTTAATCCCAACATGACCAAATCTCATCTCATCTCATCTCATTAGCTACACCGCTTATCCTCAGTAGGGTGGCGGGGGTGCTGGAGCCCATCCCAGCAATCATCGGGCAGTGGGCAGGGGACACCCAGAACTGGTTGCCAGCCAATCGCAGGGCACACATGGACAGACAACTCACTCGCTCATTCACACCTAGGGACAATTTGGACCAGCCAATTCACCTGAAATGCTGTCAAGCTGTTTAGATTTATTTTCGTTTTGTTTCTGTTCTAATAAAATATTAATTCCCCTTGTAGAGATCAAAGAGATCAAAGCCAGCAGAAAAGCTAATGTTGTGACTCATTCATTTGCAGGTAAATTGTACCCGTTTTTATACTCATTATTGTTCTTATTTCTATTTTCTCATGTATATTAAAAAGGATGATGTTGGTTAAAATTCAGACCATAGAAAAATATGTTGAATTCATTGTAAACGTTAAAAATCCACTATACGATCTCTTGTTGAAAGTATCTTCTTGAAATGGATGTAAAAAAGATTTTTGAAATTCTAAAATATATTTTATGTAAATTGAAAAGAAAGCTCTTTGATATGCTTTTGGGCAGTTTTCAGAGGGAACTGCTGCTGAGATTAAAGAGATCAAAGCCAGCAGAAAAGCTAATGTTGTGACTCATTCATTTGCAGAAACTGTAATAATAAAAACCTCATCATCCAGTCCAGCGTGATTGTGGATCTTTTGTGAGACAAGTACACCGCGGTTACATTGGTAAAATTATGCACAAAATGACTTAAAGGAAGGAAGGAATAGAACATAAAAGAAAAAAATACCAAAATGAAAAAGTAGTGAAAAGCTAAGAAAAAAAAAGAAACAAAAGGAAGAGAAAAAAAGAAGGAAAAATTGAGAAAAAAAGACAGAAAAAAAGAAAAGAAAGAAATGTAGGAAAAAAGTAAATAAAGAACAAAAAGAAAAAAACAGCTCGGAAAAAATAAACACAATGGGATTTTTTTTTAAAGGAATTTCAAAAAAAAAGGAAAAAAACACGGAAAAAAGAAGAAAAAGTTTGTGTTGCATTCAAATAATTTCCAATGATATCAATTGAATCTTGTTGCCAACATTGTACTTCCGCTCAAAAATGTGATTAAGTACAGTTCTGTATCTTACAACCGACTAAATAAACCCCCAAAAATGGTAATATTATGCGACAAAATATATCAAGAAATAAAAAGAAATGGATATCTTGTGAAAGAATTGTAAGAACAAACGACGTTTGTAGGCCGTACAACATTTGCAACCGTACATGAGTCAATCCATTCAAAAGAGAAAAATTATTTTGCATTGCCGGAAACTCAGCAAAATGTAACCTGATGTCAAGTTTTGGCTCATGTTTGATAATTCACTTGCCCAACTTGGGATTATGGTTGCTCACTGTTGTTTCAAGCGTTGCTCACCGACTTTGTGTGAACGCTCACACCCGTGGAAAATTACAGGGAACATTGCCCATAAAGCCTCTCCATGCTGTCTTGCGCCTGGGGCCGCTCTTGTGGCCCTGGCGGGGAAAAGCACTCGCAACGAGTTGCTGACAGGCGAGTGAATGAGGACAGAAGCAAAGAAAAACGTCGCAGATGGATCTAAACATGCCGGCCGTCATTAGCTTCAACGTAATCGCATCATTTTAGTCATTGGGAAGTTGTCGGGGGTGAGGGAGGGATGGGGGCGCTGTGTCGGGACGTCTACTCTTGATCCCGCTATTAAAACGGATGATGCCGGACGACAAAGTCACTTAGCAGCTTTTAATTCTTTGGGGATGTCACTCCAGAAAGGAAAAAAATGATGCTGTCGCAGGACATGATGTGCTGGTTCAACAAAGCAGGAGATGTTTAAAGGTGGGGTGCGTTGTTTGAAGTGTCCTTCGAGGCTTGAAAGTGGAAATATGTTCTCTATTGAGTACCGTAAATTCCGGACTATAGAGCGCACCTGATTATAAGCCTCACCCACCACATTTTAAGAGAATAACCGCTTTTGTACTTACACAAGCCGCACCTGTATATAAGCCGCATGCGCCCACATCAAAACATGTAACACAATTACTAAACTAACCCAAACCCGACTTTGAGTCCCGCAATTGTAATTTAATATAAAGTACACAGTCCAAAAACCACAGCCAGCAAAATAAACGGGAAATGATACCGGTACTTAAGGTTTGATGCAGACCTGCAGAGTCAAAGGTAAGGGTGGGAAAAATATATATCCACTATTGTCCGCTGTGTCCACAAACACGTCTCACCTTTACTCCACTTCCCGTCTGCCCCTGTTGTTTTCGCCCCTTCATTTTGATTCACCCGTATCAGAATAAGTCTCTAAAATAAATACATTACAAAAATATAAATATAAAATATACTTTGCTGGATAAGTTTCTCATCAGCCCCTTTTTTCTTCAGTTTTGTTTGCTTGTTTGCTAGCAAGTGGCTTTGAGTTGTGAATTCAAATATTTTCTGCAGATTGCGTGTGGAAAACCGTGCCGGCCTCGCCCACCACAACCGCCACACTCACGGTCTCACGCAGAGTGTGTTTGCTTTCTCTATTTTCTCAGGCCAGTCCGCTCACTGACAGATGCTTCGGCCTCTGACAGATTGAAAAGGTTTGCGCCTTCATTCTTCAACGCCGGCGGCCTCCCGCAGCACATGCGAGCGTGTTTATTGTCCCGCAATAACAGGCCGCCGCGTTTTCATCGCATTACGTGAGCCGAACTCCGATACTTCATCACCAGAGCGAAACCCGTGTTGCTAGAGGCCTCAAGGTCGAGTCAAGATTATGCAGTGGAGCAAGAACGATGCTGCAACCGTTTCACCACAAAAAGAGACCAGGAATGGAGACGGCACCCCTGGGCGGTCAGAACCACAGCTTGCTTCATGTTGTTGTACTGCTGCTGAGTGTTTCCGGCGCCGCACAGGACCCTCGCCTTCATGAAGGTGGTCCAAGAGTCGGCCAGCAGGTTCTTGATCCCGCCTTCGTCCACCTGTGGGACAAAAGAGATTGGCATGGAACGAACAGAACATTGCAGAAGGGACTGAAGGATTTTATACATTTGACTACAAAGGATTTTATACAATTGAATACAAGTTACGTTTATTGAGTGCAATGAGGATTTTCACCGAGTGGGCCATAGTTCAATGCAGAAGATATTTTGACTAGGGAATTTTGATAACAGGACTCAGACGAAGGAAATGTTTTGAGAAACGCTGTGTTGTTTTGAGTTTTCCAGACATCGCGACGCCCACGGGGGGCTTCTTTGGCATGCCCATGGGAGGAGCTGAAACGCCAGACTCCAACGACACTAATTCGACTAATTCGGCCATTTTCGATGGAGTACACTTAGTTAAATTGCTAATGAAATGAAATCTGCCCCAGTGTGAAAAATGACGGCCAATCTTGTTCATCTTTTCCATCAAGGAATGAGCGTGCATTGATGGGTGAATGTAGGTTGTGTTTGGTTAATGGAATCAGATAACTCATTCGAACAGTTTGGTAAAGGATACATTTTAATAATGAATTCCTAACAGGACCAACTTGTAAAATTTGCAAAGGGGACCTGAGAGTAGTTTAAACAAGAACCCCAACAACTATGACTATGACTATGTCATGATTCTCCGCAAACATGGTCTCGTTACATTCATGACAGTCCCGTGAATCCAATTGCATTTGTTTTACTCAGCTTTATTTAGAAGGAAGAAAGGGCTTGCACCCACGATCCGGTGATCGTCGGTCACGGGTAGCAGATCGCTTGGAACGCGGAAGTGGCAGTTCCGTGTCGAGCGCAGTCAGTGTCGAGAGCGAGGAAAAAACAGGTCGATTGCCGGGACCAGGGTTGGGTAGGGTTACTTTAACTGGATTACTTTCAACTACTTTTGGATTACTCCAATACCGGGGCGGCAGTAGCTCAGGAGGTAGAGCGCTCGTCTAGGGATCAAGGGATTCCAGTTAGAATCCCGGCTCGTTCGTGTTACATGTCGAAGTGTCCTTGGGTAAGACACTGAACCCCTAATACCCCCAATAAGCAGGTTAGCGTCTTACATGGCTGCAATACAAGGCCGCTATTGGGAAATGTGGAGCACATTGTAAAGCTCTTTGGGAAGTCATTGACTTGAAAAGCGCTATATAAATGCAGATCATTTCATTTCATCTATGCTAATAAAAGACAAAATAAACTAAATATGAATAAAATAACTCAATTTTGTGCAGGCTTGGGTAGTAACGGAATACATGGAACGGCAAAAATGATGTTGGCAAGCTGTTTGGATTTATTTTCATTTTGTTTCTGTCGCATTTTATGTTCGTTTTGCCGGAGATCAAAGAGATCAAAGCCAGGAGAGAAAGCTTACCACGTGTTGTGAGTCATCATTTTATTCATATTTAGTTTTTTTGGTCTTTTATTAACATATTTAGTATTGGAGTCATCCAAAAGTAATTGGAAGTAATCCAGTTAAAGAAACCCTACCCAACCCTGGCCGGGACGAAGGAGCAAAAACGGTTCAGAAAAGAGGTCGGCACCGGGAAACAAACGCAAAACAGGGCAGGATTGAGTCAGGAATCAAAAAGAGTTTGCCTCGCATGGAGCTGAGGTTCGCAGACGAACTGACAATTGTTGACCGGAAGGCGGGGGTTTAAAAAGAGGTCAGCAGCCAATCAGCAGCCTTGGCTGTTGGCGCCAACAGCCAAGCATCAGTAATCATGACACTTTTCGAGTTCGATCAGTGAATGCTAGCTAGTTTGCGAGCTATGTTTGCATATCAGTGATAAGAGATATTTGCATTGAAACTGTTAATTTCTAATTCAACATCATCTTAAGTATTTTAAGTATCTCAAGTATTTTCACTCGCTCACCTGGAGTCTTACTTCAACGGCGTGATGCCATTCTGGTCAACAGCCTCTCCAGACAAGTTAGTGAACTTAAAAAACTCGAAAACATCTTGATCAAGCTGAAAGCAGACCCATTCATCCATCATCTGCACCGCTTATGCTCAGTAGGGTCGCGGGGATGCTGGAGCCCATTCTAGCTGTGTTCGGGCATTGGGCAGGGGACACCCTGAACTGGGAACACAAACAACTCACTCGCTAGGGACCAAGGGACAATGTGGACCGGCTGATTAACCTGACATGCATGTTTTTGGAATGTGGGAGGAAACCGGAGTGCCCGCAAGCACGGGGAGAACATGCAAACTCCACACAAGAGGTTTGTTCTCATGACAGCAGAACTTTGTCGCACACGAACTATCAACTCAGCCGCTTTGCCGCCCTGAAAGCGGACCAACAAATTCCAAAACAAGTTTGAGGTCCTCAAAATCAAATTGGAAACTACTGACTGACAGACCAGCTGGGCTGGTTTTATCTGTTTAAGATTTATTTCTTTTTTAGAAAAAAAAGGTTTCATTAGAAACTAATCAAAAACATGATTTAGAATGAGAGCAAGATGGCAATGTCATGATTACTGATGCGAGGCACCTATGCCCACTCCTTTGGCGCCAACTGCCTCGGACTCTGATTGGCTCCCTGTCACTTTTTAAACCCCGGTCTTTCTGTCACCGATTGTCAGTCCGTCTCCGAACCTCAGCTCGCACTAGGCAAGCTTTTTCGACCCTGACTCTCTCCTGTTTCGGCTCCTGTCTGTTTCCCGGCTTCGACCTATTTTCTGATATTGACCCCGATTTTTGCTCCCCTGTCCACCGACCTGTTTTTTCCACTGTCGACACCGCCATCGCTCGCCACAGCGATCTCCGATCGTGTGTATAATCCTTTCCCTTCTTCCCAATAAAACTAAGAGAAACACACGCATCTGGGTCCTCGAACTGTTCCGGTTCTTGACAATAATGTTTTTTAAAGTCTGCGACACTGCATTTCAACACTGCACTCTCAGTGCAGAGTGCTAATGCTCAATGTCAACAAAATTTCTTCAGAAACGCACACTCTGCCAGTGAGAGCGCTACTGCCCCCAGAATAGTGAGGGGGCAATTGCACTTTATTCTTAAACAGTTTTTAAAAAAGCCCCAGATGTCTCACAGCCTCAAGGGGGACATTCACCCCTATTTGAGAACCAATCTAATTCTTCGTGGTCACAAATTTAAAAAAAGTTAACCATTACTTTAGGTTTCCCGGCATCTTCACATGTTTATATAATTCTCAAAGACACGTCTCTTTTGGGAAGGATCAGTGCACCAAACGCTAAGAAAAGACAAAAGAAACTAAATATGAATAAAATGATGGGCAGCACGGCGGCGCAGTGGTTAGCGCATGTGCGGCACTGTTCATGTCTTGGGAACCTCATGCGTGGGTTCAAATCCAGCTCCAGACTTCCTGTGCGGAGTTTGTATGTTCTCCCCGTGCTTGCGTGGGTTTCCTCCGGGCACTCCGGTTTCCTCCCACATTCCAAAAACATACATTTCAGGTGAATTGGCCGGTCCAAATTGTCCCTAGGTGTGACTGAGCGAGTAAGTTGTCTGTCCCCGTGTTCCCTGCGATTGGCTGGCAACCAGTTCAGGGTGTCCCCTGCCCAAGGCCCTATGATTACTGGAATGGGCTCCAGCGCCCCCGCGACCCTACTGAGGATAAGCGGTGTAGCTAATGAGATGAGATGAGATGAATAAAATGATGACTTACAACACGTGGTAAGCTTTCTCTCCTGGCTTTGATCTCTTTGATCCCTGGCAAAACGAACATAAAATGCGACAGAAACAAAATGAAAATAAATCCAAACAGCTTGCCAACATCATTTTTGCCGTTCCATGTATTCCGTTACTCCCCAAGCCTGCACAAAATTGAGTCATTTTATTCATATTTAGTTTCTTTTGTCTTTTATTCGCATATTTGGTATTCGAGTCATCCAAAAGTAATTGGAAGTAATCAAGTTAGAGTAACCCTACCCAACCCTGCCAACCGTCCCCTAACCCCCACCGGGCTGGCTGTTCAGACCTCCAGTCAGTGTAGATCAAGACCTCCAGTGACAGCCCAGTTAAAGCCCCCCGCTGAGTTCACCTTGATGGATGCCCCCTACAGGTGTTTTCAATGCGGCACAATGAGCGCCGCCCCTCTAATGCATTATTGGGCCATTAGGACCCGGCCCTCGGAGACCACTTACGCCCCGGCCTATCAATAACGCGCTGCGTTCGGGGGGCCTGGGGAATTAGTCATACCGATGTTCTATTTAATCAGAATCTCATTAGATTTTAACAGGGTTACAGTAACCCTGCTTTCATTTCCATAAGAGCAGACATTGCTCACCGATGTCACGAGCGCATCCAAAACGTGAAATAGAATAGCAACAAATACTACGTGTGCCTTTGTGTACTCGCTGGGTGTGTTTGTTTATCTGCAGGGAATGAAAATCTGTCAATCATTGTAGGCATTTCGAAAAAATAACATAACCAAATAACACTCTAAAACTGTTTCGAAAAAGTCTAGAATTTAATTTCTCGTAAAATGAAATGAAATCTATATATGTGTGTAATCAGAAAAAAAAATCAACCAAATCGTCATCTTTTCAAATGAATTTGTTGCTAATATACAAAACCAAGTATCCTTGGGGGAAAAAAATGCATTCTGTCACGGTTGCCATGGCGCCCAATGGGCCCCCGCCATGTGGCGCCAGCTTCTGTCACGGTTGCCCATGGCGCCCAATTGGCCCTGCCCATGGGCGCCAGCTGAAGCTTGTTGACAGATTGGGTCCCGGTTACTATTTAAACCCTGTCCTAACAATCCCCTTTTGTCGGTCCGTCTGCGAATCTCCGTTTATACACGGCAAGCCCTTTTTCACCTGACCTGTGTTTTTGCTCCTGTTTTTCTCCCACTACAATTTGTTTCAAGCAAGACCACGTCTGCTCTCCCGTCCCGAATTACAAAGTGTTTTGATCTAGAGTTCGTCTGTTCTCCCACCCCGAATAACGATACGTTTTTTTAACTCGATCACGTCTACTGGCTTTCGACTATTTTCCGTCCCGACACCGCCATGGTTTGCCATGGAAGTCTCACAACCTACTCCCCGCGACTAGCGATCTCCGGATCGTGTGAGCGCTCCTTTCCCTTTTTCCCAATAATACTGTGAAGAACGTTACGCGAGTGGGTCCTGTCTCCGTTCTGGTCTTGACATATTCGGTGTAAAACAAGAAAATAAATACACATTTTGTGTAAAAACACAAAAACTACAACTGAAACCCATACTGGAGATCAAAATTGGAAAACAACTTGAATAAAAGACATAAAAGGAATAATGCTGAAAAGAGCCATCTTCACTGCTCAACAGTTTAGGCAAATTTTGTTGCGTCTATACTATGCTGTTACAATACTTTTTTTTTTTTTTTTTTACAAATGACTAAATAAAAATGATCAGAAACCGTACTGACTAAAATTAGAGAACACACAAAACTCTCACAAAATGGATAAGGCAATTCCAACAACAAAAAACTGTATTTTGCCAAAAATGCACTGATCAAAATTAGAGAACACTTCCAGGTGCCTTCCACTGATCGGCTTGACAACCCGAATCATGTGATCACTGTAAACATCAGGGACTGAGAAGTTCTTGCATGGATCATAGACTTCCGTGGCGAGCGATGGCGGTGTCGGGAATGAAAAAAGTCGAAATCGAACAGATCGTAGCGAGGGAAAAACAAGAGCAAAAACACAGGACAGTCGAAAAAAGGGCTTGCTGTGTAAAAACGGAGATTCGCAGACGGACCGACAAAGCGTTTAAATACTGAGAGGGAGCCAAACCTTCAACGAGCTTCAACTGGCGCCCACGAACGGGGGCCAATTGGGCGCCATGGCAACCGTGACACAAAGGGATACCTCTTGAAGCCCATCTTCCAAAAGTAAGTTAAACTCAATTGTATTGTAATTATATGAATTGTTTCTTTTTAGTTCAAAACCGTAAAGGTTACTCATACAAGCCTTAAACATACCTATATAAACCTTAAACATACAACATATAGCACTGAAGCGACTTACGAACAAATTCAACTTACGAACGATCATCCGAAACTTGTTCAGAAGTAGGGCAGCGTCTCTCCATATTATTTGGATTTGACCGTATGCTATAAAATTTTTTCCAATTAAAACATTTCTAATATATATAATAAAGGGTAATACATTATCCACAAACTATCTCACAGGCCACACAGAAGGGAGCTGTCCGGAGGTCTCCCAGTGGTCTCGGTACGAAGGTTTGCTGACCTTGCACTGATCTTTCATCGTCTTTGGTCGCCTCCTGCTCACTGCACTTTTTCAATTAGCGCTTTATTATTGTGAGGGCAAGAGGAGGGGGTCTTCCTTACCCAGCCTATGCCCCCCACCCCCAAGGTGCTGAGAGCTGTTTGTTTGCTTAAAAGAACGTGGTAGTGTCCGAGTGCAGAAAGACAGCTTTCGGCAGTATATTCATCAATTCATACATCATCTCATTTCAGCACGTTATGGTTTGAACCTCAGTCGGGTTTTTAACAATGTACAAAACAGTTTCCAATCAGGTTTGAATCAGATAGGGATTTAAAATTCAAGTTTAGGAATAAGTGTGTCTGTTTGTATTTGGGTTTTGAGTTGTTTAATGTCTTAAGGAATGTCAATGAGAAGGTTTCTGGACAGTACTGGGTTTAAAAGCAAGGTGACACTTGATTGAGTTAATTCTAGATAAATAGATAGATGTCTAGATAGATGTCTAGATAGATGTCTAGATAGATAGATGTCTGGATAGATGTCTGGATAGATAGATGTCTAGATAGATAGATGTCTAGATAGATGTCTAGATAAATAGATGTCTAGATAGATGTCTAGATAGATAGATGTCTAGATGTCTAGATGTCTAGATGTCTAGATAGATAGATAGATAGATAGATAGATAGATAGATAGATAGATAGATAGATAGATAGATAGATAGATAGATAGATAGATAGATAGATAGATAGATAGATAGATAGATAGATAGATAGATACCATAGATACCATAGATACCATAGATACCATAGATACCATAGATACCATAGATAGATAGATACCATAGAGAGATAGATACCATAGAGAGATAGATAGATACCATAGAGAGATAGATAGATACCATAGAGAGATAGATTGATAGATACCATAGAGAGATAGATACCATAGAGATAGATAGATAGATAGATAGATAGATAGATAGATAGATAGATAGATAGATAGATAGATAGATAGATAGATAGATAGATAGATAGATAGATAGATAGATAGATAGAAAGAGACAAGGAACAAAGATAGAGAGAGACAGGAAGAGTGAAAGAGAGGGATGGAGAGACAGAGAAAAGGGAGGAAGACAGAGAGAGAGAGAGAGAAAGAGAGAGGAAAAGAAATACAAGTACCGTGTCTTTGTTCGAGGCACCTGGCTTTGGCAACATCAAGTTGACATATTTCAACCTGCATCTTGTTTTTCTCTTGTGCTTCTCTGTCTCGTGGGCCGGATTCAATCCCTTAGCGGGCCTGATCTGGCCCCCGGGCCGCCTGTTTGACACCTGTGGTTTAGGATGTGAAACACAAACTCCGGTTTCAATTGAGCTTCAGCGCAGAGACCCAAGTTCGGGTTGGTCCTTTTTTTAGCCGTAATTAGTTGAAACTTGAGCGATGATCAACTCTCCCTCCAACTCTCACATTTCTCCCCTTTTTTCTTCCTCCTCATCTCATCTCATCTCATCTCATTAGCTGCACCGCTTATCCTCAGTAGGGTCGCGGGGGTGCTGGAGCCCATCCCAGCAATCATCGGGCAGTGGGCAGGGGACACCCTGAACTGGTTGCCAGCCAATCGCAGGGCACACGGGGACAGACAACTCACTTGCTCATTCACACCTAGGGACAATTTGGACCGGCCAATTAAGCTGACAAGCATGTTTTTGGAATGTGGGAGGAAACCGGAGTGCCCGGAGGAAACCCACGCAAGCACGGGGAGAACATACAAACTCCGCACAGGAAGTCCGGTAGCTGGATTTGAACCCACACAGGAGGTTCCCAAGACCTTAGAACTGTGCCGCACACACGCTAACCACTGCGCCACCGTGCTGCCCCCTCCTCATCTCATTAGCGCCTATTTAACCTAAGCTTCTTAGTGCTGGAGAAATAAACAAGCAGGTGTTGGGAAACAATCTGGAAAGCCAATCACTTTAATAAAGGTAAAGGCCAGGCTGCAAGGGGGAAGGTGTGGGGGTCCGAGGAGGTGGGGGGATTTCGGGGTAAGGCTCCTGTGTCACTTGTCAACACCCTGACGCTTTAATCTGTCACGCCTGCACACGTATTAAAAGATTATGCATGCCGGCGTTGCGCATGGCTTCCCCTACTCCGCATAAGGGGCTGATTCTGGAGGGGTCTTTGCTTCATGCACACCAGGACCTTCTAAGGAGAGAGGAGGTGGATTCAACTAACCTGTTATCCGCTCGCACGGACGGATGGTTCAATTGGACGCATTACATGTGCGTGAAACTATGAAGGAAAAAGAGAAAGGTACCGTATTTTCCGCACTATAAGGCGCACCTAAAAGCCTTTATTTTTTTTCAAAAGCTGACCATGCGCCTTATAATACAGTGCGCCTTATATATGGATCAATATTAAGTCGCAAAGTCTCGCAACTAAGGCAAGCAGCCGCCGACTCGATTTTCCCCTGAAGGCGAAGTAGTCCGTGGTGTATGCTGGGATTTATTTACCGGCGTTTCATTTCCTAACCAATGTGTCAATCATCATTTGAATCAGTCACTATTGGCTAAAGTTATTCGGAGGTAAAGGGGGCGGATCCTTTTTATCATTTACAGGCTCGCATAGGCTAAAGGGGCAAAACAAAGCCGCAATTGGCCAAAAAAGATGAATGTGAATCACACGTTGGGTTGCACTACGGCAGGGGTGTCAAACTCATTTTAACTCGGGGGCCACACGATAGAACAAACATTCTGTCGGGGGCCGGACTAGTAGATTAAAAAGAAAAAAAAAGAGATAAAGAAATAAGAGAAAGAGAGAGGGAAAGGAGAGAGGGCCGGACAAAGAAAGAAAAAGAGAGAGCAGGAGACAAAGGGAGAAACAAAAGATGAAAAGTCATGAGAGAGGGGGAAAACAAAGGGAGAGGCAGAAAGAAATCCAAAGAGAAATAGAAAGACAGAAGGAGAGAAAAGAGAAAATAAAGCACGAAGGGTAGGAAGAGAGAAAGAGAAAAGAGAGAAAAGGAAAAAAGGAAGTTAGAGCAAAAGAAGTTAAAAAGACAGAGAGAGAGAGAAAGAGACAAATAGCAACAAAGGAAGAGAAAAGGAGAGACACAGAGAGTGAAAGAGACAGAGACAGAGAGTGGGAGAAAAGGGGTGGAAAAGAGAGAGAAAGAAATACAAGTACAGTGTCTTTGCTTGAGGCACCTGGCTTTGGCAACATCAAGTTGACATTTTTCAACCTGCAGCTTGTTTTTCTCTTGTGCTTCTCTGAGTGTTGTCTCGCGGGCCAGATTCAATCCCTTAGCGGGCCTAATCCGGCCCGCGGGCCGCCTGTTTGACACATGTGCAATACGGCATAGAGGAAACATGTTTCATTATTCTGTATTTGTAAATATTTGACTCTCCTGGATTTACTACACTCACGGTTGTAAGAAGACCCTGGTTACGTATCATTATTGAACGTGATGGCTGCAAGAGAACTTAGGTGAGCTATGCGGCTTTATATTTTCCCGGTATCTTGTTTTAGAACGATTTTGATGTTTCTGTGATGAGTCTATTTTTAAACTCAATTCAATTCAAAGTGTTTATTGTCATATGCACAGTAAAGAACCCCGTTTCCCTGCACAATAAAATTCCTACTTTGCCGTCCACACAGTTGCCAGCAAAAAATAAAATGGAAACTAAGAAATGTTGGCATTTCTTGAATCCCGAGACTTTTACCTTCCGAATGATATTTGGAACGATGCATTTGAGTGATTGCTGACATCGTACAGACACTGTTTCCGTACATGTCTGAGACACGTATTTGCTTCTTTGCAAGCTTTCGGAATGTGAAGGGGGTAATACGTTGGACTGAACCATCTGACTGTTTTGTCGACGTTCCCATTGTACCGCCTTATAATCCGGTGCGCCTTATGTATGGAAAATATAGGACCAAAAACTATTTTTTGGGGGTGCGCCCTGTAATCCGGTGCGCCTTATAGTGCAGAAAATACGGTACTCTAGAAGAGAATGGACTCAACAAGTCTTTCGGTTTGGTCAAAGTTAAGATGAAAGAGATTCGAGATTCAAGCTTTCCTTTATGGTCATTGACATATAATGGCAATCAATGTTCCCAGTAATTTTTCTTAAGGGTCTGAGCGTTCACACAAAGTCGGTGAGCAACGCTTGAAACAACAGTGAGCAACGGCAATCCCAAGTGTGGCAACTAAATCATTATCAAACATGTCTAAAACTTGACATCAAGTTACATTTTGCTGAGTTTCCAGCAATGCAAAATTATTTTTCTCTTTTGAATGAATTGACTCATGTACTATTGCAAAGGTTGTACGGCCTACAAACATCATTTGTTTTTACAATTCTTTCACATGATATCCATTTTTTTTTCTGGTATCTTTTGACGCATAATACCAACATTTTTGGGGACGTATTTAGTCGGTTGCAAGATACAGAACTGTATTTAATCACATTTTTTGAGTGCAAGTACAATGTTGGCAACAAGATTGACTTGGTGTAATCGGAAATTATTTGAATGCAACACAAACTTTTTCTTCTTTTTCCCTGCTTTTTTTTCCATTTTTTTTAAATTCCTTAAAACAAATCTCATTGTGTCTATTTTTTCCTTGCAGTTACTTTTTTCTTTTTGTTCTCTATTTACTTTTTTCTTTTTTTTTCTTTCTTTTCTTTCATTTTGGTATTTTTTTCTTTTTTTTTCTATTTCCACCCCTTACTTTAAGTCATTTTGTGCAAAATTTTACATCATATTTGGTCGTGTAGGGATTAAAGAAGCAAAAACAACCTGAAGAGCCGTTTGGGACCCGAAAGAGCCGGTTCTCTTGAGTGAGCCGGGCCAAAGAAGCCGGTTCTCGAAAAACTCTACTAACTTTACTCAACTTCGTTCGACTTCAAAATACCGCATTTAGGACACAACGTCAGGGGAACCCGTGTATTTTGACCTTCAGTGCATGTAACTTTGACTTAATTCGCTTCTTAATAAGCAATTTCGAGCCCTGATTTTTGTGCGCTGGCTAGATTTTCTTGTGCGCTGAGAACGTGCAGGCAGTGCGCGATTGCGCACGCGCGCAGCTTAGAGGGAACATTGATGGCAATGATATTTTATTGCAACATCGGTGTACAGGAACATGTCAAGCCAAGTCAAGTCATGTTTATTTGTGACGCCCTTAATCACAAAGAGTCTCAAATCTATCTTGACTTAGAAAAACTAACACAGAGGTTCCTAAAACTGACGGTACATTCAGAATTATGAATAGTCAAAGTCTTGTTTTTATTTGATTTTGTATTAATCTAATTGGCAAGAGACCCCAAAACAGCATATTTTTAATTTCGTATCCATTAAAAAACAATATTGATTATTTAGTAGGCCAAAATACAAAAAAACTTTCATAAAAACATGCAATTTTTTAATAGTCCTAGGTCAAGACATGTGTATTTATTTCACATTACTTGGGGCTCACCTAGAGGGAGCTGACATGATTTTCTGCCATCGTGCTGCTAAAAATACTCCCCAAAAACACCTTGTGAAAGGCTGGGCAAAAACATCATATATAGATGTAACCGCGGTGTACGTGTCCCACCAAAGATCCACATTCACGCTGGACTGGATGATTAGGTTTTTATTATTACAGTTTCTGCAAATGGATGAGTCACAACATTAGCTTTTCTGCTGGCTTTGATCTCTTTGATCTCATTGCAGTTCTCTCTGGTAAGAATGCCAACAAAGCATATCAAAGAGCTTTCTTTTCACTTTACATGAAATACATTTTAGAATATCACAATACATTTTTACATCTTTACATTTTAACAAGATACTTTTAACAAGAGATCGTATAGTGGATTTTTTACATTTACAATGGATTCAACATATTTTTCTTTCGTCTGAATTTTAACCAACATCATCCTTTTTTAATGTATATGAGAAAATAGAAATAGAAACAATATTAAGTATAAAAACTGGTACAAGTTACCTGCAAATGGATGAGTCACAACATTAGCTTTTCTGCTGGCTTTGATCTCTTTGATCTCTACAAGGGGAATTCATAATTTAGTAAAACAGAAACAAAACGAAAATAAACCTAAACAGCTTGACAATATCAATCACATTACTGTGCATGTTGAGAGATTTGTCAGCTGGGGTTATAATGTTTAAAATTAACTTCTTTTGTGGAGCACCATTGCAGTTCTCTCTGGTAAGACTGCCAACAAACCCCGCCTCCCGGTCACATGTCAGAAGCCAAAACCAAACCCCACCCCATACCAGCAGATGGCACTGTTGGACTCATCATTGCAGGACATTTACCAAAAACTATACACATATTTCAGCAGGAATTTCAATAAAACAAAAGTTATTACTACACCCGTTACATAGAGTTCTGTCACTTTGACTCTACCTGGTTTATTTTCTTCCTTTTGCTTTTTAGCACTTGTTTTTGGTTGCACAACACAGTATAGAGACATCCAGTGGTGAAATATTTCACAGTGTCCCATTAACCCAGTGCTTCTCAATTAATGTTGGTCGGATCCCCCGTCGAAAGAAGATATCTTCTCGTTTTGGTATTCCAAGAACCCCTTCTTCGAGTATAATTTGCCTATAAATTTGTTTTAAGTACACCTCTGCATTACTATCCTGATTAAGGTAAATTACAATAAAGAATAGCTTTATTAACTGTGACAGAAAGGATACTACAATACTTATTCTCTGTGCTATATGCACTGAGCGTTAGGAACACTCTTCCAATGAGAGCGCCACTGCTCCCTAGTGTAGTGGAGGTGCAATTGCACTAAATCCTGGAAAAGTTTGAAAAAAAAAAATGGTCCCCAAGATCAAAAACGCCCGCACCCCTTTTGACGGAGCCCCACTATTTGTGAGCCTCTGCTCTAACCCAATAGGAGACAAATTATAATTCATGCGTTTGTTACCTCCCTCCTCGATTGCTGTAATGCACTACTCCCTGGTCTCCCGAAGTCTAGAATCAAGTCTCTTCAGCTGGTACAAAATGCCGCAGCGAGGCTTTTAACTAGGACAAAAAAGTCAGATCACATCACACCGATTTAGGCTAACCTGCATTGGCTCCCAGTTAGCCTTAGATGTGATTTCAAGGTTCTCTTAGTATTATACAAAATCATACATGGACTTGCTCCCTCTTATCTTTCAGATCTGATTTGCCCCTATGTCCCGGTCCGAAGCCTTCGTTCTGAGAGTGCCGGTCTTCTGGTGATCCCAAGAGCAAAGAAGTGTTCTGCTGGTTCGAGAGCGTTCTCCATCCGGGCACCGGTGCTGTGGAATGCCCCCTGAGATCCAATCTGCAACCTCAGTGGAAATGTTTAAATCTAAGCTTAACTTAGCTTCACTTCTACTCTATAGCATATGAATAACCTACTCTTCTCGTCGCTCCAGAGCAGGGGAATGTATAATAATTGTCATGGTCGCCGTGGCGACCGGTCTGCCCCGCCCCCTGGGCACCAGCTGAAGCAGATCAGCTAATTGCATGGCTGCTACTTAAGGTTGGGTTGTGAGTATTGCGGGTGTTGGCTCATTACACCTTTTCCGTTCTGTTATGCACTGTCCCGTTTAGTTTGAGTCGGAGGAAACCTGTACCTGACCATTCTGAGTGTAAGAATGATTTTGTTCTGTTTTGTCCCGGAGTTTTTGGACGACTTTTATTTTTGTAAATAAAAGTTTTGATCGTCACGCAATTGAGTTCTCCCTTCCTGCCTCCTGCCTCCGTTCTGGTCCGGTCACACACCTCGTGACAATAATATTCTGAAAAATAGTCTGTGTAATATGTTGTAATAATCTGTGAAGCCCTTTGAGACTCTTCGTGGTTTAGGGCTATACAAATAAAAATGACTTGACTTGACTTGACTTAAAAACCACACCCTAACTTTTTTTTAATTCCCTTGCCCAGATTAGAAACCACAATCTCGTTTTGCTTTCCTGAAAACCCTAAAATTTGTTTGCACTTATAACATGAATCCAGAACTTAAAACCCAACTCCAAGCACAAATCCTGTTCCTATTGGGTCCTGCCCTTGAGCTTTCAATTAAACCCAACTCTGGACTTAAATCTTGTATGGAAACCCCCTTTTTGTCCTGAAAGCCTTACCCTATGTCTGTTGTCTCATCATGTCCTTATGAGTCCATTAGCCAAACAATCCCAGCTGGGTGCCTCCCATGGGGAGATCCAAGTTGGGTGGCTGACCACGCGATGGGGCCCCACCAACTGGAACCAACACACCCCTTATTGTGTCCTGTGAAAGGGACGACGCTAATTCCGGCTAATTTGATTCCGAGGACATTTGTCAGTTTTAATGCAAACAGTCCACACTCACAACCTTGCTAACATATTTGGACCGTCACTTAGCCAGCTGACTTATCTGTTTGATAACCGCAACGCAGGCCGCAGACCCTGCTTTTAAAACCTTTAACCGCAGATGAGATACTGTAAACCTGGTTGTAATTTGAGAGAGCTTTGGCTTAAAACCTTGATTCAAAACCTTGTGCCCAACCTTAAACCCATCTTACAAAGTGTGAACGTTGTTTTGATTTTGTGCACCAAAACATGAAACCATAATCTAGATTTAATAACGTAAGGGAGCTGTACGGAATTTGGAACTCTTGCTTGCTTTACAGCCGCTGTCTCCTGGCTTGTGTCGTTATTGGAGCCCCTGTGAATCTGCTCATGTTGCGAGTGCAAGTATGTGCATTTGTTAGACGAACTTGATTAAAATCATTTTTTTCATCTTTTTGGGGGTTTGGGTTGCTGTTTGGACTGTACTTGAAAAAGGCCTTTTCTTACTTTGTGTCATGATTACCGATATGCTTCACCTGTGCCCGCTCCTTTGGTGCCAACTGCCTCGGACTCTGATTGGCTCCCTGTCCCTATTTAAACCCACTGCTATCTGTCCCCTGTTGTCAACCTCAGTTTACACTAGGCAAGCATTTTTTCTAACCTGACTCCAACCTGTTTTCTGCTCCTGTCTGTCCCCCGGCTTCGACCCGTTTTTGATCCTGACCACGTCTATTCTCCCGTCCCTGCTTTTGACCTTTTTTTGTCCCCGACTACGTCTACTCTCCTTTCCTGGCTTACGACTCGCTTACGACCCGACCACGTTTTTGCTCTCCTGTCTCGGCTACTGACCCGTTTTACCGTTCCCAACACCGCCATCGCTCGCCACGGAAGATCCACTTCCGCATTCGGAGCGACCTGCTTCCCGCTTCCAGCAATCACAACGCAAGTGGGTCCTGTCTTCGTTCTGGTCCTGACAACTCAGTTCATTGGCAGACAAACAGCTCTCAATTTCCACTTAGCGAGCTGACAGGCAGACATTAATCCCCGTCGAGCATCGCTCGAGCGTGAAAGCGTCACATGACTGCATGCTGAGAACATGACTCTAATCACGCTAGAGAAACCTGCAGAAGAAGAAACTTTTCGCACCTACTTGAGACCAAAGTCTGGCCTT
This sequence comes from Urocampus carinirostris, assembly GCF_059441175.1. Classification (NCBI taxonomy): domain Eukaryota; kingdom Metazoa; phylum Chordata; class Actinopteri; order Syngnathiformes; family Syngnathidae; genus Urocampus; species Urocampus carinirostris. The sequence continues at coordinate 65,449,837 of NC_142350.1, read as the reverse complement.
CAATTTTTTCAAACCCTTACCTGGGCTTAAAACCCCACTACGACACAGGCTAGCTCACTAGCTAGCTAGCTCGCACGATACTTTACAAAAGGAATTACTTAACAGAGTGAGTAACTGAATTACTCAAGAGTAAAAGTAACTAGTGACCAGGGAAAGTAACTATTTTTGTAACCTGTAAAAGAAGTCGTTGCATGTCAAAGAATTTTAAATTTCCTGAGCAGGATATGAGTCAGTTGAATAGAGAAGAACACACTGGTAGTTGTGTTAGACACAACCTGAGACAACTGGTCAAGTAGACATTTGCAACTAAACGTAAATTTCACGGTTGCCAGGGCGACCAATTGGCGCCAGCTGCGGCTCGTTGACAGATTGGCTTCCTTTATTTAAGCTCAGTTCTCTCACTGGCCACATTTGTATAACAATGTTGATAATGCGGATTGAATCCGGTTCGTACACCTTTTTCATGGCCGAATTCAAGCACTTTTTAAGGACTTTCAAAGCTAATTTTCCAATTTCCACAGTACCATTAAAATAAAAAAAATCCGCTGTGAATGATTTACTTTGCAGATCCAAAAATAAGCTCAGTACTCTCACTCACCCTTTGTCAGTCCGTCAACAAACCTTTGCACCCGCAAGACGTGGGTTTTGACTCTGTCTGGTATCCCGTTTGTGTATCCTGCCCGGTATCGATACCGTCTGTTTCGTCCTGTTTTGATTTCGGTCTCCGGTCTCCAATGTCTGGTATCGTGCCCGTCATTCTCGTCCTGTCTGATATCTGTCCCCAGTCTCCCATATATGTTATCCATCCTTTTAATCCCGTTTTGTCCGGTATCAACATCATATGTCCGGTATCGGCTCACGAAACTGGTATCGATCTTGTTCGCCTCTTGCTTTCTGTTGTTCCACACCAGACTTCTGTCGTTCTCCTTTCGCCCAGCGATCGCCAAATCACTGGCGTTTTGTGTTAACGTGCATGACTGCCCCATTTCCCATAAAATAAAAGCTTGTGTGAGAAACGTCACGCATTTGGGTTCACCTTCTGTTCTGGTTCTTGACAGTAAACTATTTTCCTCACAACAAAAGTTGATAGAAACCAATATGACATGAGTTTTATTCTGTAGCATAAAACTGTTTTAAGTCAGGCAACTGGTCAAGTAGATGTATGCTACTGTACTAATATTTTTTTCACAACAAAAGTAAACTGTTGAACAATTTGATAAACAATAAAGTGTGTTTAACACTGCATCGTAAATCTAACAACCTGAGACAAATAAGACACCTTGTACTTCTTCCATCATGGATCCAGCCAACCAGAATATCCTACCCCTTCTCAAACAAGTAATTGTATCTGTAGCTTCTCAAACTTCATGTCAGATAGCTTGTTCCTCGACACAAAAGACACTCGAACAAAGGGTAAACAACAAACCAGATTTGACTTCGGTCCAAAAACATTTTGCCCTTTCGGGTCAGAACCTACCTTACAATACAATTAACATGCGCCACCCCATGGACAAAAAAAGAATAACAATAAATGACAAAAATACATCTTGGCTCCTGCAGGTCTATAATCTGAATGTAGAGGGATGACGAATAAACAGAACCGGGTAGACTTGCGGGCAGCACGGTGGCGCAATGGTGGGCGGCACACTTCAAAGGTCTTGGGAACCTCCTGTGTGGGTTCAAATCCAGCTACCGGACTTCCTGTGCGGAGTTTGTATGTTCTCCCCATGCTTGCGTGGGCATTCCATTTCAGGTGGATTGGCCGGTTCAAATTGTCCCTAGGTGTGATTTAGCGAGCGAGTGGTCTGTCCCTGTGTGCCCTGCGATTGGCTGGCAACCAGTTCAGGGTGTCCCCTGCCCACTGCCCGATAATTGCTGGGATGGGCTCCAGCACCCCCGCGACCCTACTGAGAATAAGCGGTGCAGCTAATGAGATGAGATGAGATGAGTAGACTTGCTTATTCAGAGTAACCGCTTTTGACCATCAGCAACGGTGACGGTGTTGTAACGGTGTTGTAAAAAAAATTAGTTAGATTTCTCTAAAAAAATAACGCCTTCATATAATGGCATTATAGGGAAAAAAATTCGATGGCACGTAAAATTTCCCATTCATCACCATCGGGAAAATCGGTCCTTGGCTTTAAACCCTGTTAAAACCGCAACATACCGTATTTTCCGCACTATAAGGCGCACCTAAAAGTATTATTTTTTTTCAAAAGCTGACCATGCGCCTTATAATACAGTGCGCCTTATATATGGATCAATATTAAGTCGCAAAGTCTTGCAACTAATGCAACAGCCGCCGACTAGATTTTCCCCAGAACGTGAAGTAGTCCGCGGTGTATGGTGGGATTTATATACCAGCGTTTCATTGGCTAACCAATGTGTCAATCATCATTTGAATCAGTCACTATTGGATAAAGTTATTCGGAGGTAAAGGGGGCGGATCATTTTGATCATTTACAGGCTCGCATAGGCTAAAGGCGCAAAACAAAGCCTGCAATTGGCCGAAAAAGATGTGTCAGTCATCAGTTGAATCGATCACTATTGGCTAAAGTTATTCGGAGGTAAAGGGGGCGGATCCTTTTTATCATTTATGGGCTTGCATAGACTAAAGGGACAAAACAAAGCCTGCAATTGGCCGAAAAAGATGAATGTGAATAGCAAGTTTGGTTGGTTGTCTACGGCATAGAGAAAGCATGTTTTACTATTCTGTATTTGTAAATATTTTATTCCCTTGGATTCACTACACTCACGGATATAAGAGGACCATGGTTGCACATTATTATTGAACACAATGACTTCGGTGAGCTACTCGGGCTATATATTTTCCCAGTATCTTGTTTCAGAGTGATATCGATGTTTCTGTGATGGGTCTTTTTTTTTTAAATTAAACTCAATTCCAAGTGTTTATTGTCATATGCACAGTAAAGTTGCGAGCGAAAAAGAAAATAGAAACGAAGGAATGGTTGGCATTTCTTGAATCCCAAGACTTTAACCTTCCGAATGATATTTGGAACGATTTTTTGGGGGTGCGCCCTATAACCCGGTGCGCCCTATAGTGCGGAAAATACGGTAGTTTTGAAACTGCTGTCGTATAATGGAACCATCCCCGATGGCTATCAGACCTTTGTCCTTCCTGGTTCTTGTGGCAGTTGATCGTTTATCTGGACATCGCGGCGGCAGGTGAGGCGATCGATGGCTTTTGTCCGTGGCAAGAGATTTTTTTTGAATCGGGAGGTCAAGGCGCACCGGTAATCCGGGCAGCTGCGTTGGTGGGATTAGTTTGGGAGATCGGGCCTAACTAAAACACGCGTTTCCACGGAGATGACAAAGGTAAAATATCGGTAAGTATAGGGTGACACACCAAAGTTGAGTTTTATTTTGGTTGCGATTTACTAGATAAAATACAAAATGGCCGACATAAAAATTACCGATCGATTGCAAAATTTCACGCAACCATAAACCATTACCCGCGGGCCAAAGGTGGCCCGCCTCATCAATTTACTGGGCCCACGAGACCAAGCTGAGAGTAGCGCAAGAGAAAAAAAAGCGACATCGCGTCAAACAACGACTTGCAGTTCAAAAAATGTCCACTGGATGTCGCCAGAGCTAATTGCCACTCCCAAAGCTCCCACTGTAGCTGTATTTGCTGACTATTATTAATCAATCAGAGAACATTGAGGAAAGTCATCCAGTTATTATTTTATTAATAAGATAATCTATTTATTAAAAAGTCAACGACACACCGTTTAAGGCAATACACAAAAATAAAAAAAATAAAAATGAAGCATCTGGGTGTCTTTGCAGAAATTTAGAGTAGCTTTAGCTCCATTTTGTAATGGATTTAAAATCTAACCGCGAAGTTCCCATATTCGGGTAAATAGTTTCATAAAAAAAAAAATTGCTTTATTCATCTTATGGAGCAGGGGTGTCAAACGGGCGGCCCACGGGCGGGATAAGGACCGCTTTGGGATTTAATCCGGCCCACGAGACAACGCTGAAAGAAGCGGAAGAGAAAAATGAGCTGCAGGTTGAAATATGTCTACGTGATGTTGCCAAAGCCAGGCGCCTCTCACAAATGCTGTACTTGTATTTCTCTCTCTCTCTCTCTCTCTCTCTCTCTCTCTCTCTCTCTCTCTCTCTCTCTCTCTCTCTCTCCTCTCTCTCTCTCTCTCTCTCTCTCTCTCTCTCTCTCTCTCTCTCTCTCTCTCTCTCTCCCTCTCTCTCTTCCTCCCTTTTTCTCTGACTCTCTATCCCTCTCTTTCACTCTTGCTGTCTCTCTTTCTTTGTTCCTATTTGTTTCTATTTCTCTGTCTTTTTACCTTATTTTGCTCCCTCTTCCTTTTTTCCTTTTCTCTCTCTCTCTCTCTCTCTCTCTCTCTCTCTCTCTCTCTCTCTCTCTCTCTCTCTTTTGCTTTCCGTTTCTCTTTTTATACTTCTCTTTCTCTTCTCTTTTATCTCCTTCTCCTTTTCTCTTTCTATTTCTCTTCGGAGTTCTCTAATTCTTTCTATCCCCCTCTGCCCCTCACTATTTCTCTTTTCATCTCTTCTCTCTCATGTTTTCTCTCTCTCTCTCTCTCTCTCTCTCTCTCTCTCTCTCTCTCTCTTTCTCTCTCTCTCTCTCTCTCTCCCTCTCTCTCTCTCTCTCTATTTCTCTCTCTCCTCTTTTCCTCTGTTTTTTTCTTTCTCCCTTTCCCTTTCTTTGTCCCACCCTTTTTCTCTAGCTCTTTCTCTATTTCTTTTTCCTTCTCTCCAATCCACTAGTCCGGCCCCCAAAATAATGTTCATTCTATCGTGTGGCCCCCAAGATAAAATGAGTTTGACACCCCGGTTATACAGCATATTATTTTATAAAATGTAAATTTTTTAGTACAAAATAATACAGGTTACTTTTACAACCCTTAAACATACTTCTATAAAGCTTAAACATACAAAATATAGCACTGAAGCAACTTACGAACAAATTCAACTTACAAACAATAGTCCGAAACCTCGTTCGTAAGTAGGGCAGCCTCCGTAGTTATTTAAAAGACTTCTCATCGACAGCACATGTTTCTGCTCATAAACACGTCAATGTCACACATGTTCACGAGCCGCGTTGTAATACACACAAAGTGCATTCAAATGTTTGCTCTCAAAACATTCCTCGTTTACTGGCAACTTTTCAATAGCTTGTCAATCGTTGCTATGGTGACTTGTTGTTGCAGAGGTCAGGCGCCGAGAAGCAAAGGTGGATGAAAACAAGACCATACGGAAAAGTGCAGCGTCAGCAGGAATAATAATTGAGCTGGATGAAAGATTTGTAGACCGAGAATGCTTTTTAGGACCAAACCAGCATTTGAAATCTTACTCTATTTTGATTAGACACCCTACTACATTATTTTGTGTTCACTATATATTGAATTTATCTCATCAGCCACACGGCTTATCTTCAGTAGGGTCGCGGGGGTGCTGGAGCCCATCCCAGCAATCATCGGGCAGTGGGCAGGGGACACCCTGAACTGGTTGCCAGCCAATCGCAGGGCACACAGGGACAGACAACTCGCTCGCTCATTCACACCTCGGGACAATTTGGACCGGCCAATTCACCTGAAATGGAATGTGGGAGGAAACCGGAGTGCCCGGGGGAAACCCACGCAAGCACTGGGAGAACAAAGGATAAAGGATAACGAATAAAGAATAAAGAATATACGTTTTATCACAGCCAACCAAGGCACAAGAGAGCTAAGCGACTGGTTAGGGCCCCGCGACCACTAGGGGGCCTCAAAGAGTGGTTCACTTATGGTTCAACTCCAAAATACTTCAACAAAATACAACAAAAATACTACTCAAGAACTACCAAACTTAATATCAATTATAGTGCTGAATTAACCAGGACCTCATATATTATTTTGCTTTCATTCTGAAACAAATAAATAAATAAATGGAATTCCTACAAAAATACTACTACAGTCATACTATATTACGAAATACTATTACAGAATTATTTACGACAAAATACTACAAAAAAAACCTACCGTAAGATTACAATATACTACTATGGAAATACTACAAAAAATCTACTAAATACTTCTAAAACATTGCTTTGGAAATACATAAATTCTACTTCTACTGAAATACTAAAAAATACCAATACATATAATATACTAAGGATAAGCGGTGTAGCTAATGAGATAATATGAAAAAAATACTAGAAAAATATGACTACAAAAATACTTCTACAAGAGTTTTACAACACTAATACTGAAAGATACACTCATAGTGATACTACAAAAATTATCCTATGGAAGTATCACAAAAATATTACAAAAATAAAACTACAGTAACAGTGTACTACAAAAGTACGACAGAAATACTAGATATACAACAAACATTCTTATACAAAAATACTACAAAATACAACAGAAAGTACAAAAATACTAAAAAATATAATACTACTGTAATATTACAAAAATACTATCATCATAAAAATATAGTAATAATACAAAAATATTACTAAAAAACTACAGATATAGAACAAAAAAATCTACTTTCGAAATACAACAAAAGTACGATAGAATTGAAGTAAAATACTACTATGGAAATACTACAAAAATTCTACTAAATATTACTAAAACATTGCTTTGAAAATACATCAATTCTACTTCTACTGAAATACTAAAATATAACTCAAAATATACCAATACATAATACTATAATATAGAAAAACAATACTAGAGAAATACTATGACAAAAAATACTTATACAAGAGGTTTTCAACAGAAATACTGCAAATTACACCGATAGCGATACTACAAAAATTCTCTGATGGAAGTAACACAAAAATACCACAGATATACAACAAACATTCTGCCATGAAAATACTACAAAATACAACAGAGAGAGTATAAAAATACTAAAAAAAATACTACGGCAATACTACAAAAATACTATAATCATAAAACCACTGTAGTAATACAAAAATACGACAAAAATACTACAGACGCAGAACAAAAAATCTACTTTCGAAATACAAAAGTACTATAGAATTAAAAATATACTAATATGGAAATACTACATAAAAAACTTCAGAAATACAACAAAAATAGTATAAAAATAAAACTAGAGTAAAACTACAAAAAAACTACAGAACTTTAATAAAATCCAACTTCAGAATTACTGAAAAAATACTACTGTACTACAAAAATACTGCAATCATAAAACTACTGTCATAATACGAAAATACTGAGGATATACAACAAAGAAATACTACGAAAATAGTACAAACGTAAAACTACAGTAACAACAAATAAACACAGAAATCCGACTCCAGGAATACAAAAAAAAAACGGGAAAAAAACCCCAACAGTAATACTTCAAAACTAAACAATAAATTACTTAAACAGGGACCCAATATCCTATTTTGTGTGGCCCACCCCTGGAGTAGAACTCGGAATGAGTTCAAGTAGGTATGGAAATTATCAAGTAAAAGGGGCCCCAAATCCAATTTTGCTTAGGGCCCCTTGAAGTCGTGTTGTGGCAAATCCTCAAAAGCATTTGCACTTGCATATATAGAAATAGATTTGCATACATGTCTACATTAACTTACAATACATTACTTGCTTGTGGGAAAAGGTCGGGGTGACCTCGGTTGAAGATACCGTTACCAGACGATTAGAGTTTACCTTGAAGATACCGTTGCCAGACGGCGTGCAAGGAACGGTCACGTACTCATACGGCGTACACGGGACTGGTCACGTACTCATACGTGATACAGGACCGCCTTTTGGGGTGTACTCAATCGAAGCCTAATCGTCACTACCAGCTTTAAATACATTGTCATGTTCCTAGCTCTGTGAGATCTTTATTGACGCATCAATAAAGTGACAATCTCCCTCCGTAACGAGACTGGCTCCTGTCTATTTCTTTTATCCACTTATGAGAAGACTTTCTCTCGATTATCGGACCTCCAATTTCTACAACATTTGGCGCCCAACGTGGGGCTCGACCAATTTCTACAACATTTGGCGTGTTGTGTTTTTGTCTTTTTTGTTTTTGTTTTGTTTGGCGTTGGGTGTGGAGTTATGGAGGCATGGATGAATGATGGAGTGACTGCTTCTTGGTTTTTGTGGGTTATTAGCGCAAACCGTTGGTTCTTTTTGTCTTTTTTGTTTTTTGTTTTTTACCCCCCCTTACCCCCACCACTCTGTCTTTCTCCGTGTGTAAGTTGAGCTCGACCGTGTGTATTGTTTTCCCTTTACTTTATGTAACGTTATGTTAAGTGGTGTCATAAAAATAAAAAAATGGAGGGATTACTTAATTCGTCAAGTCAAGTGCTCCGTTTGCGTGTGGCCTTTTGATTTGTGAGATCTTGTTCCGATAAACGTAATAAGCATAGTTTGGGTAAATTGAGGACAATTTGGCAGGCTTTTTCAAAATACAATGAAGAGCAGATTACTTGCTAAGGTGATGTCTTCATTCATTCATTCAGTCATTTAACCTAGACTAAACATCCGGGTTTGTAAACATGACCGATTTAACAGGATTCAGAAGTCAGACGATCGTTGAAAAGGGCCGAAGATGGACAGAAAAACGAGCAAAGAGCAAACAAAGACGTTCACTAATCCATTGTCTGGCCGCTTGTCTACAGAAGGGTTGTGGGGACACTGGAGCACATCCAGGCTGTTCTCAAACAGTGCTGGTTGCAGCCAGTTACGAGGAGAAAAAGGTAGACAGCTGGACACCAAGGTCAGTTTGGTACTGATAAGCTCACGAAAACATTCCGGCGGCAGACTGCGAGTGAACGTCACAATGGACTGAGCCAGACGGCCAAGGCCGTCGACAGGGCGGTGATAACTAACAACACACGTCTGCTTTGAATCACGCTAGAATCTTGTTGATTGACGTAGTGTTTACAAATCTGAGGAATATTGATACGTTTGGATTGTGAATTATTTTATTTTAACACAGAAATACTGCTAAAATTGTATTTTGAATCTGCATTCCAGGAAATCGGTGATTGTGTCTCCAGAGGCAGGGAGAATAGGTAACAGGGAAATACCTTTGACTTTATATCAGATAAATTTGTTTGTTCTAAAGGTCGTGAAGGGCATCTTACAAAAACAACACATTAAACAATGGTTCCGTGGGTGAATTAGGTACAACCCACTACAGTACTTTCATTTATAGATAAACTCTTCTGCCATAACAAAGACATTAGAGGTATGTTCTAATGAGTTACTTTTCATTTGGTCATGATACAATTATTTGTTCATGAAATTTGAACTCTTCAACATGATTTATGTGTTAACTTAGTAATCACATGAGTTAGATATGATGGTATTCTCAGTGATAGTTTTTAAAAGCAAAGGTAGTCCAATGTTTTTTAATGTGGCTGATTTTGACTTAAACTGTAATTTTATATGGGAAGATACATTGAAAATTGATGCTGTTGTTTTGTCTATTTCTTTGTCATCTGAATGCATTGAAAGTACTTTAAAAACACGGAAAACCCATGAGCTTCGGGGGGGACTTCGCCCCACTAGTCCCCCCACCGGGGCACTGCCCTGGACCCAGTTGGGGGCCCGCACCCCCCAGACCCCCACCTAATTTTCAGATAATTTCACTTTGGTCAAATCATATCCGTGTAACAGGCAGACCAGCACCGCATCTGGGCCACTTGAGCAACTACAAAACACTACAAACTGAACTGAGAGACTGAATGTGACAATTGACGGCTGTCATCTACTAGCTGGTTAAGAGACAGGAGTCCAAGGTCGAACAACCATTTGAAAAGACGTCCCAGGGGATCTCGTGTACATCAAGGTCGACGAAAGAGGAACCATCAGAGGCGTGAGGGACCGTACACCGTCGTGAGGGCAACGCTGGCCGCAGTCCAGGTCGAGGGCTCACGCTGCCACCCAGGGGTCATCATTAATTGATTTTTGGAAAAAAAATAATATTTAAGTGCGAAAAAATTAAAATTAATTTTTTTTTGCGGCAAGGCCAATTGATGGGTATTTATTGGATTTCTAGCCATTAATTGGTAATTTAATGGTGTGCTAGCCGTGTCAATATGGTCGAACAAACTGGTCCTTTAATCTTTACTTTTAGTACAAAAAATATCTTCTGAGTTATTGGTGATCACATCAGCTACCGGCATGTTGGGGCTTGTTTTATAATTATAATTTGTCGATTCCTCCTAAATTAATATGCGAATTGTCGGAACACTAACTGAGGTTGGATGAACAGTGAATGATGGAACATTCACGCCAACATTATCATGCGCAGTAAGACACCTTAGTAATAAGAGATGTTGCTATTTATTACACATTCATTTTTGAACAAAATGTGTACAACATAGAAACATCGGATATAGTGAAAATGTTAGAGATTTTCATTAGATGAAACGATGTGGGAAACAAATTCGCTGTCCCAGAAGCGGTTGTTATAAAACAAAAAAGTTGGGCTTCTAGGCAATTTGTTGACAAGGTTGAATTTCATTTCTCATAAAAAGCTGGGCCTTATAATGGGGGAAACACGGTAGCTTACGCGTATACATGCACTGTCCCGATTGTGCGTGTATGTGCCCTTGACCGCATACGAAATGCTCGCGCGGCGAAAAAATTTGCACGTTTGTTGACGCAATCGACTAACAAAAAACCCGGATAATTTCGCAATTAATGGGTCGCAAACTCGCAATAGTTGCTAATTATTTAAATTTTGCAATAAATGGATTTATGAATTTAAGCAACCATTCCATTAATTTTTCGCAATTAATGGCATTAATTTTTCACCAATCATTTATTGCTGACCCCTGCTGCCACCGTCAACGAGACCAAGCAAGATCAACAGGGCAGTAACGTTCAAATTAGGAAAACAAGATGTGGATAACAAAGCTGTGTGTGATAATAAATTGTCTGATATGATTGTTACTAGGAGCAGAGCTCGAGAAATCGCAGCGGCGAATGGAAATTGCGGTTCCGAAAGTGCAGCCGGAGATCCAAAAAGCGACGCTGCAGACCATGACGCATCCTAGAGACAGCGGCCCGGTTAAGTGTGACACTACTGTATAACATGCCAAAACGGTTGGTGATTTGGAAAGTACAAGTACACTTTACCTCATGAAGGGCTCACTGGCCCTGAGGTAGATAAGCTCTAAAGTACCAAAATCAAAAACATTACAGGAAAAAAGAAAAATGTGAGATGTGACGAAAATGTGTAAAATATAATTTTTAGAATATGGTTTCATAAGAGACATGCACTCGAAATTTTTTAAAGGGACAGTGTGTATAAATTGACCGCAAGAAGTCTTTGCACTGTGGAGTGCAACCAAAATAAAAGTGCTTAACAGGATAATAAAGGGGGGTCACAGCACCCACATAAGCACTATTTTTCACTGCCTCTAGGTGATGCTCATGTTATGTTATGGAAAACTCCAGTAACTCCAGTTTGCAATCGCGTAGTCACACCAGCAATCCCTGTTTTGGATATAAATTGCTAAATACTTTATAAGAAAGCTAATTAAACGATTTAGGTTCACTATCAAGACATTTCTAATAAAAACTCGCAGGAAAAAACCTTAACCGACAACGAAAGTTTTATCCAGAAGCTGTAGCAAAGAAACTCAAAAGTTTTGATTAGGTAAGTGTTAAGGACTATAAACAGGACATGCGCATTTTGCTCCATTGCACAGCGCCCGTGCTAAAAGTAAATACGTAAATATCTTCAGTTGTAGGGATTTTTAACATTTTCATTTTGGGACAAAATGACAGACAAAATGACCCTTAGCACTCATAAGTGACGGCAGGAGTCAGTCGAATTTTAAGTCACTCAACACTCAAAACGTTACACGGTAAAAATTAAAATCGCTGAAGGAAAGTACCGTAGAAATACTACGACAGTAATACGGTAATAGAGAAATGCCCCTAGAGGTATACTAAACAGTATCACAAAACTAACGATTCAATATAGTACTTTAAAACAAAGACATAGTACACTACATCAATTAAAAATAAGTAACTACAGAACTAAATACCAAGTTAAGTGCAAGAAAAGCATTTATGAGAGGGCTCTCTTCAATAAATTGAGGAAAAAGCCGTTTTGTCCAATGAAAAAGACGGACTTAACCAATTACCAACAACAATGACGTAATCTCGGAGCGACGAGATCTCGTTAGCTAAGATCGGCGTGCAGAAAAATAAAATCTCATACAGCAAAACCAAGAATCTTTGTTAAAGAGGAATTAAATGATAATGAAAATTTACAGGAAAAGGTTGCGTCCCCAACATAGATGATGCGTCTGGGACACAGGAACAGGGTGAACTGTGAACACTGAGTGTATACTAGGTAATTATACAGAATAGTTTAAAAAGAAAGAATGTTTAAGTAACAAAACTAATCATCTCTCGTTGAATATGCGAATGTAAAAAGGGTAAGAACTTTTAAGACGTGTAGTTTTGCTAGAGCAGAGGCAAGTAAAACAAAGAAGAAGACTGGAAACCGTCCATAATTTTAGTGTCCATCTTTTCGTTGGTTATAAACGGACATATTCAAAAGAGGCGTAATACATAAAAAGGTTGTAGATAGATTACTAGTGGTATGAATGATTTCGAATTATCAAAAATTGAAAAGAAGTTTGAAGATGATGATATAGTATCACAGGGAAGAAAATTGGAAACTAGAAATCATTAATAACGTAACTTAAGTTATTCCAGTCACTGAATGAAATATTTCTTCTGAAAGAAAAGGAAAAGAAAAACAAAGGGAACTAAGACAATTGGGTAAAAAACGAAGATTGTTGCGCGGAATAAAAGATTAAGATAGTAATGTAAAATAGATACGATTCAACAAGATAATTCATAGGTGACAAGTAGGTATTGCTTTATATCGAATCAACAATAAGAGATTATGATTACAGAGGGATGAAAAGACAATTAGAAATTTTTGACATTGAGTTCGAGTTGGCAGGTTTTTTAGGACAATTGATTCCACACTGAGTTTTTTAGAATGAGTGTTACGTTCGACAAATGATAAATGAATGTGAAACAATAGCTGACTTATGGTTGAATAAGTTAAAATGAAACATTGTCTATGGAAAAGAGCATTTTTTTTATGAAAACAATGAGAAAAAGATTGATCAATCCTGGAAAGGATTAAAGGAATTAAAAATAACGACAGAATGGATTTCGAGACATATCGTGGTGATTTAAAATATAACTGCATAGAAAATGAATGGAAAATAATTAAACTAAGACAATGTCTACTAGTACTTAAATTTTGGGAAAAGTTTAGAAATTGAATAACCTGGCTAATTCACTAAAACAGGGGTGTCAAACTCATTTTAACTCAGGGGCCACACTAAAGAACAAACATTCTCACGGAGGCCGGACTAGTACATTAGAGAGAAAGAAAATGAGAAAGTGCAAAAGAGAGAGAGAAGGAGAAAGAGAAAGACAGAAATCCATGGAAAAATAGAAAGAGTAAAAGAGAATAAAGTAAAAAGACTGAGAGAAAAAGAGAGACGAGGGGAGTGGAAGAGAGATAATGGTTGAGAGAAAAAGGGAGGAAGAGAGAGAAAGAATGTCAGCCTACAGCTTGTTTTTCTCTTGCGCTTCACTAAGTGTTGTCGCAGGCCGGATTCAACCCCCCCTGGTGCTGATAACGCCAAGGTCGCGGATTCAATCCCTTAGCGGGCCGCTTGTTTGACACCTGTGCACTAAAACATCTCAGTACGTAAGCACGATAAAACTTAACGAGACTCTAAGTGCCCCTGAATTCCACAGAAAGTTAACCTAGTATATTGTTTTGCTTTAATTCTGAAAGAAAAGAAAAAGAAACACTAAGACAAACATACAACATAAATTATTTAAATAAGGATAATTTGCTGAAAATTGGGTATGAAAAACTTGCGACAAAAGTATGAAAAACAACACATTAGGTAGTGTTTTTGGAGTTCCTCAGGGTATTGGAAGCACTACATATATACGCATCATTTATGATAAGAAGGAATATAACTTTACGGACATAGTTACAAAACGGGTGCACACATTGTAACTGACAATTACATTTGGCATGACACTCCATCTTCAGAGTTAGGTAAAGGAACGGAAAAGATAAGGTTATAGTTATAATTAATACAATATGTACACAAGAATGTGCATTTAAAATGTTACATACGGTTGAGGTTTGTGTAAATATGCATTTGGTGAAAAATAGTCAATATAGTGCAAAAGAAAGTTGTACACAGTTGTACCTCTACTTATACGTTTAATTGGTTCTAGCAGTAAATATGAAATGATGAAACTATTGTAAATCGAAACACATTATCGATTTGAATCAATTGGATTGAAACGGGATTAGTCCGTTCCGAAAGCAAACGAACCTTGTTGAGTCAACTGCAATTGCCCTGAAGGTATACTGATGTTCAGTAGAGGTTCGTACATAAACAAAATCTAAAATAATATGTTTTAAAACTAACAATATAAATGTGTTAGAATAGCCAAGCCCAAGTCCAGACATAAATAGTGTTTGGGGAAAGATCTGAAAAATGGTGTATCCAAGCGATCACCGTCGTACGTTTGGGAACTGGGGAGCGGTTTTGTAAGGAACAATGGAAAAAATAACAAGGAACAAAGGGCTAATATTTCAGTTTGATGTGCAAAGCTTACACAAAGTAAATAAACAGGAATTAAATATAATGAAATACAACATCATAATTGTAAATGAGAAAAACTGGATGTGTCCCTAGGCCGTGACGACAAAAGTTTGCCCACCATTGACTTAAAACAATTGTTTTTGGGACGATAGACTGGTGGTTAATTGCGCTTTTAATGACTGATTTTTTTTTAGGTTCTTTTAAGAAGCAGAATGTTGGAAAAATTTTAAGCTGATTGTAGGCGATGATGAAATAGGTTGGTAAATTCTCTATAGAGCGTGACGTCTCGTTTGGTTTCATGTTATAGTCGTCATAGTTCCATTCCACTCCTTGTAGTTATTAGTATCGATACGACGACACACACACACACACACACATACTGCTGTCGTCTTAATAAAACTGAATCGTCTCTGCGCAGCACAACACAGTAGCCACGATCACACTCTCAGTCCACTCTTGGCGCCCATTCTCAGTCATCCCTCTTCTCAGAGCGCCCTAAGCCTTGCTTCCTTGATTGAGTAGAAGGACGTGTATAAATAGTGCAATTTGCGATAGAAGACAAGTTTGAATTACTGAAATTCCGGGTATCATGGGATGAGTCAGAGAAACGTGCAACCAGTCGGAGTGCCGACGGACTACCAGAAACCAAATATGTTAACGACAGTACAGACTAAAGTTAATAATATACTAAATAATAATACTAAATAATAATGATAGGCTAAACCTTAATGTGACGATACAGGCAAGAAAGGTTCCGACACACCAAAGTCCAGAGAAACCTACACCCACGGCGACAGCACTAAAGAGTGAGGTTACAACGCCGACAGCCAAAAATGAGTGCACGGCCAGTACGTAAAATTCGGGAAATTGTGTAGAAGAGGAAAACCGTAACCCTAACTCGGTAGTTGTGTAGGCGCATGGTCTCAATGTGCACTGACTTAATTTGACTAAACAACTTAAATTTTTGTGGGCCATTTGTCTTGTCATATGTTTTATGTTTGTTCAATGTGTAAATGTTTGTATCCTGTCCTATATTCTCTTTTTTCTCGTCTTATATGTTTGTTTGTACTAGCGTTTAAGCGGCCCACGTAACTGAAAAGAAAAAAGTAGAAAAATACGAAGGAAAAACGCCGCGGACGAGAGCGCGTGCGTTTTTTAACAAAGGAGAAAAAGGAAGCGAATTTAAGTGCACAATGCAACGACAGAAACGTTTTGTTATCAACAGTAGGACCGTTTAAAAATGTTGTTTTTGGGTGGAACCGAGAGCACATCGCGTCAGGAATCGAAAATGTTCGTTTTTTGGGTAATCAGTGTTTGACGCTAAGGGTGTACAACATAACGCATAGGGGCCTAAGGGGTTCCAATAAATATTTTTTACGGTCCAAATTTTTTCTGTTTTTTCAATTGGAAAACGATAAATTTAGGAGTGGTAAGTTTGGAAAAATTATGTTGAGTTATTTCAGATTCATAGAGGTAATGCCAGAACCACACCATAGAAAGATGGAATAGTGACAGAAAATGAATAAAAATGTTTCGTTTTCAGTTAAAAATTGGAAAATAAAGGAATGTGAAGATGAGGAAAAATCCAATTGAGTGAATTAAATGGAGTAATTTGAGAATGTAAAGCATTGTTGTACGAGAATAGTGGAAGAGCGTGAGTTAATACTTTTTTTTCATTGAATATGGAGGAAATATTCATTGAATGGAATACAAATGAGTAAGATGAATCGTTGTAGATCAATGCACGTCGTTTTCAAATGAAGTAGGTGGAGCTAGAATAGTAGATTTAATTGGTTTGGGAAAAATAAATAAATAAATTGGAAGATTAAGTGAGATGGTTATATGTCAATTTCCCATTAAACAAGTGGGCTAAAAAGCACGTGTTAGAGGGCGTAGAAGAAGGGAGAGTTATGTGGAAAATGGATTGTTGGCAGAGCAAGTAAGGAAGTTACAAATACAGAAAGATAAGAGTTAGCAAAGGAAGAAATAAAAAGGCGAAAAGAAAGTAGGCGTTGAGGAAAAGAGAAGAGAGGGATATACAAGTGAAAAAAAGGAAGAAATGAAAAGGGGAAAAAGTAATTAAATGAAATATTTTTGTTGACAATTGGCCGGAGTAGAGAAAGCATATGTATGTGGACGGGTATGGCTAAATAACATCGGACAACCGAGGGTAATTCCAGAGTAATTTATAGCTAGCAATGAAATTAAGTCTGGATTAGAATCGGTGTTTATCTGGATAACTCAGAATAAGAACGCAAAATGGATTAACTACATTTATTACAACCAACAACGTTTATTAATTACATTAACGAGGCCTTTAGTGCAGTAGGAGAGCAATTACATGAGACATCTAGGATGGCCTGGCAGAATCATCAGGCCCTCGATTTTCTCTTGGCCAGTAAAGGAGGCGTGTGTCATATGATAAAGGAGGAAGGCTGTATGTATATACCTTTAAATACATCCGAAGCAGGAAGCTTCACAGAAGCACTGTCAAAGATTCGTGAGTTGAGCAATGAAGTGACAGTAAATACTGAAAAGAACAGTATCTCTTTTGATTGGTTCTCGTCTACATTTGGGTACTGGGGTAGTATGTTAGCGAAGGGGGGAAATTTTCGTACTAACTATCGTAATAATTATGTATTTGTTGTGTTTCTGTGCCATACCTATTCTTAAAAGAGGAATTCTTAAGACTTTTGGAGAACAAATGACAGTAGTGGCTAATACTAGGGTGGCAAGAAGCTCAATGAGCAGTTAGTGATTAAATATCGAAGCCTATTCCTGAGGGAGGACAGATGACTCAACTAAATTCAAAACCTTGAATTTTATTTGGCAACGTTAATAGTCAGTCTACATTACATTAAATAATGGAGCATCTGCGGAAAGAGACACAAATGATAATCTACACTAATAACAATATCAAGTAGCACTAGGAATAACAGCAACAAATATATTGGTTTCTACTTGTGATTCTTTTGTTGGTATGTCACACTGCCGGGGAACAAGCTGCTGCCTGGGATGGTCATCGTCGCTTCCGGGTTTTTGGCTGCATGGAAACTGAGCGTGATGCCTGCTGGGATAACACTCACTCCAACATCTGACTTCACGCCACCCGTTGACGAATACGACAGTGCATGGTCTTCAAATTATGCACAGGGGTCAGGCCAAAGGCCGATGTATATGCTGTATCACTATCCACTCATCTTGAAATGTATCGACGGCTGTTACCAAAATTTGTTATCACTTATCAGTTTAATTATTCATTTACCTTTATCACGTACCGATCAACCGTCGACGGTCCACGTGTATAATACAGTATGTACGGATAAAGATAAATGAAGGGGGGGTTAGTGCATAGGTCAGATGTTTGGAGTGTTAGGGGTTTTTTCTTTTTTATTTAATGAAACATGAACAATGAAAGTTAGAGTAATCACAGCAGGCTGACCGCCAGAATTTTATTTTATTTTCGATTCGCGTAAACTCTGTCCTGTATTGATATCTATGATTGGTAATAATTTGCCACTACTCTGTATTCCTTTTCAATTTTAATTTCCATTCAAAGGAAAAAAAAAAAAAAAAAAGGGGGGATTATGTTGTGGCAAATCCTCAAAAGCATTTGCACTTGCATATATAGAAATAGATTTGCATACATGTCTACATTAACTTACAATACATTACTTGCTTGTGGGAAAAGGTCGGGGTGACCTCGGTTGAAGATACCGTTACCAGACGATTAGAGTTTACCTTGAAGATACCGTTGCCAGACGGCGTGCAAGGAACGGTCACGTACTCATACGGCGTACACGGGACTGGTCACGTACTCATACGTGATACAGGACCGCCTTTTGGGGTGTACTCAATCGAAGCCTAATCGTCACTACCAGCTTTAAATACATTGTCATGTTCCTAGCTCTGTGAGATCTTTATTGACGCATCAATAAAGTGACAATCTCCCTCCGTAACGAGACTGGCTCCTGTCTATTTCTTTTATCCACTTATGAGAAGACTTTCTCTCGATTATCGGACCTCCAATTTCTACAACAGTCGCAGGACAGTCCATGTTAGTCTTTATTTTTAGGGACCTATTATTTTGATTTAAAGAGAAAAAATAGCCTCAAATATTTTTTTTTCCTTCCCTAGCACCAAAGTCATCCACTTATTCTCCATTTCCTTGTTTTCGTTCCTGTTAATGTCCGTCACAAAAAATAAAAAAATAAAAAATAAAAATAAAAAATACACACTTCAAAAGGTCTGGACATGAAAAATATAATTTCTACAAGTATAAACTCAAATACTCCTAAATAAAACCATAAGAGGTTTATTTCATAATGCATCATTTACAAGCGCCCCGGAGATGCGAGTATAAAATTGTGGTCTTTTAGCGCCGTCCTGCGGCAATCGTTGGTACTACGCCTAGGTGGTCACCCGGCGTCTCTACTCCTTGCTCATTGAACGTCCTGAAATGGAAATATGCAAAGCATTTTTGATATTACAATTTATACTTTCCTTTGAAACATAACACATAATTTTGTCATTGTTAAGGTGTTGTTACTATTGACACAAAAAGTGAGTAAAACTTTTTTATTTTAAATTTTAAATCTTGGAAAACGACCGAGACTTCTGATTCAGTGGTTAGCTTATTTGCCCCTTAGCTTGCTAGCAAATCAAAGGCGAGAATTCGAAGTCTTCAAGTAAGTAACCACCTCAAACAAACTAAATTAAGAAATCAAAATATGCTTTTAAGTTATTATTTTTCAATTATGAAGTGGTCAGTTTCGTAAGAATTAGAGTGATTAATGAACCATAACAGATAATTGACAAGTGCTAGCGTGTTAATTAGCATATTAGCTGCAAGCTAGTTGTACTTTTTTTAATATAATTTTTATTAATACTCCAACCCAAAAATACACCTAATTATATATATTATTTCTTTTGACATACCATAGGAACTACTCATAAATTATATAGTTTGATATAGAATGAAATAGGGATTTTCGACGCTCTAATCTTGAGCAGTCGTCACCACATACTGATACTAATCAAATAGTTAACGAAATACTTTAAAATGCAATTG
Organism: Urocampus carinirostris; assembly: GCF_059441175.1. Classification (NCBI taxonomy): domain Eukaryota; kingdom Metazoa; phylum Chordata; class Actinopteri; order Syngnathiformes; family Syngnathidae; genus Urocampus; species Urocampus carinirostris. The sequence continues at coordinate 65,430,128 of NC_142350.1, read as the reverse complement.
TGGCCCAACAAGGGTTTCTGACTAGTTAAAATGTTATATTTTGGGATTTATGTTGTGTAATCCACATTTGACTGTTTGGGAAAGTGTATTATTATTTTTCAAGGTATTGCGTTTTGTATAGCAAAAATGGTGAGAGTAGTACCATATATCACCACTAGATGGCAAAGTCTCACAGGTGAGAGAATGGTGCTTGGGCCAAGTCTCACGTGACCTCACGTGATTTAGTGATACTTGCTCAATAAATGACAACAATTAAATGGTGTCGTGTGAGACTTACATTTATCATCTATTTTGCAGGTAAGATATAAATACTGGGAACACACTTACTGTGAGGATGATAATATGTGAAAATATGTGTGTAAAGGTTGTTTGTGATGTCTGTAAAGTTTACAAAAAAATGACATTAAGAGTGAGTTAGCCATTAGCAGTAGCAACAAATAGGGCCTTTGGTGAGGTATGCTATGTCAGGGGTGTCAAACTCATTTGAACTCGGGGGCCGCACGATAGAACAAACATTCTGTCGGGGTCGGACTAGTAGATTAAAGAGAAAGAAAAAGAGAGATAAAGAAATAAGAGAGAGAGGGCGGGACAAAAAAAGAAAGAGAGAGAGAGGGAGAGAGCGTGAGAAACAAGATAAAAATTCGTGAGAGGGGGAAAAGAAAGGGAGAGGAAGAAAAAAAATCCAAAGAGAAATAGAAAGACAGAAAAAGAGAAAAGAAAGCAACAAAGGAAGAGAAAAAGAGACGCACAGAGTGAAAGAGACAGACAGAGTGGAAGAAAAGGGGTGGAAGAGAGAGAGAGAGAGAGACAGAGAGCGAGAGAGAGAGAGAGGGAGAGAGCGTGAGAAACAAAAGATAAAAATTCGTGAGAGAGGGGGAAAAGAAAGGTAGAGGAAGAAAGAAATCCAAAGAGAAATAGAAAGACAGAAGGAGAGAAAAGAGAAAAGAAAGCACGAAGGGTATGACGAGAGTAAAAGAAAAGAGAAAAAAGGAAAAAGGAAATGAAAGCAAAAGAGGTTAAAAGACACAGAGAGAGAAAAAGACAAAGAGCAACAAAGGAAGAGAAAAAGAGACACAGAGAGTGATAGAGACAGAGACAGAGTGGAAGAAAAGGGGTGGAAGAGAGAGAGAGACAGAGAGTGAGAGAGAGAAGAAATAAATACAAGTACAGTATCGTTGTTGGAGGCACCTGGCTTTGGCAACATCAAGTTGACATATTTCAGCCAGCAGTTTGTTTTTCTCATGCGCTTCTCTGAGTGTTGTCTCACGGGCCGAATTCAATCCCTTAGGGGGCCTGATCTGTTAATTGATTCTTGAAAAGTACCAATTGATGGCAATGTTATTTTGTATTGGAATGTTAAAGGGATCTCGCGTTATTTAATGAGACTAGCTCAATGAACGATCCTTAGTGCCAACAATTAAATTGTGTCGTGTGAGACTGACATTTATCATCTATTTTGCAGACGAGGTAAAACAACAACCACAAAAAACAAAAATATATAAAACAAATGTGTAACACCAGCTGGAGCTCCCCATTCACCTGGGTCCCGTTCAGGGTTTGGTAGGGTTACTTTAACTTGATTACTTTCAATGACTTTTGGATTACTCCAATACCAAATATGCTAATAAAAGACAAAAGAAAGCAGCACGGCGGCGCAGAGGTTAGCGCATGTGCGGCACAGTTCAAGTCATGGGAACCTCCTGCGTGGGTTCAAATCCAGCTCCAGACTTCCTGTGCGGAGTTTGTATGTTCTCCCCGTGCTTGCGTGGGTTTCCTCCGGGCACTCCGGTTTCCTCCCACATTCCAAAGACATGCTTTTCAGGTGAATTGGCCGGTCCAAATTTTCCCTAGGTGTGAATGAGCGAGTGAGTTGTCTGTCCCCGTGTGCCCTGCGATTGGCTGGCGACCAGTTCAGGGTGTCCCTTGCCCACTGCCCGATGATTGCTGGGATGGGCTCCAGCACCCACGCGACCCTACTGAGGATAAGTGGTGCAGCTAATGAGATGAGAAGACAAAAGAAACTAAATATGAATACAATTATGACTCACAACACGTGGTAAGCTTTCTCTCCTGGCTTTAATCTCTTTGATCTCCGGCAAAACTAACATAAAATGCGACAGAAACAAAGTGAAAATAAATCCGAACATCTTGCCAACATCATTTTTGCCGTTGGATGTATTCCGTTACTCCCCAAGCCTGCACAAAATTTAGTCATTTTATTCATATTTAGTTTCTTTTGTCTTTTATTAGCATATTTGGTATTGGAGTAATCCAAAAGTAATTGAAAGTAATCCAGTTAAAGTAACCCTACCCAACCCTGGTCCCGTTACACCATCACAACCCTTTCTTTTTTCTTGTAACTAATGAATTAAAATGCATTTTAATGGCAACTTTTGAATTGCTAACTTCCACATCCTCTCACATTTAGTGACCCTGTAACTAGGGTTTGCGAGACCTATCGGTCTCCCGCCCCCCTTTCTTTGCCTTGTTGTCTCTTAGGGAGGAGAGATAGAGAGGAGAGGATCCCCAGTCCCCTCGCTCCCTCTACTTTAGTCGACTACTCAAAGCTCTTGTTGGTGATAGGAATGAGTGGAGAAGTGTTGTAAAAGGATAGTGGGATGTTTGGATGCGTTCTAAGGGATGGGTAGGGCTCTTGTATGATGCGGCAGGGGTAAACCAGCAAAAGCTGTCGGGCCCTGCTGTTGAACAGAAGAGTGTGTTGTGTCACCCTGACCCGAGCGACATGGCCGCTTTCTTGTGTCCCGTTTCATCTGGAGGGACGAAAGCATGACCGACTTGGATATCGAGGTGCTTAACTTGTTTGGGTGTTTAAGCATTTGGGTTGGTATATTTTTTCCCCTTTTTTATTTATTTGTTATTGTATGTGTTTGTCTTGCTGTCGGTCACCCCTCTTGAGGGATATGACCAGTGTTCCCTCTAAGCTGCGCGCGTGCGCAATTGCGCACTGCTCGCACATTCTCAGCGGACAAGAAAATCTTGCCAGCGCACAAAAATCAGGGCTCAAAATTACTTATTAAGAAGCGACTCAAGTCAAAGTTACAGTGCATGAAGGTCAAAATACACGGGTTCCCCTAACGTTGTGTCCTTAATGCGGTATTTTGAAGTCGAGTCAAAGTAGAACGAAGTTGAGTAAAGTTAGTAGAGTATGTCGAGAACCGGCTTCTTCGGATCGGCTCACTAAAAGGAACCGGCTCTTTCGGTTCCTAAACGGCTCTTCAGGTTGTTTTTGCTTCTTTAATCCCAACATGACCAAATATTATGTAAAATTATGCACAAAATGACTTAAAGGAAGGGGGGAATAGAACAAAAAAGAAGAAAATACCAAAATGAAAAAGTAGTGAAAAGCTGAGAAAAAAAGAAACAAAAGGAAGAGAAAAAAAAGAAGGAAAAATTTAGAAAAAAGCCAGAAAAAAAGAAAAAGAAATGTAGGAAAAAAGTAAATAGAGAACAAAAAGAAAAACGTTACAGCTCGGAAAAAATAAACACAATGAGATTTTTTTTAAAGAAATTTGAAAAAAAAAGTAGAAAAAAAACACCGAAAAAAAGTAAAAAAAGTTTGTGTTGCATTCAAATAATTTCCAACTACTGTATATCAAGTGAATCTTGTTGATAACATTGTATTTCCACTCAAAAATGTGATTAAGTACAGTTCTGTATCTTACAACCGACTAAATAAGCCCCCAAAAATGTTAATATTATGCGACAAAATATATCAGGAAATAAAAAGAAATGGATATCTAGTGAAAGAATTGTAAGAACAAACGACGTGTAATAGTACATGAGTCAATTCATTCAAAAGAGAAAAATAATTTTGCATTGCCGGAAACTCAGCAAAATGTAACTAGATGTCAAGTTTTGGACATGTTTGATAATTATCTTGCCACACTTGGGATTATGGTGGCTCACTGTTGTTTCAAGCGTTGCTCACCGACTTTGTGTGAACGCTCAGACCTGTGGAAAATTAGAGGGAACATTGGATATGACCAAGGTAGATGGATAGAATAGAATTGCTTACTGTTAAATGGCCGTACAAGACAGGTGGTATGAAATTATCACCAGTTCTAATAAATACCAATATCTTACATTATTGGCTCTCAGATCCTTAAAATGAAAAAAGAACTCTATGTGCTCAACACTGCTTACCACAGATATTGGAGTTGTGGAGCTGTCCAAAAGCCAGAATCTTCTGAAATCATCATTTTTTTTAATCTATCTATTCCGAAGCATTGCATGAAACAATTCGTCTTAGGATGAGCGAATCGCCTTTAAATCTATGTCTACATTTCCGAGTTTACTGTTTGTGTTTATTAGTTTTCGAAATAATTTGTCACACAAACATGTCTAAATCATGTAACTTGAGGTTTCCGTACCTTTGGAGCATCAGTATCAGTGAAGACTCCTTGCATTCAAGTGCCGCCTCTTATCCTAAACATAGTATATAAGTTGATTTGTAATTACCGTAAATTCCGGACTATAAGTTGCTACTTTTTTTCCCTAACTTTCAACCCTGCGGCTTATTCAGTGATGCGGCCAATTTATGTCATTTTTCTAACGGCCGCTAGCGGCGCTCGAGTGTTGCTACCATTAACTGCCCTGTCAAAGCTATAATATTATTATTAAAGCTTTGAAAACTCTCTCGGTGTACCGTCTTTCTTTGTAAATATGTGTAACCATGTAAAATATGTATTTGCAACTGTATATTTTTGTAATGTATTTATTTGTATTTATTTTAGACACTTATTCTGATTTGCACAGGTGAACGAAAAATGAGGGGCGGAACAAACGCGGGGTGCCGAGTTTAAGTGGGGACCACTAAAGGTGAGGGACAGACAAGGAAAGAAGAGGGGGTAAAAAGTTGGTTAAAGAAAAAGGAGTTGCGTGAGTAAATGTGTTCATCTGATATATTTTTCCCACCCTTACCTTTGGAAATATACACTTTTTTCCTTGGATTACTTTCAACGGGACTTGGACTCTGCAGGTCTGCATAAAACCTTAAGTACCGGTATAATTTTCCATTCATTTTGCCGGCTGTGAACTTTGATGAAGGACATTTAGTTTCAATCGCGGGACTTGAAGTCGGGTTTGGGTTAATTTTGTGTATGTGTTACATGTTTAAATGTGGGCGCGTGCGGCTTATACACAGGTGCGGCTTGTGTATGTACAAAATCGGTTTTCCGCTCAAAATGTGGTGGGTGCGGCTTATAATCAGGTGCGCTCTATAGTCTGGAATTTACGGTAAGTGGATTTCATTGCTTAAGAGGATACTTTTGAGTTCTTCATACCTGGAGACCTTCTGAGAACTCAATGTTTCTTTTTCTGGCAACTGATCTGAAAGAAACAAAATATAGTATGAAAAGAAAATGTTATGCCATACTTTATGGTAGTTTGTGCATACATACCATGCTCTCTGGCCAGGGAGGTTCAGCTTTGGTAGCTGTCGTATATCTGAGTTTCGGCCAGACCGGACCACGGTTATATGCAGTTAAACATGTTCTCCACCTCTTTGGTAAGAAAATCTGCACTATAAGAAAAAATGCTTGGTGAAGAAACGAATCAAATTAATCTGAAGGATTTTTACTGGTGATAATTTTGAATAAGATAAGGGAACCTACTAAAGGTATTTAACGCCAGTATCAAGGTGACATTGTAAGAGTCGTTCTGAGGTCATGGGATCAAATCCAGCGACCAACCTCCCTCTGTGAAGTTTGCATGTTCTCCCTGTGCTTGTGTGGGTTTCCTCCAGGGCACTCCCACATTCCAAAAACATGCATGTTAGATCAATTGGCCGGTCCAAATTGTCCCTAGGTGTGAATGAGCGAGCGAATTGTCTGTGCCCTGCAACCGACTGGCAACCAGCTGCCTGAAGATTACTTGGATGGGCTCCAGCACACCCGCGACCCTACTGAGGATAAGCATTGCAGATAATGGAAGGCTGGATGTAAAAAAATCACTACAAACCAAAATCAGATAAGCAAAACAAAAAATAATATTACATATGCTATAATTTGCGATTGGCTGGCAACCAGTTCAGGGTGTCCCCTGCCCACTGCCCGGAGATGGCTGGGATGGGCTCCAGCCCCCCCGTGACCCTAATAAGGATAAGCGGTGCAGCTAATGAGATGAGATATGCTATAATTTTCATTGTTCTACTTACACCAAAGTGTCATCGAGACCTTCACGTCTTGTCGTTCTCATTTTTTGGGTTGGTTGGGGGGCGTTGTCAGTGTCAACACTGTTTTAGGAACACATAATGTTTGGTATTTAGCAGTGCACCCTCTAAGCTGCACGCGTGCGCAATTGCGCACTACTCGCACATTCTTAGCGCACAAGAAAATCTAGCCAGCGGACAAAAATGAGGGCTCAAAATTACTAATTAAGAAGCGACTCAGGTAAAAGTTACAGTGCATGAAGGTAAAAATACACGGGTTCCCCTGACGTTGTGTCCTAAATGCGGTATTTTGAAGTCGAGTCGAAGGAGAACGAAGTTGAGTAAAGTTAGTAGAGTTTGTCGAGAATCGGCTTCTTCGGCTCGGCTCACTAAAAGGAACCGACTCTTTCGGGTCCTAAACGGCTCTTCGGGTTGTTTTTGCTTCTTTAATCCCAACATGACCAAATATTATGTAAAATTATACACAAAATGACTTAAAGGAAGGGGGGAATAGAACAAAAAAGAAAAAGATACCAAAATGACAAAGTAGTGAAAAGCTGAGAAAAAAAGAAACGATAGAAAGAGAAAAAAGAAGGAAACATTTAGAAAAAAGCCAAAAAAAGAAAAGAAAGAAATGTAGGAAAAAAAGTAAATAGAGAACAAAAAGAAAAAGGTAACAGTTCGGAAAAAATAAACACAATGAGATTTTTTTAAAGCAATTTAAAAAAAAAGTAGAAAAAAAAACACGGAAAAAAGAATACAAAGTTTGTGTTGCATTCAAATAATTTCCCATTATATCAAGTGAATCTTGTTGCCAACACTGTACTTCCACTAAAAAAATGTGATTAAATACAGTTGTGTATCGTGCAACCGACTCAATAATCCCCCAAAAATGTTAATATTACGCGACAAAATATATCAGGAAATAAAAAGAAATGGATATCTTGTGAAAGAATTGTAAGAACAAACGACGTTTGTCGGCCGTACAACCTTTGCAATCGTACATGAGTCAATTCATTCAAAAGAGAAAAATCATTTTGCATTGCCGGAAACTCAGCAAAATGTAACTTAATGTCAAGTTTTGGACATGTTTGATCATTAATTATCTTGCCACACTTGGGATTATGGTTGCTCACTGTTGTTTCAAGCGCTGCTCACCGACTTTGTGTGAACGCTCAGACCCGTAAGGAAAATTACAGGGAACATTGGTATTTAGTCTTTGATAAAAACATTTACTGCAATAATTTTGCCAAAAGTACTTCATATAAGGAGTGCACATCAAACTTACCCACTGTCGCTTGGAATTCAAGAAGGGGGCTGGGTTGTTGTTGTATCCTTTATTTTTTTCCTGTTTTTTGACTTCCGTTTACTCCTGTCTTTATTCCTCCTTCTCCGGCTTGAGTAACTGTCTCGTGTCTTTTTGTTCCTTGTAGTTTCTCGGGAAAAGACGATAAGAGAAGTGAATTGCTGTTATGCTGACTAATGAAGCGCTTCCAAGACCCTACAGGCCAATTTTGCACTTCAGTGATCTGCCAAGGTGAGTTGAAATCGACCGACTTACTTTTTGTTGGCCTGGCACAATCTTTTGTTTCTCTGCAAAGATATAACACAAGTGAAATTATCTTTGATTGGAATCAAATGATATACAGTGGAACCTCGGTTCTCGACCATAATCCGTTTCTTTGTACGAAAACCAATTTGTACGATCACCGATGTCGTTTTTTCCCATTAAAAGTAATGTCAAATTTTTTAATCCGTTCCAACACCCTAAATCAGGGGTGTCAAACTCATTTTAACTCGGGGGCCACGCGATAGAACAAACATTCTGTCGGGGGCCGGACTAGGAGATAAAAGAGAAAGAAAAAGAGAGATAAAGAAATAAGAAAAAGAGGGAGGGAAAATGAGAGAGGGCAGGGCAAAGGAAGAAAAAGAAAGAGAGGGAGAGAGCGTGAGAAACAAGAGATAAAAAGTCGTGAGATAGGGGAAAAAGAAAGGGAGAGGAAGAAAGAAATCCAAAGAGAAATAGAAAGACAGGAGAGAAAAGAGAAAAGAAAGTGTGAAGGGTAGGAAGAGAGAAAGAGAAAAGAGAGAAAAGGAAAAAAGGAAGTTAGAGCAAAAGTGCCTTGAGAGAAAGAAACAAAGAGCAACAAAGGAAGAGGAAAAAGAGAGACACATAGAGTGAAAGAGACAGAGAGTGGGAGAAAAGGGGTGGAAAAGAGAGAGAGAGAGAGAGAAAGAGAGGAAAAGAAATACAAGTACAGTGTCTTTGTTCGAGGCACCTGGCTTTGGCAACATCAAGTTGACACATTTCAACCTGCATCTTGTTTTTCTCTTGCGCTTCTCTGTCTCGTGGGCCGGATTCAATCCCTTAGCGGGCCTGATCTGGCCCCCGGGCCGCCTGTTTGACACCTGTGCCCTAAATGATTACCACGAAAGTAAACATGAAGCTAACCCAGGCTAATCGTACGTTCGCGTTAGCGTAATCTTCCGTACGAAAGATTACGCTAACACGAACGTGTAAAAATAAAAAAATCAGGTCGTTTACATGTCATTTAGCACCCGGGTCTCCACAACAAGTGGTGAGCGGTTAAAGGATAAAGAAAAGAATTATGAGTAGGATTTCTTACCTTGGCGGTTGTCTGCAGAAGCCATGCTGTATTCCTGAAAGAAGGGAAACTCGCACACCTTCTCCATATTTTGCTATTATTTCTTTCTTAAATGCAATAGTTGTACACACTACTCCTCTTTTTTCACCTGTAGCAACTTTGCTGCTTGCACCAACCTTCTTCCGAGGCATAATTAGGAGTTAAAACACTCCCTTCACCGCTTTTGAAAAACGAAAACAGAAAAGGAGTGCGCGTTGCCGTGACAACAGTTCTTCACGAGGGGTGGGGGCAATCTACACCCGTACGCCGCTCAGCATCGCCCCTAGCGTACCGGCGTTCGAACTCCGATTTTTTTTGAACAAAAAGCGAAGCAAGAATTTCTCGAAATTTTTGGTCGAGATCCGATTTGATCGAACTGAGAGGCGTTCGAAAACCGAGGTTTCACTGTAAAATAAAATACATTGGATGTTCGTCTTTCATACTTACACACTAGGCCCTGTGCCCGCTGAGGTACCAGGGAAGATACCAGTTTCCATTGTTAGGAAATCTTTCGGATTTAGTTTTCTCTTCTTTGTTTTTGGGGAATCCCTGTCAAGATAAAACATAATGACCCTGCAATTGCCCTGTGATCAGGTTGAAGCACGTCAGGAAATCAGATTTTCGCATTTTGTTAGAATATGAATGACCAGCTCGGTGGCCTTGGGGGTATGGCGCCCGCCCCGAGACTGGGAGGTTGTGGTTCAAGCCTCGGCCGAGTCATACCTAAGACTTAAATATTGGTACCCGTTGCCTCCCTGCTTGGCGTTCAGCATTAGGGGTTGGAATTGGGGGGTCTGGTCACCTAATGACCACCAACACCTCAGTTGGGTTGAGCGAGGGGGCTGGGAATCCCCTCCTCTGAATCAATATCCCAAAAAGAGTCAGAAATGACTCTAGCCACCTCCCACTAGGGCAGGGGTGTCAAACTCATTTAAACTCGGGGGCCACACGATAAAACAAACATTCTGTCAGGGGCCGGACTAGTAGATCAAAGAGAAAGAAAAAGAGAGATAAAGAAATAAGAGAAAGAGGTAGGGAAAAGGAGAGAGGGCGGGACAAAGAAAGAAAAAGAGAGAGAGGGAGAGAGCGTGAGAAACAAAAGATAAAAAGTCGTGAGAAAGGGGGAAAAGAAAGGGAGCGGAAGAAAGAAATCCAAAGAGAAACAGAAAGACAGAGGAAGAAAAAAGAGAGAAATGATAAAGGGAAGTTAGAGCAAAAGAAGTTAAAAAGACACAGAGAGAGAAAGAGACAAAGAGTAACAAAGGAAGAGAAAAAGAAAGACACAGAGAGTGACAGAGACAGAGATAGTGGGAGAAAAGGGGTGGAAAAGATCGAGAGAGAGAGAGAGAGAGAGAGAGAGTGGGAGAAAGGGGTGGAAAAGAGGAAGAGAGAGAGAGAAAAAGAAATACAAGTAGTGTCTTTGTCCGAGGCACCTCTCTTTGGCAACATCAAATTGACATATTTCAACCTGCAGCCTGTTTTTCTCTTGCGCTTCTCTGAGTGTTGTCTCGCGGGCCGGATTCAATCCCTTAGCGGGCCTGATCTGGCCCGCGGGCCGCCTGTTTGACACCTGTGCACTAGGGGGATATGGCTGTGGTATATATATATGTATATATATGAATGACCCAGCTCCATTTTTTTATTTTTATTTCTTTGATAAGAGCAATGTTTTGTACTATTTCTTGATTTGACTTGTGAAATTTTAGACATTTGAAACCAAAAGGGACTCCGTTAAAACTACCAACTGACTAGATCAGGGGTGTCAAACTCATTTTACCTCGGGGGCCACACGATAGAACAAACATTCTCTCGGGGGCCGGACTAGTAGATTAGAGAGAAAGAAAAAGAGAGAAAGAAATAAGACAAAGCGAAGGAGAGAAAAGAGAGAGGGTGGGACAATGAAAGAGAGGAAGGGAGAAAGAGAGAGAAGAGAGAGGGAGAGAGAATGTGAGAAACAAAAAAGATATAAAGACAAATAGTGAGAGAGGGAGAAAGAAATAGAGAAAGAATGATATCCAAAGAGAAATAGAAAGAGAGAAAGGGGGAAGGAGAAAAAAGAGAAGGAGAGAAGGAGATAATGAGAGAAGGAGGGAAGGGGAAAGCAGGAGAGAGCGAAAGAGAGAAAAGGAAAAATGGAAGAGAGAGCAAAAGAAGGTAAAAAGACACAGAGAGAGAAAGAGACAAAGAGAAACAAAGAAAGAGAGAGAGACACAGAAAGTGAAAGAGAGAGACACGGAGCGTGAGAGAAAAAGGGAGGGAGAGAGAGAGAAAGAGAGAGAGAGAGAGAGAGAGAGAGAGAGAGAGAGAGAGAGAGAGAGAGAGAGAGAGAGAGAGGAAATACAAGTACACCGTCTTTGTGAGAGGCACCTGGCTTTGGCAACATCAAGTGGACATATTTAGATCTGCAGCTCGTTTTTCTCTTGCGCTTCTCTGAGCGTTGTCTCGCGGGCCGGATTCAATCCCTTAGCGGGCCTGATCTGGCCCCCGGGCCGCATGTTTGACACCCCTGGACTAGATTGTGGTAGTCTGAACTGACCTTGTACTGCTACAACTGTGCCAAATCCGTTTCCGGTTTTCTGTTTCTAGGAAAAACATGTAAAAACACCAAAATCCAAACATACATTGTCATTTTCAATAATTGCATTTCATATTAAGATATTAAGACATACCGCTTGGTTGGCTGGCGTTGAATTTTGCACTTATTTTACTAAAACAGTGAACACATCATTGATGGTGAATGGCAATCAGACATGGTTCAAAACAGTATGGTTTGGAACACAATCGCTTACTTGACATTCCTCGGTGTTGAAGACTTGGCGGTGGCCATACTGTCAACTCCAGATCCCGTAAATATGTTGCCGGTTCCTGAAGGAGAAAAAATTGTTCAAGATGGTTTAAAGCACAGGTGTCAAACAGGCGGCCCGCGGGCCAGATCAGGCCCGCTAAGGGATTGAATCCGGCCCGCGGGACAACACTCAGAGAAGCGCAAGAGAAAAACAAACTGCAGGTTGAAATATGTCAACTTGATGTTGCCAAAAGCCAGGTGCCTCTCACAAAGACACTGTACTTGTATTTATTTCTCTCTCTCTCTTTTCTCTCTCTCTCTTTCTTTATCTCTTTTTTCTTTTTTGTTTCTGTCTTTCTGTGTTTGTCGTTCTTTCTTTCCTTCTTGCTTTCTTTCTTTCTTTGTTTCTGTCTTTCTATCTTTCTTTGTTTCTATCTTTCTTTCTTTCCTTCTTTCTCTATGTCTTTCTTTCCTTCTTGCTTTCTTTCTTTCTTTGTTTCTGTCTTTCTATCTTTCTTTGTTTCTGTCTTTCTTTCTTTCCTTCTTTCTATATGTCTTTCTTTCCTTCTTTCTTTCTTTCTCTTTCTTTCTTTCTTTTTCTCTTTTCCACCCCTTTTCTCCCACTCTGTCTCTGTCTCTTTCACTTTCTGTGTCTCTCTTTTTCTCTTCCTTTGTTGCTCTTTGTCTCTTTCTCTTTCTGTGTCTTTTAACCTCTTTTGCTCTAACGTCCTTTTTTCCTTTTCTCTCTTTTCTTTTTCTCTCTTCCTACCCTTCGCGCTTTCTTTTCTCTTTTCTCTCCTTCTATTTTTCTAGTTCTCTTTGGATTTCTTTTTTCCTCCCCCTTTCTTTTCCCCCTCTCTCATGACTTTTTATCTTTTGTTTCTCACGCTCTCTCCTCTCTTTTTCTTTCTTTGTCCCGCCCTCTCTCCTTTTCCCTCCCTCTTTCTCTTATTTCTTTATCTCTTTTTCTTTCTCTTTAATCTACTCGTCCGGCCCCCGACAGAATGTTTGTTCTATCGTGCGGCCCCCGAGTTCAAATGAGTTTGACGCCCTTGGTTTAAAGCCTGGGATTGGCTGGCAACCAGTTCAGGGTGTCCCCTGCCCACTGCCCGAAGATTGCTGGGATGGGCTCCAGCACCCCCGCGACCCTACTGAGGATAAGCGGTTCAGCTAATGAGATGAGATGGTTTAAAGCAGTCCATATCTGGTCAGATAATGTAGGCAAGCTGAAGAACCACGTGCACTGTAACATCATCGCTGGTGTGTTGTGTTAACATTAGAGGTCAAGATTTTTGGCAATGAGAAAAACATGGCTTGGAAGAAAAAACAGAAAAGAGCATCTAACACTGCATTTGGAAAATATTCTTAAACGGCGCAGTGGTTAGCGCGTGTGCGGCACAGTTTTAATGTTCAAATCCAGCTACCGGACTTCCTGTGCGGAGTTTGTATGATCTCCCCGTGCTTGCGTGGGTTTCTCCCGGGCACTCCGGTTTCCTCCCACATACCAAAAACATGCATTTCAGGTGAATTGGCCGGTCCAAATTGTCCCTTGGTATGAATGAGCGAGCGAGTTGTCTGTCCCTGTGTGTCCTGCGATTGGCTGGCAACCAGTTCAGGGTGTCCCCTGCCCACTGCCCGATGATTGCTGGGATGGGCTCCAGCACCCCCGCGACCCTACTGAGGATAAGCTTTGCAGCTAATGAGATGAGATGAGATAATTAACTCAATGTCACTTAGGGGTTTGTGTCTATTCACCGTTGCAAGTAGTTGACAATTTCCTGTCGTGTGTGGTACTTTTTGGCCCTCTAAAAACAAAGAAATTACGGTTTAGCATGAATATTTTCAAATTAAACGTGGTCAAAATGAAAAGAAAAAGACAATAACTTACCGGTTGCCATTTTGCATGCGGTGTGGTGATTTTGTTGCGTTAGTGTTAATCATGGCAGTCGGTCCTGTTTGGAACATCATGAATTATGTAAATATATATTGATTTAAACAGTGAACCAAATGTACCTCTTTGCTCCTGAGCATCCTTCTGTTGTGGCTTTCTGTAAAAAAAATAAAATACAATTATCAATAAAGCCGAACAAGGAAATGGTCAAAAAATAAGTGGGACCTGACTAATGATGGCAGTTTTCTTCTGCTTTCAAAATATTATTTGTATTTACCGTATTTTCCGCACTATAAGGCGCACCGGGTTATAGGGCGCACCCCGAAAAAATAGTTTTTGGTCCTATTTTTGACATATATAAGACGCACCGGATTATAAGGCGCTACAATGGGAACGTGGACAAAACAGTCAGATAGTTCAGTCCAACTTATTACCCCCTTAACATTCCCAAAGCTTGCAAAGACGCAAATACGTGTCGAGAACACGTGCGAATGCGGTGTCCGTAAGATGTCACTCAAATGCATCGGTCCATCATTCGGAAGGTTAAAGTCTTGGGATTCAAGAAATGATAACCATTCCTTCGTATCTATTTTCTTTTTCGCTCGCAACTTTACTGTGCATATGACAATAAACACTTGGAATTGAGTTTAATTTAAAAACAGACACTCCATTCCATCCATTATCTGCACCGCTTATCACAGAAACATCGAGTTCAGTCTGAAACAAGACAATATAAAACCGGGAATAGCTCACCGAAGTCATTGTGTTCATAATAATGTGCAGGCAATGTCCTCTTATATCCGTGAGGGTAGTAAATCCAGGAGAATACAATATTTACAAATACAGAATAGAAAAAAATGCTTTCTCTATGCCATCGGCCACATGCTATACGCATTCATCTTTTTCGGCCAATTGCAGGCTTTGTTTCGCTGTTTAAGCCAATGGCAGCCTGTACATTATAAAAAGGATCCGCCTCTTGACCTCCGAATAACTTTAGCCAATAGTGATCGATTCAACTGATGATTGACACATCTTTTTCGGCCAATTGCAGGCTTTGTTTGCCGTTTGAGCCAATGGCAGTCTGTAAATGATAAGAAGGATCCGCCTCTTGACCTCCGAATAACTTTAGCCAATAGTGATCGATTCAACTGATGATTGACACATTGGTTAGCCAATGAAACGCCGGTAAATAAATCCCACCATCCACCGCGTACTACTTGGCGTTCGGGGGAAAATCGAGTCGGCGGCTGCAAGTTAGTTGGAAAACTTAATGTTGATCCATAAATAAGGCGCATTGTATTATAAGGCGCATGGTCAGCTTTTGAAAAAAATAAAGGCTCTTAGGTGCGCCTTATAGTGCGGAAAATACGGTACTACCCTGCGTGAGTGTTACTGATATAGACCAACTTGTTTTGCTTAAAATAGCTAATGTTTTATGTATTCGTCAAAATTAAATAATGAAATTATCTGTTATTGATTTAGTTGTTGCTGAAAATCAGACTACCGTAAATTCCGGACTATAAGCCGCTACTTTTTTCCCAAACTTTCAACCCTGCGGCTATGTATCGACATTCGTTCTGTGTACATTGTTACAAAGAATGACAATACAAAGGAAATTATTATTATTATTATTATTATTATTCAGTAATGCGGCCAATTTATGTAATTTTTCTAACGGCCGCCAGCGGCGCTCGAGTACAAAAGGTAAGATTTAGACCGGTAAATATATGCTCCGAGGAAGACTGCAACTTCTTGGCTTGTGCATAAATTAAATTAGCGTATACATACCCTCTGCATGCAAAATGCAAAAAGAAAGGCACATGATGCAGCTTTCAAGCTAAAAGCAATCGAGCAGTCCGGACGGTTTACCGTGATTTTTACAAGTACGGAATGTTTTTTTTTTACCAGACCCGTTTACTGTGTTGCGAGCGTGTTGCTAGTGTGTTTTGGAATAAGGGAGCGTGGGACGACGTCTATATGACAAAGTTTCTTTCCGACACTGAGGAAGACGACTTTGATGGCTTCAGTTCTAAGGAGGAAGATGAGGACGGTTTACCGTGATTTTTACAAGTACAGTTTTTTTTTTTTTTTTAACAGGCCCGTTAACCATTAACTGCCCTGTCACAGGCACCGTTTGGGATGAAAGTTATATTATTATTAAAGCTTTGAAAACTCTCTCTGTGTACCGTCTTTCTTTGTAAATATGTGTGACCCATGTATAATATGTATTTGCAACTGTATATTTTTGTAATGTATTAATTTGTATTTATTTTAGACACTTATTCTGATATGTTTTGCACGGGCGAATGAAAAAGGAGGGGCGGAACAAACACGGGGTGACGGGAAGTGGGGTAAAGGTGAGGAACAAACAGACGATTTTATGGACGCGGCAGACAATAGTAGTTATATATTTTTTCCCACCCTTACCTTTGGAAATATACACTTTTTTCCTTGGATTACTTTCAACGGGACCCGGACTCTGCAGGTCTGCATCAAACCTTAAGTACTGGTATCATTTTCCGTTCATTTTGCCGGTTGTGATTTTTGGACTGTGTACTTTAAGGAAGGACATTTAGTTTCGATCACGGGACTTAAAGTCGGGTTTGGGTTTGCATGCGGCTTATATACAGGTGTGGCCTGTGTAAGTACAAAATCGGTTTTCCTCTTAAAATGTGGTGGGGTGCGGCTTATAATCAGGTGCGCTCTATCGTCCGGAATTTGCGGTAATTCACTTTGGTCTGGCCCTTCTACATATCTTTGTCAGTTTACCCTGCCATTTGTTGCACGTTATCATGGGATGACAACCCTCGGAGGCGGACCGAACGCAACCGATGCATGAGAGTCATATCTGGATCCGAGTCAAGGTTGTCCAGATTTAGTCCTCTTTGGATGTGTGACGCAATCCCCACAATGTCAGGATGTTCCTGCTGGGTCTGCCAAGTAGGGTGGCCGCAGACGGTTTCCTGGGGTAAGGGCGGCGACACGAAGACCGGAGTCCCACAGCCGGGATTCTGACAGGACTGCATCATCTCACAGCTCAGTTTCATGCTTTAAGAAATAAGAAAATAATCCAATGTTTATTCAAGTTATGAGGTCTTTACACTTCTTGTTACAAACCTACTAGAAACTGTTGCCGTGGCGTGTTGCAAGGTCAGCCATGGTGATGAATGGATCTTGGAGAATCTGACTGGGGATCAGTCTCTGACCAGCATCCGGCCTCAGGAGTTTTTTAAGTAAATCCACAAAGACTTCCTGGTCTAGGGCTTCTGCTGTGGTGTCTTCATTTGACAGGTGGGCCACTTGTCTGACCTGAACCAGAACACAAGCAAACTTTAATACTGAGAGACACGCGTACACGACATGAGTCCTAGTTTTTTTCGGATTCATATAACTCGGAATCCTTTGTGCAATCTCTAGTTATTACGTTCGAGCCGATGATAGAAAATTCAGCGCACCAGATTAGCATTCTACTGTCATAGTGAGTCTGGATTAATCTTTCAGAATTGATTTTTTTTTCCCGGTTTGGCATTTTCACCTTTACAGCAGTATTCGCACAGGATTAGCAGGAAAATGACATTTCTTATTGTTTGCTCTTCATAGGTACGCTATTACAATAAAGATCAAAGCTTGATACCTTGCAAAGGTCATCCAGCGAGTTAATGAAACTGTCGGTGCAGGCCACATTGCCGCACTCGCTGGGTGTCTAGGGAAAAGTGAAACAAAACTGTTGGAAACACAGTGAAACCTTAAATAAGTTTATAACCTCCTGACTTAAACAAGCCATTTAGCATTTAGAGATATGAGTCTCTTAATATCTCACATTTATTGGGAGTTAAAATACACTCTGAAGATGCTCTATACCAGGGGTCGGGAACCTATGGCTCGCGAGCCATATATGGCTCTTTCTATGGGTATCTGTGGCCTCAGAGACAAATTTGATTGCATGCAAAATTTCTCCATCTTGTTCAAAACTTGAGTTTTCTATACTATTCAGGTACACGCAAAGCCAAACCAAAGCTATATAACACGGTATTACTTCGCAGTATATATAGGGCATGTTTTTCACTACAATTTACAGTCAAGGTGTCACACAAAAAAAGGGGGAAAAAAAACTCGTTTTGGCTGTACAACGCTAAAGAATCCTTTATATAAAAGTTCACTATATAATCTGTGTTCAGTGTTCAGATACCTTATGATGAATCCACAGAACTGTAAATACGCCAAAACACCGGAAGAGAACTTCGTCATTTGATTGGGTGAGTGGGAGGGATGGGTGGAGCTATGCAAAAAGTGCAAGCACTCCCTCCCATCTCTCGCCCTACTCCGTCTGCGCCAAAAGTAAGCACATCAGGCTCCCTGTTCTCAGAAAGTTGTGACCTTTTTACAAAATAAATGCTTGCATCTGGTTTTGAAACCAATATGTATGAAAAAAAAGGGTCAAAAGGAGTTTAACCGATCTTGAGTAATTGCAAGAAAGAGGCAAGTTTAAAGTGGTATGTTTGTTGATTTTGGGACAGGGGCTCTGGCATTATTCTCTTTTCATAGTTTTTATCAAATCATCAAAAATAAATGTGCTGAAGACTAAGGCTGCGTCCCATTCTTCTCACTTTCGCTATTTGCCCTAGTCACTCGGTTTTGAGCGTTCACGTGAAAATAGGATGTGTCCCAATACTCTCAAGACCGAGGGAGAAGTGCCCTCAACCCATGACATAACCACTTCAGATCGAGGGGGGTCGCTACCTCACTTGGAGCGAAGTGACTACCCAGAAGGCTTTGCAAATTCTCAATATCAACAAACATGGCTGGAAAGGAACCGCACAAATGTAAGTCGTTTTCCACAACGACGCATGTATTTGCAAGAAATATATTGAGATATCTTGGTTAGACATAAACGCAATAGAAAATCGCATTTTGGCGTTAAAACATGAACATTGCAAAATCGCTACTTTACGAAGTGCACGAATCTACCGAGGGAGCCGCAAAAAAAACATCTTCACACTCCAAACCGTAGAGTAGGATAAGTGTGCAGAAAATCACGGTTCAGCCTTGCAAGTCCCGTCCAATTTCTTAGGGGACAATCTTCACTTCACTTACTGAGGGGACTTCCCTATGGAGAGACCTCACTGGAGGGTTCTCAGGGCTAAGTGAAAGGAATGGGATTGGGCCTAAGCTTTTGTCTGGGGCGCGGGTTTAGCAATTGAGTAAATTTGTCTCATAATATATGGTGTGGCTCTTTCCCAAAATAAAATTAATATTTTTTGCTTTTATGGCTCTTTGAGTCAAAAAGGTTCCCGACCCCTGCTCTATACCTTTAGTCTCCAATAAATTGACTTTGAGACTTTCTTCATCTCATAGAAGTAAAGAGTGTTTAGCCCAATGCTGAGTAGTCTTTGGGGAATGCGACCCAATATGTGCTCGACCTTTCTCAACTGTGGAAGAGAGTTGAAAGATTAAAGCAACCCGAGATGAAACCAGTACTGCGTAATATTACTGGAAGGTGAATCTTGCCATGTCGTATTCACAAGTGCTGTAGAAAAGTGCGGAGCCCAGAAACAACTCAGCGATAATACAACCGAGTGACCACACATCAATGGGTTTCGAGTAAGGACAACCGAGGACAATCTCTGGAGCCCTTAACAGAGCAAGAGATAATAGATCATGTATATTCATTAGACTATCAACAAGATTTTGACAGAAATGCAAAATGCGTACCTGTAGCGGCGGTTCTGAAAAAGTTGGCCCTGGTTGGTCTCTGAGACGTGTTGGACTAAGCCAAAGTCGATGATTTTAATTTTGTAGGGTCGGTTGACATGCTCCACCATCATGATGTTGTTGGGTTTCAGGTCTGCGTGGATGAGTCCAATACTGTTCAGAAAATGCAGCCCCACGGCCAGCTGAAGACACGAGTACATAGTATTCAATCAGCTCAGCTTGTTAGCGTTTTATGACATACCAACACTAGTTGGCTCTAATGATGAACAAAAGTACATGTATTCATTATAGATGTTGGGGTTGTCCATCGATTCGATGATGACCATCTTCTTTTATTTGTGAGTCTGCTGATGTTTGAACAGTCCGATCCTGGATTGTGGTCGGAGACTCAGGTAAAAGAGGATACCTGCGCAATGATGGTTTTTAAAGTGGCGTAAGGGGTGCGCTTTCCCAAACGCCACTATCTTGATTGTAAAGAAGATGGTTCCAGTGGCAAGGGAGACCCTAGACGACCGGCATTTTCTACAACTGCAGGCGGCTAACGGGATCCAGATCTGTAGGAAACCGCCTCAAAGCGTGCCGCCACCAGCTTTTGGGATCACTCTTAGTCTGGACTCTACCCTTCAACCTGTTCGGCTTGGGTAACCCTACCAGGAGTACAAGACTCCCGCCGACATAGCTCTAGGGGTCATGGAGACGCGCAAAGTGCCCCACCACGATAAGGTGGTGATCCGTCGGGACACATAGATAAATGCCTTTTAACTACATGATTTACCTGTTAAATCTTGTACAAGATGTACCGTAAATTCCGGACTATAGAGCGCACCTGATTATAAGCCGCACCCACCACATTTTAGGAGAAAAAACGATTTTATACTTACACAAGCCGTACCTGTATATAAGCCGCACGCGCCCACATTAAAACATGTCACACTATCACAAAATTAGCCCAAACCCGGCTTTGAGTCCCGCGATTGTAACTGAAGGGATGGAGGGATTTTTAAGGGTTATTGTTCTATCTTCGTTATTCATTATCCATTATCCGTTATCGGTCAGTTCATAATACGCTACAAAGCCTAGGAGCCGGCACACTTACTCTCAGCCAAAAGGCCAAGCTAAGGTCCTAGCCCTAAAGCCTTGCTGCGATCATTGCGAATGCACCGTTCCCGGAGGTCCTGCAATACCGGGCCGATGCGTGGAGTGGACAGAGCAAGCTCTTATTCCATCTCCGGATTGCAAAAATCAATGATCATGGCTAAAATCATTTTATCTCCTCTGCCAGGTAATGAACCTCATTGGCGATTGTAACTGAATATAAAGTACACAGTCCAAAAACCAAAGCCAGCAAAATGGACAGAAAATGATACCGGTACTTAAAGTTTGATGCACACCTGCAGAGTCCGGCTGCCCGTTGAAACTAATCCAAGGAAAAAAAGTCTATATTTCCAAAAGTAAGGGTGGGAAAAATATATATCCACTATTGTCCGCCGCGACAACAGGTCTCACTCACCTTTACCCCACTTCCCGTCAGCCCGCGTTTGCTCCGCCCCTCTTTTTTAATTCGCAAAACATATCAGAATAAGTGTCTCAAATAAATATGAAATGAAATGAAATGAAATGATCGAAATGAAATGATCTGCATTTATATAGCGCTTTTCAAGTCAATGACTTCCCAAAGCGCTTTACATTGTGCTTCACATTTCCCAATAGCGGCCGTGATCTGTGCAGCCATGTAAGGCGCTAACCTGCTTATTGGGGGTATTGGGGATTCAGTGTCTTACCCAAGGACACTTCGGCATGTAACACGGACAAGCCGGGATTCGAACTGGGATCCCTTAATCCTAAAACGATCGCTCTACCTCCTGAGCTACTGCCGCCCCAATATACATTACAGAAATATACAGGTGCAAATACATATTATACATGGGTTACACATATTTACAAAGAAAGACGGTACACCGAGAGAGTTTTCAAAGCTTTAATTATAATATTATAACTTTCATCCCAAACCGTGCCTGTGAAGGGTAGCAAAACGCTACTAGCAACACGCTCGCAACACAGTGAACGGGTCTGTTAAAATTGTTTTACCGTACTTGTAGAAACCACGGTAAACCGTCCTCATCTTCCTCCTTATAACTGACGTCATCAAAGTCATCTTCCCCAGTATGGGAAAGAGACTTTGTCATGTAGACGTCGTCCCACGCTCCCATATTCAAAAACACGCTAGCAACACGCTCGCAAAGTGAAGTTTACGTGCAGTAGCTCTGTTTCCTGCTTTATCGGACTGCTCGATTGCTTTTAGCTTGAAAGCTACGTCATGTGCCTTTCTTTTTGCAATTTGCATGATGAGGATATGTCTACGCTGATTTAATTTGTGCCCAAGCTAAGAAGTTGCAGTCTTCCTCGGCGCATATATTCCACCGGTCTAAATCTTACCTTTTGTACTCGAGCGCCGCTGGCGACTGTTAGAAAAAGTACATAAATTGGCCGCATCACTGAATAAGCCGCAGGGTTGAAGGTTTGGGAAAAAAGTAGCGGCTTATAGTCCGGAATTTACGGTAACTTAAGATAAGGGCAAAAATACCTGATGCAGAATGGGTCGGATCTCCTTGACTAGAAGGCATTTGGTGGGTCTTGTGTTCATGAAGTCCCACAAGTTGATGTCCAACATTTCAAACTCCAGGCACATGTACACTCTATCCACAAAGATACTTTTGCATCGCACCAAGTTTACTTTGTCTGTGTCAAAATCCATCAAGGTTTTCAGAGTGCTGGCCTGAGAAAGATATTCAAATCAAATTGAGCTGTGAAATAAATAGTAAAACACCTCTGGGTTGAGTACCTCTTTGTGAAACATTTCAGGATCGTTGATGTGCTTGAATATCTTCACGGCCACTTCCTCCCTGGTAGCCATTTTTAAGCACTTGACCACGTCACCGTAGGTTCCCTCACCCAGAAAGGTTAGTATGTGGTAGTCGGAGGCGGGCGAGTGCAGGACCCATACGTATTTGTCAGTTTCGTACAGTGAGGTGCAAATGGCCTTAGCCTCCTCTTCTGAGGACGTGACGGCTTTGTCTTGGACCCTATAAGTGGGGTTCTGCTATTCATCATAGAACAGAATCAGTCATTGGTTTATTTACAAACAAACATCTGAGTTTGAAACCATTTATCTGGATTTCATATTAGGGTTTCAAAGCAGAAAAAGCCTCTCATATTGTGTAAATTATAACTATAACCTTATCCTCCTTGTTTTTATAACCTTATCTTCTCTGTTCCTTTATATTCTTGGTTTCTTTTATCCTCACTGTGAATATGTGAAACTGGAGTGCCATGCCCAATTTCCTTGTCACATTATGTTAACCCGGGCAGCACGGCGGCGCAGTGGTTAGCGCGTGTGCGGCACAGTTCTAAGGTCTTGGGAACCTCGTGTGTGGGTTCAAATCCAGCTACTGGACTTACTGTGCGGAGTTTGTATGTTCTCCCCGTGCTTGCGTGGGTTTCCTCCGGGCACTCCGGTTTCCTCCCACATTCCAAAGACATGGAATTCAGGTGGATTGGCTGGTCCAAATTGTCCCTAGGTGTGAATGAGCGAGCGAGTTGTCTGTCCCTGTGTGCCCTGCGATTGGCTGGCAACCAGTTCAGGGTGTCCCCTGCCCACTGCCCGATGATTGCTGGGATGGGCTCCAGCACCCCCGCGACCCTACTGAAGATAAGCGGTGCAGCTAATGAGATGAGATGAGATGAGACAATATGTTAACCCATTTTGTAACGATGACCATAAAGGTATATTCTATTCTATTCTATTCTATTCTATATAATGGTTTCAAATCAAGTTGAAACATTTGGTATTACAACAGTTTCAAATTTCAGTGCCTTTTTGTGTAAGTTTCAGGAGAAACTCTGAAGCTGTGTTAAAGATTTCCTTCTACTGTAAAAGCTATGGTGCAAAATAGTGCTGCACGATTAACCAAAATCGAATCGATATTGCGATGTGACGATATTGTCACCGCAAACCATGGTGGTTTTTTTCAAGAATTTATAGTTCCAGTTTATTATTTGAGTGACAGAGTGTTCGGCCAACAAAATTGTCGAATTTCGGGGTTTTACAGCGCTGGCCAATCAGAAGCAGGGTTTATTGGCACCCGACTATAAAAGCGAGGCAACATTTACATTTGTGCGCGACTTTGATAGGCTCGTCTAAGCTGCCAATCAGTCAAACAGCCCTTTCACAAATGGCCACCAAAACAAACGCCACAGCTCGTAGCTTTAGTGGCTCTTTACATTGAAAAAAAAATATTACCATATTTTTTGCAGTATAAGGTGCAACAGGTTATAGGGCGTACCCCCAAAACGTTTTTTGTCCTATATTTTCCATACATAAGGCACACCGGACTATAAGGCACTACAGTAAGAACGTCAACAAAACAGTCAGACGGTTCAGTCAAACTTATTAACCCCTTAACATTC
The DNA here is from genome assembly GCF_059441175.1 of Urocampus carinirostris. Classification (NCBI taxonomy): domain Eukaryota; kingdom Metazoa; phylum Chordata; class Actinopteri; order Syngnathiformes; family Syngnathidae; genus Urocampus; species Urocampus carinirostris. Next base: position 65,406,459 of record NC_142350.1, on the reverse strand, counting down.
CGACGGCTCGCAAAGAAGCAAATGAGTGTCTCAGACACGTACGGGGTCACCAATCACTTAAATGCGTCATTTCACATATCATTAGGAAGGTTAAACTCTTGGGATTCAAGAAATGGCAACCATTTCCTAGTTGTTGTTTTTTTACACTGGTAATTGTGTAGACAGCAAAGTAAGAATTTAATTGTGCATGGAAATGTGGTTCTTCACTGTGCATATGACAATAAACACTTAATTGAATTGAATTTATGAAAAGACTCATCACAGAACATCAAGATCAGTCTGAAACAAGCTACTGGGAAAATATGAAGCCGGGGTTGCTCACCAAAGTCGTTTTGCAGCCATCACATTCAATAATAATATGCAACCATGGTCCTCTTACATCCGTGTGTAGTAAATCCAACCGTGTCAAATATTTACACACTCCAAAACACGAAATAATGCCGACAAATAAAAGAAAAAAATCCGCCATGAAGCATCTGCATTGATGGACGTTGCTTATTGCTAGCTGTCTGTTTAGCCCCATAATTCCCGTTTACAAATACAGACTACAGTAGTAAAAAAATGTTTTCTCCAGGTCGTAGAGCAGCCAAATATGTGATCTATTTTCGGCCAATTGCAGGCTTTGTTTTGCGCCGCTTTAGCCTATGCGAGCCTGAAAATGCTAAAAGGAACCAGCCTCCTTTACCTCCGAATGACTTTAACCAATAGTGACCGGTTCAAATGATGATTGACACATTGGTTTTTATTGGAAGGAATGACAAGGCGTGATCCTTCGATCCGTTGTTTGACAGATTGACGAAGTTTGACAGGCGGGCGAAGGCTTGGCAGGAATGGTCGTGGACAGGCGTAATCGCCGGGTTGTTGGTCGGGGCTGGAGAAGAAGGGCGTCGTCGTGTTCGGAAATGTGATCAGGAATCAGGCGGGCAGGGCAGGTCGTAGGCAAATTCGGAAACGGGTCGGTAACGGAGATCAAGTAGAAAAACAGGAGGCAGGCAAAGAGTCGGAGGTACGGGCTTTCTGAGCAGATGGCAACAGGTAGCATAGTACTATCAGACAGCTTGTTTCCGGAAGCTGAGGATTTAAATGGACAAGGTGCGCCAATCAACTGTCCTGGCTGTGGGCGCCAAATCCTGAGCACAGGTCTAGATCCGGGTGATTGTGACAGAAATGCCGGTGTATATATATATATATATATATATATATATATCCCAGCATACACCGCGGACTACTTATCCTACAGGGGAAAATCTAGTCGGTAGCTGCTTGCCTTAATATTTATCCATATCTAAGGCGCACTGTATTATGAAGTGCATTGTGAGCTTTTTAAAAAAAAATAAAGGCTTTTATTGCCAAAAATATGGTAATTGAAACTCTGAGGAAAGTCAGAAAAGCCCAGAGAAAAGCTGATTACCAGTGGGTGCTGCCTGGATTTTCCCCACGACCGGGAATTGACTGAGGCGGCTTCAGAAGGGAAAGCTAACATATAGGCTTATAACTCTTAAGCCACCACTGCCAAATGTGGCTAGTCACCAACGCCAGATCTATTACCCACGAAATGGTCGACTTGGAACTACTACTCGTGGAAAACCGATCCATTTGTGACTTTTGTATTTTATCACAAAGACTTTGCAGAAGTCGCAATGACCCGATGCTAGAATGTAGCTTTCAAGGTGCTCCCTAAATAGTTTTCTTGCACTGAAAGGAGTAGCCCTCCGATTTCGTTGTACTTTTTTTAAAACAGTTGTCGGGAACATATGGCTCGCGGGCCAGATATGGCTTTTTCCATCTGGCTCGGAGATAAAGTGAGGCCATTTTCTTCTCATCATCTTCCCAGTTTTAGTGTATGCAAAAACGAAGCGACATCCTTGAGAGTTTCGACTTCAGTTCACAGTTGCGGCATTACACTCACATACCCCGTTTTGGCTGTACGTCTCTATGAAGACCTGTATGTAGAAGCTGATTAAACAATGTGTCACTGTTGAAAAACTTTCCGATGAAAACCCCCAGAACAAACTGTAAACACCTGAAAGTGCCATCAAAGAATCTGAATCTGAATTTGATTGGATAAACTGTAGGGTTGGGTGGGTCTCTGCTCACATATTGCCCTTCCCTGAATACATCTATATTCTTATGACAAAAATGATAGCCAAAAGGTTTATTTGTTGATACGGGACACGGCTTCTGGCATTATTATTATTTCATAGATTTCATTAAATCATCCAATGTCACACAGCGAAAAAATGGTTTTGTTAAATTTGGTCCCAAAAAGATTAAAACACTTTGAAATTTTGACTTAATCAGTGTAAATGTTCCAAACTTGGGTTCTTTGCAATATAGCCAACCTCAGGAAGTAAGAATGTGTCAAAACATCTCCGTTACCAATTGATACTTCACTAACCTGATCTGCAGCCATGGTCCTTTCATGGCAGACACAAATGAATAGGACACATCCACCTTAGGCAGCATTAAAAAATTTTTGCAAAGTACTAATCATATATTTCAGTCACTTTCTTAAAATGAAATATTGCTAGAGGTATTATCGTTTTTAGCAGTAAATGCAGTGATGATGTCACACAGCTGTGTCACGTCTTTATTGTGACATCACATTTTTATTACATGGCTCGTGACCTCCTTACTCACAGTTTGGTCGATAAGTAATGGTAATTATTTTCAAATACAACCGGTAGCATTCGCCTCTAAAACAATGGAATGAATAAAGTTATGGCGCCCAGGAGTCGGTGAGGCACCTTTTTTGTGAGTGCAGAGCTGCCCAGGTCTTGTGGACAATGGCCGAACAACTGGGAAAGTTCCCGGACTTGCCAGCAGGAGAGGTCCCTGATGCACAGTACGTGCTTTACGGCGTGAGTCGGTCGAGGAGGCCTCAGAACGACTTTGCCAGGGACTGGCTCACTCTCGCCGCCATCAAGGACGCTATCTGGACCTCCAGAAACCTGCTGGTATGGAGGTGCAGGCAGATCCCCCCCCGTGGCTGTGCTCCAAATGGCTGCAGATACCATACAATCTGCGAGCGGCGGGCCTAGGACGCAGCCATAAAGAAGACTCGTCTGCACCCACCCGGAGGGGGGAGCCGAAGCTACACTGTGGAAGTCCCGGCAGCGACGGCCTGGGTTGTGGAACCCAGAAGGGAGAGGACCCACGCAGAAGGGAGAGGACCCACACAGAGGACTGGAAGAATGCTGCTTGGGAGGGTGGGATGGCAGAGCTATGCCCTTGCACAATAGTATTGCATTTTACACGCTGGTTAACTACTGTTAAAAGAAAATAACTCTGAAATTGTTTAATTGATGTTGAAAATGTCAGGAAAAAATGTTAAAACGTCATATCGTCACGTCATATTGTCAGATATAAAAAAATTGTGAATATGCTTGATGGCTGTTTTTTGCTGCTGTTGGTGTCGGATTTGTTCAGACCGAGGACAATCGACTTTGGCCTGGACGGATCTATTGACACTAACAAAGATGTTATATAATGAAATTGTGAATATGTTTGATTTTCGAGAAGGTTTGTTCAAACCTCACTTTGTGTTTGCTGTTTAAAACGTAATATTGGAATATAATATTGTGAATGTGCTTAATTGCTGTTGAGATTGTCATGATTGTTTTCTGTTTTTAGTGTCAATAAATTTGTTCAAACCAAAAAAAAATACAAAATGAAAATGAACAAGAAATGAATAAAGTTATGGAAATACCCAATGAAGATGAATAATAATAATATAATAATTTCCTTGTATTGTCATTCTGTGTAACAATGTACACAGAACGAAATGTCGAATGCACCTGACCCGTTGTAGCGAGCCGATGCAGCCGCAGCCAACAGAGGGCGCCGCCGACCACTATTTAAGTCTTAGGAATGACTCGGCCGGGGCGCGAACCACCGACCTCCCAGTCTCAAACAGGAAATGAATAAAATTATGGAAATACCCAATGAAGATGAACAAGAAATGCACAAAGAAAATGAACAAGACAAACAAATTGAAAATACACCCCAAACCTCTGGAGGAGAGACCAAGTCAAGTCAAGTCAAGTCAAGTCATTTTTATTTGTATAGCCCTTAATCACAATTAGTCTCTAAGGGCTTCACAAGTTATTACATATAAGAAGATTAGGTTACTCGTATGCTATAGAGTAGAAGTGAGTTTTAAGCCTAGATTTAAACATTTCCACCGAGGTTGCAGATCGGATATCAGGGGGAAGAGCATTCCACAACACCGGTGCCCGGATGGAGAACGCTCTCGAACCAGCGGAACACTTCTTGGCTCTTGGGATCACCAGGAGACCGGCGCTCTCGGAACGAAGGCTTCGGGCCGGGACATAAGGGCAGATCAGATCTGAAAGATACGAGGGGGAAAGTCCATGTATGATTTTGTATAGTAGTAGGAGAACCTTAAAATCGCATCTTAGGCTAACAGGGAGCCAATGCAGGTTAGCCAAAATTGGGGTGATGTGATCATACTTTTTTGTCCTTGTTAAAAGCCTCGCTGCAGCATTTTGTACCAGCTGAAGACTCTTGAGTCTGGTCATCGGAAGACCGGAAAGTAGTGCATTACAGTAGTCGAGACGGGAGGTAACAAACGCATGAATTATGATTTCCGCATCCGACTGAGAAAGTATAGGACGAATTTTAGCAATGTTACGGAGATGGAAGAAAGCGGTTCTAGTAATTTTCTTCACGTGTGTTTGAAAGGACAGATCAGGGTCGAAAATGACACCTAAATTTTTAAGTGAGTCACTCTGTGTGATGTGGCAATTGTCCAAGTTCACTGCGGTTTTAGAGAATAAGTCACGGGACTTAGAAGGACCAATTACTAACATTTCAGTCTTTTCAGGGTTAAGACGCAGGAAATTGAGTGACATCCACTCTTTTATCTCAGTGAGGCAGGCCTCCAAAGTTCCACAGTTTAGTGTGGTAGATTCCTCCATCGGGAAATAGAGTTGAGTGTCATCTGCGTAACAATGGAAACTGATGTTATACTTGCGAATAATATCACCTAGTGGAAGCATATAAATGCTGAAGAGAAGGGGGCCAAGCACTGAACCCCGCGGAACACCACAAGTTACACTAAATGGCTCAGATGTCAATTCGCCATATTTAACGCAGTGTGTCCTATCTGAGAGGTAAGATCTGAACCATAATAGGACGTTTCCTGAGAGACCAATCCATTTTTCCAACCGTTCTAGCAAGATAATATGGTCCACTGTGTCAAATGCAGCACTAATGTCCAGCAGCAGCAAAAGTGATGATGCGCCCGAGTCCATTGCCCGTAGGAGATCATTGGTTACCTTTATCAGAGCTGTCTCAGTAGAGTGGTTAGCCCTGAATCCTGATTGCATCGATTCAAAGAGATTGTTATCGGACATGAAATCATTCAGCTGCTGTGCCACTACTTTTTCAAGTATTTTAGAAAGAAACGGTAGGTTTGACACAGGTCTATAATTACATAAGTTTTCTGGATCTAGGTTGGGTCGTTTCAGTGTGGGTTTAATGACAGCGGACTTAAAAGCAGCTGGAACTACACCAGAGGCGAGTGATATGTTTAAAATATTTAGAACTGAAGGTGCAAGAACGCCAAAGAGACCTTTAATAAGTGAACCTGGAAGTGGGTCGAACTGGCAAGTCGTCGGTTTGGCAGTATTCACCATCTGTTTAAGATTTTCGAGTGACAGTTCACTAAAACGGGACCAAGTCCCTGGACAGCCACCATGTCGTGCATCTAGGGATTTGAGTGCTTTAGTATGTGTTGAATTAATATTGTCTTTAGCAATTTCTTCCTGTATGCTCTGGATCTTCTTAGTAAAGAAGACCATTATGTCGTGAGCAGAATGGGTGGAGCTATCTGGGATAGTCTGTTGCCTTGTAAGTGATGCTACAGTGTCAAAAAGGGCCTTGGGATTGTTCTTTTGTGACGCAATCACTTTCGAAAGGTAGGCTGATTTTGCAGAGGCCAGGGCCGCTTTATACTTCAACAAACTATCACACCAGATTTGATGGAAAACTTCAAGCTTGGTAGCGCGCCATTTTCTTTCAGATTTCCTGCATTCTCGTTTAAGGGATCTAGTTTCATCATTAAACCAAGGTGTGCGTCTTTTAGGTCGTAATTTATGCCGGATGGGCGCAACTAAATCCAGGGCATTGGCCAGGGTAGCGTTAAATTCATTTAGGAGTGGTTCTATGGAGCCTATGTAGGAAGGAAAGGACGCAACTGCTCCTGGAAGAATATCGGAGAGCTCAGAAACTGTGCCTGTGCTTATATTGCGTCCGGTGAATCCTTCAGTTTTTTTGGTACTACATTTAGCTAGCACCTCAAATGTAACTAAATAATGATCCGAGATAACTGTAGTACACGATAGCACCGCCATGTTTGAGGTTGAAACTCCTCGAGTCAGAACCAAGTCGAGCGTGTTTCCATCTTTATGGGTTGGCAAATCAACCAGTTGATTAAAACCAAAAGCATCAATTATAGACTGAAACGCAACAGTGAGTGAACTGAGTGGAGAGTTCATATGAATGTTAAAGTCCCCCATAATAATAATTTTGTCTGCGTAGGTTACTAGTTTAGACAGAAGTTCGGCGAATTCGTCTAAGAAAGTTGTGTATGGTCCTGGTGCGCGATAGATAGTTATTACGTCAATTGACAATAGGGGGGACCGCATCACAAGAGCCTCAAACATTTTGTAATTATTAGAGGTACGTGGATTAAATTTAAGCGATTTTTCAGAGATTAGCGCGACACCGCCACCCTTTTTCAACGTGCGTGCTATATGGCTGCTCTCGTAATCTGGGGGAGAAGCATAATTTAGAGCTAAATACTCATCCGGGCGTAACCACGTTTCACAGAGACCAATACAGTTAAGTTTATAATCACGAATAATATTATCTACAAGTAAAGCTTTAGGAGCGAGCGATCTAACATTCAAAAGACCAAATTTTAGCTTTGAATCATTTGACTTAGCTGTAGCCTTTGTAGAGATCGTCACGAGATGCCGGTTGTGTGCGTTGGGCTTCGGTTGTCGGTTTACTCGTAGAATCGACGAAGAAATGATGGTTGGATTAGACAGATCTTCATGTCGTTGCTCCATCAACTTCACACGCTTCCCTGCACGACATCCTCGCTTCTGTTTTCTATCTTTTCGCCGTCTTCGTCTCCGATTTTTCTTCTTTTTCTTCGGTGGAGCGGGAAAGCAGGGCGAACCCGAGTCCCTTTGGAGCTCATTTGGGATGTCGTGGGTGGTATAAAAAGTGCCCGAAAAGTCGAAATTTAGACACCCACCTAGTCGGATGAGCTCCTCCCGACTGTAGGTCTTATTGGCCACGCATGTATCCAAAAAGGAAAGCAGGAGGACAGTTGTAAGTAGTAGGATAACCGGGTAACAATCAGCCGCAACGTAAACACGCGCCGCCATCAAATTTGAGTCAGGAAGGAACTGGGAATTCTAATTCGATTTTTCATCAAATACCTGAATTTGGACAAGACAAACAAATAGAAAAGGCAACTGTCACTCCAAAAACACATATTAATCAGGAAGGGCCTGGAAGAGATTTTGATCCCTTGCTGTTAATAGTGTCAATAAAATTGTTCAAACCAAAAAAAATCTGAACTACTGATTTTGTGGAGGTAAGAATTTTGGCAAACTGTAGAAGCTAACAGCAAGTGTGGTGACCTCCAAAGCTGAAAAACTGAATTTGACTTTATTAGATAGTGGTGTATTTTGTTTTAGTGGCAAGGACGGTGGTGTTGGTGGTCAGCACCCCCACGTTGCAGAAGTCCAGGGTTCAAATCCAGCTGCCGCAGCAGAGTTTGCATGTTCTCTGAGCGCTCAGGTTTCCTCCCACTTTCCAAAAACATGCATGTCAGGTTAATTGGCCGGTCCAAATTGTCCCTAGGTGTCAATGAACGAGTGGGTTGTCTTTCTCTGTGTGTCCTGTGACTGGCTGGCAACCAGTTCAGGGTGTCCCCTGCCCACTGCTTGAAAATATCTTGGATGGGCTCCAGCGCCTCCTAGTGAGGATAAGCGGCACAGGAAATGAATTGATTTTAGCACCAGATATCAGTATGAAATTGCTTTTGGGGTCAAAACATTTTTCTTTTTATAAAACAATAGATAAAGTGACGTTTCAATTCGACCTTGTTCTCTAAAAGAAGAGCTAGGATTTTTTTTAAATTGCTGTACTTCCTTTTTCCACTAGAGTGCAGTGTAGCATTACAAAAGTTCTGCAACCAAGGCAAAAAATGCCGTGTTCAAACGCTTATTTTGCATTTGTGAGTGAAAAATCGACCTCTTGTACTCTTTTATTTAAATTTCTGTCTATTATACTATTTGTAGATCTATTTTAGAATTTATAAACTTTTTGGAAAACTGTCAATTGCGAGTATTATAGCTGTATGCTGTGACTCAATGAGATCCAGTGGACAGGGTTGGGTAGGGTTACTTTAACTGGATTACTTTCAATTACTTTTGGATTACTCCAATACCAAATATGCTAATAAAAGACAAAATAAACTAAATATGAATAAAATAAAATGACACGTGGTAAGCTTTCTCTCCTGGCTTTGATCTCTTTGATCTCCGGTAAAACTAACAAAATGCGACAGAAACAAAATGAAAATAAATCCAAACAGCTTGCCAACATCATTTTGCTGTTCCATGTATTCCGTTACTCCCCAAGCCTGCACAAAATTTTGTAATTTTATTCATACTTAGTTTCTTTTGTCTTTTATTAGCATATTTGGTATTGGAGTAATCCAAAAGTAATTGAAAGTAATTAAGTTAATGTAACCCTACCCAACCCTGCCAGTGGATAATACCTAGTAGACATGCAAACCTTTCATGATGTATCTGTATCTGTGTGTGTGTGATAGACTCTTCAGTTCGCAATCAATCAATGCAGGTAGCAAAGTGCTTTTGCTTTTGCTCTTAATGATCTTTTAGTTCGAGAGCAATATGGATCGAGTCGGCCTTGCGGGCCCTTCATAACGACGAGCCGTGTTATTATGGGGCCTGAAATATTGACCTGAGAGGTCCTCGCTAGGGCCGTGTGGCATTATTAGGATTTTTTTCTGTTTGGGGAAAAAAGGGAATGTACTTTTCATGCCTTCATTTTTCTTCTTTGCTTTACTTTTATAAGCCTCAATTGTGTGTTTATAAACTGAATGTGTGTGGGCAGGTAATGCGGCCCTTGGGTGCCGTGCTGTGGTACAACAAAAGCGCAAATATCCCATCAGCGTTAGATACAAACTTTTGACCTTTTACCACTGTGAGCAAAATCAAGGCCCGAATGTACACTTCTTGGCATTTTGCTTTAATGATGCCATCAACAAAACATAGGCGAGAGTCATACCGTATTTTCCGCACTATAGGACGCACCGGGTTATAGGGCGCACCCCCAAAAAATAGTTTTTGGTCCTATATCTTCCATAGATAAGGCGCACCGGATTATAAGGCGCTACAATGGGAACGTCGACAAAACAGTCAGATAGTTCAGTCCAACTTATTACCCCCTTAACATTCCCAAAGCTTGCAAAGAAGCAAATACGTGTCGTAGACACGTGCGGATGCGGTGTCCGTACGATGTCACTCAAATGCATCGTTTCAAATATCATTCGGGAGGTTAAAGTCTTGGGATTCAAGAAATGCCAAACATTTCTATGTTTCTATTTTCTTTTTCACTCGCAACTTTACTGTGCATATGACAATAAACACTTGGAATTGAGTTTAATTCACTCAACTCATCACAGCAACATCAAGATCGTTCTAAAACAAGATACCGGGAAAACATAAAGCCGCATAACTCACCTAAGTTCTCACGTTCAATAATGATACGCAATCATGGTCTTCTTACAACCGTTAGTGAAGTAAATCCAGGAGAGTAAATTACTTGCAAATACAGACTGATAAAACATGTTTCTCTATGGTGTACTTTAGCAAGCTTGCTAAGCTTGCTACGCCATTGCTAAACTCGGCCAATTGCAAGATTTGTTTTGGTCATCTAGCCTATTGGAGGCTCTGAATAATTTCAGCCAATAGTGATCGATTTAACTGATGATTGACACATCTTTTTCGGCCAATTGCAGGGTTTGGTTTGGCCATCTAGCCAATCCGAGGCTCCGAATAACTTCAGCCAATAGTGATCGATTCAAATGATGATTGACACATTGGTTAGCCAATGAAACGCCGGTATATAAATCCCAGCATACACCGCGGACTTGCTACGCCATTGTTAAACTCGGCCGATTGGAGGGTTTGTTTTGGGCATCTAGCCAATCCGAGGCTCCGAATAACTTCAGCCAATAGTGATCGATTCAAATGATGATTGACACATTGGTTAGCCAATGAAACGCCGGTATATAAATCCCAGCATACACCGCGGACTTGCTAGGCCATTGTTAAACTCGGCCGATTGGAGGGTTTGTTTTGGCTCCGAATAACTTCAGCCAATAGTGATCGATTCAAATGATGATTGACACATTGGTTAGCCAATGAAACGCCGGTATATAAATCCCAGCATACACCGCGGACTTGCTACGCCATTGTTAAACTCGGCCGATTGGAGGGTTTGTTTTGGGCATCTAGCCAATCCGAGGCTCCGAATAACTTCAGCCAATAGTGATCGATTCAAATGATAATTGACACATTGGTTAGCCAATGAAACGCCGGTATATAAATCCCAGCATACACCGCGGACGACTTCGCGCTCGGGGGAGAATCTAGTCGGCGGCTGTTGAGTAAGTTGCGAGACCTTGCAAATTTAATATTGAGCCATATATAAGGCGCACTGTGTTATAAGGCGCATGGTCAGCTTTTGAAAAAAATTAAGACTTTTAGGTGCGCCTTATAGTGCGGAAAATACGGTAATTTAATTATTTCTTTCAGACACATGAGCAGAACATTTGTTTGGGAATCTAATGTGATATCCTTGAGTGACTAACGTCCATCCAACTGTTTTAATACACATGTGTATATGTATGAAGTATACCACTTTTATCATTTTATTGTACAATAACTAAATACAACAATGATCTTCTACTGGCAACGGACTCCGGCACTTCATCACTCCTGCTGCTGCCGTCGTCGTCGTCGTCGTTGAGTCACTCAAGGCGCCTAAGGTAATCCATAGTAGCGCCAGACTCGCTCGTGGGAGGCTCCGTAGTTCTCCGAAGTAGAGGGGGCTGCGACCGTCCTGTGCCGCCAGGCCTGACGGGGTGTGACCCAAGCAAACCAAGCAGACGAAGCCTCTAAAGTCTTTAGTACGTTCGGACAGGCCGGTGCATGATTTATGGAAGCCCCGTGGGCAGGTAGTACAGGTGATTGGGGTGTGGTCGCAGCGAATGGTTCGAAAGCACCACTGGCATTTGGACTGGGGGGCCAGGGTCGCGTGCCCTAAGAAGAATAGAGAGAGGAGAGCAGAAGAGAGAGAAAGAGGGACAGATAGAAAGAGAGAAAGACAGACAGAGTAAAACGCAAAAAGGGGGAAAAGAGAGTGAGAGAGGTGGGGAGAGAGTAGGAAAGAGAATGGATAGAGAAAATGAGGGACAAGAGTGTAAAGGGGAAAGAGAGAAAAGGAGAGACAAAGAAGGAGAGAGGACCAAGAAAGAAAGAGAGAGCGAGTCTGAGTGGATTGAGTAGGATTCGTAAGGCTCCCCCGGGAGAGAGCCCTTCGCAGGACACCACGGGAAGGTTCCTAGTCTTTGTCCTGCTCCTGCTGCTGCTGGACCTTAGTGCTGCCTTTAACACTGTGAACCATAATATCTTTCTAGAATGGTTGGAAAAATGGATTGGTCTCTCAGGAACCATCCTCTTATGGTTCAGATCCTACCTCTCAGGACGCACTGCGTTAAATATGTTGAAATGACATCAGAGCCCATTAGTGTTACCTGTGGTGTTCCGCAGGGTTCAGTGCTTGGCCCCCTTTTCAGCATTTACATGTAGTTGATATTATTCGCAAGTATAACATCGTATCTCTCAGATTTAATATCCCCCTATGTTCCTGTCCGGAGTCTTCGCTCTGAAAATGCTGGTCTACTAGTGATCCCAAGAGCCAAGAAGAGATCCGCAGGTTCGAGAGCGTTCTCCATCTGGGTCCTGGTGCTGTGGAATGCTCTTCCCCCTGAGATTCGGTCTGCAACCTCAGTCGAAATCTTTAAATCTAAACTAAAAACAAACTTCTACTCTATAGCATATGAATAACCTATATTTTATGTTGATAATATGTGTATTATTTCCCCTCATGTAGGTTTTAAATGAGGGGATGGTATCCTAATAGTCTGTGGTTTGCAATAGTCTTTGATCTGTGCAGCCCTTTGAGACTCTTTGTGATTAAGGGCGATACAAATAAACGTGACTTGACTTAACTATCGACTCTATGCCATTGTTTTAAAACCCAATGAAGAAGAACACATGTGGACATTAAATATAAATACTTTTATAATGTACAAATTGTACAGATGCAAAGGCGGCGGATAACAACCACATAGACAGACTGGACAGCAAACTGATAAAAAGAATACATCACCATCTCAGGCGTATTAGCTTTTTTTTAAACACAAACAGGCAGCTGGAATTAAGAAAAATCTCTTTGATTGAAAACTTGATAAACAAAACACAATTACCCACAATTGCTAGAGTGGGCCAGGTCTCAGAGGTCTCTTTTTCGGGAAAATATGTAATTTTACTGATCTTGTGATGGGCACAGTTGTCAAGGTTACAATGAATGTCTAGACAAGTTGCAACCATGTGACCCCTATGATTTCACTAAGGGTCAAACAGATGAAAATGTTGCTTCTTCACATTTTCAACACAACAAAAAGGAAAATATGTAAAATTACAATTGATTTTTGGCAAAATAGACAACTTTATATATATAAATTGACAACATAAAAATGTAACAATAGCAGAATAGTATTACAACACGGTTTTGATTGTTGCTATCTGATGAAGCCAAATGTTCTCGAGCGAAACAGAACGAAGCACAATAACATAATAACACTAGCATATTTTCATGGTTGACATGGCTACGCATGATGAGCATCGTCACAATACATTTTCAATAGCAAGTCAGTTTAAAATGACATTTTCGCTCAGACATCACAATGTTTTCTACCTCAGCGGTGGTAGGGCAATTATTTTCTAAGCTTTTTAGAGATAAATTTATAGAGTTTCACTTGAACATGCATTTGTTCTACTAATATATCAATTTTAGCTTTAAAGCCCTAGCAAAATGTTTTTCATTGTGAACAAAGAATTCCTTCTTTATACTTTAAGACAGGGGTGTCAAACTCATTTTACCTCGGGGGCCACACGATAGAACAAACATTCTTTCGGGGGCCGGACTAGAATATTAGAGAGAGAGAAAAAGAGAGAAAGAAATAAGACAAAGTGAAGGAGAGAAAAAGAGAGAGGGTGGGACAATGAAAGAGAGAAAGGGAGAAAGAAAGAGAGAGGAGAGAGAGGGTGAGAGAATGTGAGAAAAAAAAGATATAAAGATAAATAGTGAGAGAGGGGGGAAGAAAGAGAGAGAAAGAATGATATCCAAAGATAAATAGAAAGAGAGAAAGGGAGAAAGAGAGAGAGACAAGAGAGAGGGAGAGAGAATGTGAGAAAAAAAAGATATAAAGACAAATGACGAGAAAGGGGGAAAGAAAGAGAGAGAGAGGAGAGAGAGGGTGAGAGAATGTGAGAAAAAAAAGATATAAAGATAAATAGTGAGAGAGGGGGGAAGAAAGAGAGAGAAAGAATGATATCCAAAGATAAATAGAAATAGAGAAAGGGAGAGAGAGATAAAGACAAATGATGAGAGAGGGGGGAAGAAAGAGAGAGAAAGAATGATATCCAAAGATAAATAGAAAGAGAGAAAGAGGGAAGGAGAGAAAAGAGAAGGAGAGAAAGAGAGAAGGGGAGAAGGAGAGAAGGGGAAAGCAGGAGAGAGCGAAAGAGAGAAAAGGAAAAATGGAAGAGAGAGCAAAAGAAGGTAAAAAGACACAGAGAGAGAAAGAGAAACAAAGAAAGAGACACAGAAGGTGAAAGAGAGAGAGAGACACAGAGAGTGAGAGGAAAAGAGAGAGAGAGAGAGCACGAGAGAGAGAGCAAAACAAATAAATTCAAGTACCGTTACACCGTCTTTGTGAGAGGCACCTGGCTTTGACAACATCAAGCGGACATATTTAAACCTGCAGCTCGTTTTACTCTTGCGCTTCTCTGAGCGTTGTCTGGCGGGCCAGATTCAATCCCTTAGCGGGCCTGATCTGGCCCCCGGGCCGCATGTTTGACACCCCTGCTTTAAGAGATGACATGACCTCTGTGCCTCTTAAGCTTGACACCATTTTCATGAATATTTGTAAAACACATAATAAAACATTCAATTAAAGCCCGAGAGCAGCCACAAACTCTCCCCAAAAACAACTCCACCAGTGACAGAATGTCCTTCACATCTTGGAACGCAATTAGTGGTTCTCCCCACAGGAACAAAAATCAATCCAACAGCAAAATATGACCCTTGAACTCAGGTAGCCATTAAGTATGACCTCACACTTTGCCGGCAGGAAGGCCTCAGACCTTCCGTTATTAAGCACAAAACCCTCGGGAGGTAGCCTGAAGCATCGGTTGATCAACATGGCTGGAAGGCAACTCGCTATAATAAAAGCAGAAAAATTGGTAAACTATTTCCCAATTATCAGGAAAGTCACTTTTAAAACATTGAAAAGATGCATCATGAATGTGCCGGCATTCTTGGTGATCAAAAAAAAGGTTTTGTTCATAACTGGAATTGCCTGGCTCGGCTAATTGGGAAAAAAAAACTGGATATACCGTGCATATCATTTTGTCTGTCCAGAATTTAGAAACTGTCTCAAAAATGCTATCATTTTAGACCAGGGGTGTCAAACTCAATTTAACTCGGGGGCCAGACGATGGGACAAACATTCTGTCGGGGGCCGGACTAGTAGAATAGAGAGAAAGAAAAAGAGGGAGGTAAAAGGAGAGAGAGTGAGAAACAAAAGATAAAAAGTTGTGAGAGATGGGGAAAAGAAAGAAATCCAAAGAGAAATAGAAAGACAGAAGGAGAGAAAGAGAGAAAGAGAAAGCATGAAGGGTATGGAGAGAGAGAGAAAGAGAGAGAGAGAGAGAGAAAGCACGAAGGGTATGGAGCGGGAGAAAGAGAGAGAGAGAAAGAACGAAGGGTATGGAGAGAGCGAGAGAGAGAGAGAGAAAGAGCGAAGGGTATGGAGAGAGAGAAAGAGAAACAGAGATAAATAAATACAAGTACAGTGTCTTTGTGAGAGGCACCTGGCTTTGGCAACATCAAGTTGACATATTTCAACCTGCGGCTTGTTTTTCTCTTGCGCTTCTCTGAGTATTGTCTCGCGGGCCGGATTCAATCCCTTAGCGGGCCTGATTTGGCCCGCGGGCCGCCTGTTTGACACCCGTGTTTTAGACACTCATAATAACGGCATTGTCTTGAAAAAGTGTGGAGCTGTTAGCTTATACTTGTTAGCCCCAAGAATTACATGAGTAGCCCGGTTAACTCTTATGATTTTTTTTATTGGTTTTCTAAGTAATCTAAAATATTACGATTCATTACTTTATATAAAATGGTCCATGTCGCAAGGTAGCAACTATATATTTAAGAAAATAAATACAATAAAAACACAATAAACTTGTTTCATTTCATTCAAATGTTTTAAATAATCAACTATTACAGCTGGAAATTTATACAGGCAGAGTCTACTATTGGTCCATGCCTCGATGTGACTATGCCATTTCAGATTGCTATGACTATGATTGATTTTTCTGCTAAAACATGACATTTTGCATAAGTAAGCTAATTTATGCAAAAGTAATTATGGTACTTTAGTGTACAAACTAAAGTATCTAAAAGCATTTCAATAATTAATAAAGGCAAATTCATTTTAGACTATAATGCATTGTATTTATTATACTGTTCTCTAGTTCAGCCATACTTAACATATTGTGCAGAAGTCTGGGGCAATAATTACAAAAGTTCACTACAGCCCCTTTTTATACTCCAAAAACGTGCAATTAGAACCATACACAGGGTAGGATATCGAGATCATACTCACATTTTATTCCTGCAGTCCAAATTATTAAAATTTGATGACTTAGTAAAAATTTTCACTTCACAACTGCTATTTAAGGTCAGCAAAAACATCCAAAAATTACTCATTCGGAAAGAGGGAAATTATAACTTACAGTAGTAGTAAATTAATAATCCCAAAGGTGAAAACCACCAGGAAAAGTATGTGTGTGTCTGTGTGTGGAGTCAAACTTTGGAACAATTTACAAGACGAGATCAAACAATGGCCAACTATTCACGTGTTCAAATTTAAATACAAAAATAACATTACTGGCGGAATACAGAGATAAAGAAAATGGGGTATGAGTGATTCGAGAGATTGGGAATAGTGCGTCTAGAACTATGGTTAACTTTGTTGTTATTGTTGCTATTGTTATATCATAACTGTAATTATTAATATTATTACTATTGTTGTTATTATCATTGGTATATTTAATAGGGAAGATGACAGGGTAGGGAATATAAGCATCTGCTTCTTACTACCCCTTTCCGAACATATTATGTAACATTATTTTGTTGTTGAGTTATTGTTTTTTTTCTGTTTTTATTTTAGTGTTCGAAATACGGAAATGTACTCCAAAAACAAATGTACTTAAACAAAAATCAAAACGGTTCAACTCGTTAAGGCTAAGTTGGTCTTGCATGTTATTTTTTTTTCCCCTGTCAACACAAAAAACACCAGACAAATCATTGCAACACCAGGACATCACCAGAGCAAACACAAAGCATCTCGCTTAGTGGAATCGTTATATTTAAACAGCAAAACAATCAAGCGGTTAAAATCATTCGGCTCACGATCAAAATGAACTGTCTGGAATCTGAAAGCGATTTGCTGACGGGAGGTGTTTACATTCCGTCTCTGCCTGATTCCTGACCGAGGTCCGACTGCCAAAAGTCATTATCGACCTAATGAAACATTTGTGTCGTGGACTTAGCCACCTCTCACCTTGGCGATCCTCCCACTGTCTGGCATGTGACTCCTCGCCACTGCCAAGCACTTATTTTTCCAAACAATGCCCACCGAGGAGTGCTTAGATAGCTGTTACTTCAGAACTAGCCAAATCATGTCTAACATTGTGTTCAAATCAGCCAAGTCACCTTGCCTTTGAGTTATTTAGATCACTTTAAACGGCGAAATAAAATTTGGTCCAAAATATCCGT
The DNA here is from genome assembly GCF_059441175.1 of Urocampus carinirostris. Taxonomy (NCBI): domain Eukaryota; kingdom Metazoa; phylum Chordata; class Actinopteri; order Syngnathiformes; family Syngnathidae; genus Urocampus; species Urocampus carinirostris. The sequence continues at coordinate 65,389,194 of NC_142350.1, read as the reverse complement.
GGTTTAAATCTTCACACAAGATTTTGAAATGACGCAAATGAGTTTGTGCAGTCACGTGAAAATACATCATATTCTATTTTCTTTACACAATATGTTCTATACAGAGGTACCTCTTTCTACGAACTTAATTCCAGGATTGTGCTTGTAGCTCGAATTGCTCGTGTAACGACCAAAAATTCCCGATGTGAAATCTTTAAAAACGAATTGGTCTGCTGCCAGTCTCCCAAAAGCATACAGGTGAATCCTAAATAGCTTTAAAACACATCTTCCTGGTCACTAAAACGCACTCAAATAGTAATTAAAAATAAAATATTCAGTAATAGGATGAATCAAATATTAAAGGGACAGTGCGCCTCCTTGAGGTGGAAAAAACTTTCATGAAGTTAAAATAAAACTGATTTGAATACTAGGCAAAAATGAACTCATTGCAATGTTTTTTTTTTTTTTTTAGAAAATTCATGGGTCGAAAAATGAGTATTTCTTTTACGAAGTGGAATCCCCACCTAGAAGTCAAAGCCATGTTTGTCTGGCATCTTACTGCTACACTGTGCTCTTGGCCTCTGGTTTTCATTGACATTAGACAAAACACTGCCATCTAGCTGTCAAATATGACACACTAGGGCTTTAACAAAATCAAATACACATTTGTGCTCGTAACAAATGTGTGTGAGTCCTGCAGAGAAAAGGGAATGTTATGTAATTTTTTTGGATCATTTCATATTGTGTACCCAACCCGTATAACAATTGAATAAATATGAATAAAATGACTACATTTTGTGCAGGATTGGGGAGTAACGGAATACATGGAACGGCAAAAATGATATTGGCAAGCCGTTTGGATTCATTTTCATTTTATTTCTGTCGCATTTTATGTTCGTTTTGCCGGAAATCAAAGAGATCAAAGCCAGGAGAGAAAGCTTACCACGTGTTGTGAGTCATAATTTTATTCATATTTAGTTTCTTTTGTCTTTTATTAGCATATTTGGTATTGGAGTAATCCAAAAGTAATTGGAAGTAATCCAGTTAAAGTAACCCTACCCAACCCTGTGTATATATATATATATACATATATAATGTGTGTAATTTATGTATGTATATATGTATGTATATGTATGTATATATGTACGTATATATGTATGTTTATATACTTGTATATGTGTACATATATATATATATATATATATATATATATATATAATATATAGGCAGCACGGCGGCACAGTGGTTAGCGCGTGTGCGGCACAGTTCATGTCATGGGAACCTCCTGCGTGGGTTCAAATCCAGCTCCAGACTTCCTGTGCGGAGTCTGTATGTTCTCCCCGTGCTTGCGTGGGTTTCCTCCGGGCACTCCGGTTTCCTCCCACATTCCAAAAACATGCATTTCGGGTGAATTGGCAGGTCCAAATTGTCCCTAGGTGTGAATGAGCGAGTGAGTTGTCTGTCCCCGTGTGCCCTGCAATTGGCTGGCAACCAGTTCAGGGTGTCCCCTGCCCACTGCCCGGAGATGGCTGGGATGGACTCCAGCCCCCCGCGACCCTAATGAGGATAAGCGGTACGGCTAATGAGATGAGATATATATATATATATATATATATATATATATAATTTCGCTTACCATGAGTTGAGAGAATAATCCCCTTTAAGATTATTCAGCTGTTACTGTTATCTGTGGCTAACCATCTGCCTATGCTAATTTCATTCTTATTCCTCCTTTATTTGCCTCGGAAGATAAGCACTAGCCTCTGTGAAACTACAACTGGTGAAGGAAATTGAGCTGGCAAATAAAGGGAATACCATGTGCTTGTCAGATCCACCACCCCCCAATTATATTGCGCTTCCTGTTTCAGAATGCTGAATGACGAGGATAAAGTCTGGTTTCACAATGCTGTATCTATTATTCACCTCTGTGAGTTTCCTGTCTGCTTGAACCAGCTAGGCGTCAAAGATCCGCGGGAATGGCCAGAGTATTATGAATAAATATACCAAAGAGCTTAAATACAGGCACACACATAAAAAAGGGAGTAATGATGGTAAAATGTATGATCTCGGATCAGATACACCAAGCCCCCCGAAAAAACAAAAAAGGTAGGGTTTCCGCTACGTAAAATAAATACAAATGTCTCAACCTATGATTTTTCTTTATACAAATTTACATTGGTGTGATAGTACATATATTTTTGCCTCGTATTATTTTTTTTACTAAACGAAAGACCCTTTAAAATTAAAGTTACTATGACTTTAAATTAAAGTACAGCTAAAACATTTTAACAGCAGAATTTATTTTTTGCCTGAATAGTTGGACGTAGATGATGCCGGCGGTAAGCAGTAACCAAAAATTCTCGTGTTAAGAGGTGCTCGTATAAAAAGGTACCACTGTATGTTTTCATACAAATTGTATACATTTTCATGGTACAAAAGATTTATTACGCTTCGATTTTGGCATGTTATATGAATAAGATTATGCAGATGTAAACAGACATTTTTTTGCATTTGAATTCACTCTAAAACTAAGACACTACAAATGCAAATAATGCAAGGTTTGCGTCTAATGGTGTGCATGAGAAATGTGTTTGGCAGATGGCTGCCAACTTGATGAGGGACATTAAGTGAGAATGCATCCCAAAAGTTAAAAGCTACTTAAAATTCCCATAAATTTTATATATGCTTTTCAGAACATTCTGTATGCAAGGTGAGTGTAGTCGTCAATGTTCTGTCGGTCGACGCTACTTTGGATTGCCTGTCGCAAACGAAGCTCTCCTCCAGTGTTAGCCTTCCATTCAAGGCATGCAGAACTGAACAAATCCAAGAACTTTTCTGTCGCTAGCCAGTCAGTAGTACAATGGAGGGTGGCTAGTGTGTCGTTTGCCATCTTTTTGAATGTTTTTCCAAAAGCAAGTGGATAGAGTCCAAAAATAGGTTTCCTGTGCACATCATTAACGCAACAGTTCCTGTCCCCTTTTAAAGGCAGAAGGTGTTTTGGCCAGCTAACAGACTGAAAGATCAGGACAAAGTCACATCTGAACATCTTCATCTGGTTCCTTCAGGTCCCCCAATGATGCATGGTACATTCACAACGTGTGGTTATACAGCAGTCAGTGGATGACAGATGGCAGTTCTGGAGGCCAATGTAGCTTGTGATGTGCCTCCGAGTCCAAAAACGGTGTCATCTTAACCCTGTCTTGAGTTTAAGGTTTTAGAGGTAGGGTTCCCACAGTTCTAGGCTACTCTTGTACAGTTTCGTTTATCATTGAATTGTGTGACTCCACCAGCTTCTCCTTTACATTGAGGCCAACTGATTCTTCATTCTCGCATTGGTTCGGTTCTGGGTTGTCCTCATCTTTTTTTCCATAGACTTCTAGGCCATTTTCCATCACCGCTTTAGCTTCCTGTTCCTCTACGGTCTCACCCTCCTCTTTGGCAGTAGTACTTTCTTTGTCTTCCTGGAATTGTATCCTCTCCAAAGATTCTGTCAAGCTCTCCTTGTCAAGTGCCAACGTTTCCCTTTGTATTTCTTCTCCCACTTGAGCTACTTCTTCTTTTGTTTGGACATTTTCTATGTTGACAGCACTGGTGTCTTCAATTTTACCATCTGGCTCACTTGGTTTCCAATTGTCTCCAGTTCTGCCCTCATCTTCTTCATTTTCACCATTTTCCATGTGATTAAATATATTCATATCATTGTCAGGATTCGGTTGGGTCTTCCTATTTTTCTGTTTAATGCCATTTTTGTTGGATTTGCCACGCGGTTTGAAGATCAGTTTCTGCAACAAGTGAAGTTTGCATTAGCTTGGCAGCAGTTGACATAACACAGACCTTAATTAAATACAACTGTTATATTTAAACAAATCTGGTTGTCAGTAGGGAGCCGTTTTGGGGGTCATTTACAATTTCAGGTCATCTACAAAATAATGTGAAGCTCTGCTTTCGTCAACATTTACTTAATGATAAATGGTCTACCATAGTCTTCACAGAGAAAATATTGTGTTTGGAGTCAAAGTGAAACCATCTGTATTGAAAAGGCAAAAAGCTACAAGACTAACCAAGCCAACAATGAACAAGAGGTTGTGTACCTTGGATTCCTTTCTCTTTCGGTTCAAGACGGGTCGTTGCAGGAATACAATCTGTTTGGTCGCCAGACTGCCATCGCTAAAATCATGAAAACAGGCAATGACACCATCAATACATTGAAAGAAAATAAACGTTTCTTGGCAGGTTTCGAGTCTGGAGTCGTTCTATTCAGGACAAAATAACCCTTTAAGACAAAAAAGTCCCAAATCCATACTAGCTTGAAAACAATTTCCATTAGTACTCTATGCAGCTTTGGAATGAATTGGTTGAAGCTGCAAAATAAAACATTTTTAAAAAGGGAAGATCCCGTTGCCATTTATTAATTCTCTGATAAAAGTTTAAAAATATGATTGATGCCCTTTACTTTTGTATGGCTTTGCAGCATTCTGCTGGTACTCAGACCATTTAATACCAGGGCGCTCTGTATCGCATGATGTGAAATGCTAAATTAGGGACAGAATTAAGTAAGACAGAGGGTTCAGGAAAAGCAGAATTTAAGCGATGACATCAGCAGTCCTACTTAAAAAGCTTGTTCAGTGTGCAAGTAATTGTAGCGTTCTAAGCCCAATCTGTGAAATATGTCGTGACAGGCTTCTAAATAAAGCAACTAAACCTTGCCAGAAAGCAAGCATTGCTACTTAATTTTTGAATGAAGGCAATGAGAAAGCTAAAAACTCAGGTGTAAATTTAATGAGAAGTGGCTGTCCGATAGGGCAGCACGGCGGCGCAGTGGTTAGCGCGTGTGCGGCACAGTTCTAAGGTCTTGGGAACCTCCTGTGTGGGTTCAAATCCAGCTACCAGACTTCCTGTGCAGCGTTTGTATGTTCTCCCCGTGCTTGTGTGGGTTTCCTCTGGGGACTCCGGTTTCCTCCCACATTCCAAAGACATGCATTTCAGGTGGATAGGCCGGTCCAAATTGTCCCTAGGTGCGAATGAGCGAGCGAGTTGTCTGTCCCTCTGTGCCCTGTGATTGTCTGGCAACCAGTTCAGGGTGTCCCCTGTCCACTGCCCGATGATTGCTGGGATGGGCTCCAGTACCCCCGCGACCCTACCGAGGATAAGCGGTGCAGCTAATGAGATGAGATGAGATGGGTGTCCGACAAATGCTAAAAGTTGTGCCGCGTAATGTGTACGAAGCAGGGTGCCTCGTGTGCAAGACATTTTTTTTGGTGTTTGTTTTAATTGTGTGTTTCTTTTGTTGTTGTCTATATTTCTTTTCAAAGGGCATTAAAAAGTCTTACATTTAACTTGCCTTAACCTGTAGGAACCCTGTATGAATTCTAAATACACAATAAAAAATACTAGAGAAAAGCTGATATCAAGCTTGACAACCGGGTGGAAACATATATTGACCTGGAGATGGATCGGTACCACCAGGCTGTACCTGCCCAAGACACACCACAAAAAATAGTGTCCCCATGTGGTTAAGGGATCCAACCAACCAACACCTAAAGAAGGCCCGGCCAAAAAACCCCCCGTAAAAACAGACGTTACTGTTCTATTCTGTATGATATTCATCTGGTCAGTTAATAGCAAGATAAACGTGGGTCCTGTCTGTTTTCAAGATGGAGACTCTTGATAAGGACGCAGTTTCCCGGCCGCTCTCATCCACCCTTTCACGGAACCGAAGCCTTCTTAAGTGCCTTCATTCGTCATTGCCACTTTCACGCTGGAGACTCACTTTGTAGTTTGTCTTTGAGCGTATTTTTTTCCCACTTAACAAGAGCTATTGCCTCCACACGGGCTGTGTCAGGTTTTGGGTCGGCACGCGTCTATGATCCTGCACCTCTTCATTCTTTATTGATGCTCCGCTAATTAACAAGCCGTCTGCTCTGCTTTGTTTTTTTGATAAATTGTCTGCTACAGGCTGATGGTGACAGCCTTGTTTGCTTCTCTTTTAGAGCTTTCATGTTCTATCCTGATGTTTCAGGCTAAAACGGAGCCACCCGCATTGTGACTCAAATAAGAGCTATGGCTGCTCGATGACGGCTCTGCAACATTAAAAGCCCCAATACAAATCTTCTATTTCACAACATTAGCGATGCAAGCGTTGTTATATAAATTCCTGAAAACGTCTTTTTTCCAATAGCAGCTTTCTTGTGGTGTCTCTGTGAGCTATATTTCTGGGCTGTCAGAGTTTCTGAATGACTTCCTCTGGCATCAAAGGCAAAAAAGGCGAGCGCAATTTCCCAGCAGAAACCTCAGTCCGGCTTGTTGCGGAAATGACAAGCCTTTGTGCCACTAGTAAGACTTTACAACTGCTCGCAAATGGGCCTGAAAGTGGTAGCCTACTAAGGCAACATGGATAAAGGCTCTCCAAAAAAGCAGATTTCAGACACTGCACTGAAAACAGAGAGTGGATATCGACACTGTTAGGATTTGTCCTTGAGCATTTTCTAATCTGTACTTAAGCGTGGCACATCATAACTTATCTTTTTCCAAATTGAAGATGTTATAAAGCTGGTTAATTTTCAAGGAATACCACACACGGTTGCAAAGTGAAACGAGACTTGTTTCTTTCCGGTCATTAAGATTTGATTTTTAACTCCCTATCAAATGTGACTGGTTCTGGCAAAACGTGTGGACAAATGCAACAAATGTTCTTGTATTCCATCTCTTTAAAACAATAAAACATGGATTCATGTCAAAAATTCTGAGTCTTATAAATTGTTGAAATCTCTAGTTTTGAGAAAAATGCGCCAAATGTTTCCAAATCACTAACTGTAATACACTTAAACTATAAATTATTGCTCGGGATGCTGGGAAATGAAAATAAACATTTAAAGAACTGTATTCTTTGAAGAAAACTGATCTCAAAATTAAGTTGATGTTGGCCAGAATATGTGTTATGATTACCGATGTGAATCACCTGTGCCTGCTCCTTTGGCGCCAACTCTGATTGGCTCCCTTTCCCTATTCATACCCACTCCTATCAGTCCCCTTTGGTCAGTCTGTCTGCGAACCTCAGTTAACACCGTGGCTCAGGAGGTAGAGCGCTCATCTTGGGATCAAGAGATCGCAGTTCGAATCCTGGCTCCTCCGTGTTACATGTCAAAGTGTCCTTGGGTAAGACACTGAACCCCTAATACACCCAATAAGCAGGTTAGCGCCTCACGTTGCTGCACGTCCGCTATTGGGAAATGTGAAGCACAATGTAAAGCGCTATGGGAAGTCTTGACTTGAAAAGCGCTATATAAATGCAGATCATTTCATTTCATTTCAACACTAGGCAAGCCTTCTTCGACCCTGACTCCCACCTGTTTTTGCTCCGGTCTGTCCCCCGGCTTCGACCCGTTTTTGATCCTAACCACGTCTTCTCTCCCGTCCCGGTTTTCAACCTCTTTTGTCCCCAACCACGTCCACTCTCCTTTCCTGGCTTACGACTGGTTTCTGACCCCGACTACGTTTTTGCTCTCCTGTCCCGGTTACTGACCCGTTTTTCCATTCCCGACACCGCCATCGCTCGCCACGGAAGATCCACTTCCGCATTCAGAGCGACCTGCTTCCCGCGTCCAGCAATCACCGGATCGTGGGCACAACCCTTTCGCTTTCTTCCAATAAAACTTGTGAGAAACCCAACACAAGTGGATCCTGTCTCCGTTCTGGTCCTGACAATGTGTTTTTTAGTCCAATGCAATGAACATTGACAATACCAGGTTTGGCACGCGTAACTGCTCATTAGTGATTACCAAAATCTCAATCAATGGTATTATTTATCAATTCAAAAACACTCATTGGTATTAACTGACAGTATTTCTGACAGTGTACTTGATCTTTCTTGTTGTTAATGAGTTTTTTTTCCGCCGGTGTGCTCATCAATCGAAGAAGACATTTGTGTGTTTGGTCTTTTATGCTTCGTTTGTTTTTTTTTCTCGCAACAATGAGAAATGACTTAATGGCGGCAAAATGTAATCATCTGCTACACTAATTGAATGTAGCCAAGGCAAGACGATCACCAGAGTTAATGTTGCGCGCAGACGCCAGCCGAGCGTCCGCTAGCATTCATTTCAGAGGAAAACAACAAAACAACTCGTTTGCAGGCATGTTCCTTCAACAAGTGAGCGGGAAGCGCCGCACAAACAAGCCTAATGAGTATCAGAGTGAAATGTATCATCAAACCGTTTGCAGGCTCTGTGAGAAATAAGCTGCTTGTTGTACTCTATCTAGGCCGGCTTGATTAATTAGCCCTGTTGTGGCGTGGAGGCACTTTGCGTGAGAAGGGGGCAAGACGGAGGGACGAGGCGGGGCGGAGGGTTTGCTATGTGAGATCATGAATTAGTTGTGAAAGAGGGAAGAATAATGGCCAGTGCGGTGATGAAAACATGCAATACTTCTTTCCATTAGTGGCAGGCCTCACATCTTTTTGTCAATAGAAATGTGGACCGATTGAATGGTAGCATTTATGACAAATTGAGTTCAAGTTGCTTGCTGTAAGCAGGCTGATCGTGAATTATTTCAGTTGTGGTATTATCCTTTATGCTACTAAATATTTTCCTGAAAATCTCATCTCATCTTATTAGCTACACCGCTTATCCTCAGTAGGGTCGCGGGGGTGCTGGAGCCCATCCCAGCAATCATCGGACAGTGGGCAGGGGACACTCTGAACTGGTTGCCAGCCAATCGCAGGGCACACGGGGACAGACAACTCACTCGCTCATTCACACCTAGGGACAATTAGGACCGGCCAATTCGCCTGAAATGCATGTTTTTGGAATGTGGGAAGAAACCCACGCAAGCACAAGGAGAACATACAAACTCCGCACAGGAAGTCTGGAGCTGGATTTGAACCCACGCAGGAGCTTCCCAAGACATGAACTGTGCCGCACATGCACTAACCACTGCGCCGCTGTGCTGCTTTTCCTGAAAATGATTTTGGAATTTGATAATATTCAAGGACATTTTGAAATCAAGCCCATTCTCCCATAGACTCTTGTACATAGTAGTTACCGGTATATTTAAAATCGACATGTAATGCCATCTATTTGTGGTTATGCATTAATATTCTGTAACTCCTCGCTACTTGGTGTTTTGTACGAAATATTCCGTGATCAATTATCCCCTATCACATATCCCGACGAGCAATTTTTTTAGGCCTGGCTTTTTTGCAGTTTTCTCCACCAAGAAGTGAACTGCACTCATGCCATACATTATCCCTGATTGCATATCGCTGCGAGCGGGGACTGGCAGAGGGTATCCTTGTATTTCCACTTAAAATCAAATGCACTTGTGCGGCCGTGATCCATTATCCCCAGGCACTTTTATTGGGAAGTGTGCTGTTTGTGCCCACCTTAAATCAAATGCACTGTTGTGGCCGCAATCCTTGATCCCTGGTAGCCAATTGCTTTTTATCTGGTTGGGCCGCTGAAGCCTGACATTGTGGCGCACCTAAAGTGAACTGTTTTGGCTGCGATCCATTATCCCAAGTCAACTATTGCTGAGAGTGGGGAGCGGCAGAAGGCACTTTTATTGGGAAGTGTGCTGTTTGTGCCCACCTTAAATCAAATGCACTGTTGTGGCCGCAATCCTTGATCCCTGGTAGCCAATTGCTTTTTATCTGGTTGGGCCGCTGAAGCCTGACATTGTGGCGCACCTAAAGTGAACTGTTTTGGCTGCGATCCATTATCCCAAGTCAACTATTGCTGAGAGTGGGGAGCGGCAGAAGGCACTTTTATTGGGAAGTGTGCTGTTTGTGCCCACCTTAAATCAAATGCACTGTTGTGGCCGCAATCCTTGATCCCTGGTAGCCAATAGCCTTTTGTTGGTTTGGGCTGCTGTAGCCTGCCATTGTTGCGGGCTTAAAATGAACTGTTATGGCTGCGATCCATCATCCCCAATCAACTATTGGTGAGAGTGAGCAAATTTGTGTCATGTGTGGTACCTCTTTTTTCTGTTTTTCTGCCTAAAATGGATGGCGCCCGTGCACCCCGAGCCATTGACCCCAAATTAAAAACGGTGTTGGCGGGGGATGGAGGGTTCAATTTTGCCGATTTTTGCCTATCACTGGGGTTTCCGCTCATCATTAATCTGGCATCGGTATTTTTTTTTATTTTTTTAACCAAACCAATTTCTACTGGTAGAATTTGTATGTCACAATCCTATTTCTCATTTGGATTTTAAAGAAAAATTAGTCAAAACTAACCACCTTCCTGTACAAGCCCATCGATACGGAAGCAATTATTTATATAAATGTCTAGCACACTTGTCTGTTACTCTGCAGTAATCTTTAAGCTAAATGCAAACCAGGGTTGTGTCAGGGAAGTTAAAAGTATTCAACTGTTGGAAATAGAGCAGCATGGCGACTGAGTGGTCAGCAGGTCCTGGGCACAGTTCTGAGGTCATGGGTTCTAGTCCAGCTACCAGCCTTCCTGTGTGGAGTTTGCATGTTCTCCCTGTCCATGCGTTGGTTTCCTCCGGGCACTCCGGTTTCCTTCCACATTCCAAAAACATGCATGTCAGGTTAATTGGCCAGACCAAATTGTCCCTAGGTGTGAATGAGCAAGTGAGTTTTCTGTGTGCCCTGCGACTGGCTGGCAACCAGTTCAGGGTGTCCCCTGCCCACTGCCCGAAGACAGCTGGGATGGGCTCCCCAAACCCTACTGAGGATAAGTGGTGCAGATCGTAGATGGATGAGGTGGAAATAGTCACTAAATCTAAAAAAAAAAAAAACGGTTTGTGATTTTAAAAAAAATGCTGTAGATTTATTGTTTGATTGCATCTAAAAAAATCGTGACATTAAAGTTACTAGTTATTCTATGCTATATTGCATGAAATGGAAGGCCCCCTTTTAAAGTGACACGCTCCATCTCAACGGGCTTTCCACAAAGCAATAAATACACAAGTACAGTTTTATAGCTTTTTTGAGAAGCAGAATATAAAGAAAAGCTTTTCATTCAAGTGTAGCCGGTTTAAGACGAATCACCCCGCCTCTCGTCCTAACCAAAAACGGATGTTGTCGCGGTCACTGCCACGGGCGACGCATGAACGTGGGTTTAGGCATAAAAAGTGTTTCTGCGAAGAGATTTTCTTGTGACGGGGGGCAGCTGCTCTGCTTCAGAAGTTGCTGAGAAGCAGATTTAGGTCAACGTCTTAGAGCAGGAAGTTTCTTTGAACCGCAACTCAAGACAAGGTGTGCATGTTGTCTCTGTCCCACTTCATAGAATGTAGGCCAAAAGATGGTGGAGAGAAAAACCAGTACATCCACAAGCATCAAAGGAGATGACATATTAAGAGCTTTCTATTGTCACCAGGGTTGCGTAGGGTTACTTTAACTGGATTACTTTCAATTACTTTTGGATGACTCCAATACCAAATATGCTAATAAAAGACAATGGAAACTAAATATGATTAAAATGACTACATTTTGTGCAGGCTTGGGGAGTAACGGAATACATGGAACGGCAAAATTGATGTTGGCAAGCTGTTTGGATTTCTTTTCATTTTGTTTCTGTCGCATTTGATGTTCGTTTTGCCGGAGATCAAAGAGATCAAAGCCAGGAGAGAAAGCTTACCACGTGTTGTGAGTCATCATTTTATTCATATTTAGTTTTTTGGTCTTTTATTAGCATATTTGGTATTGGAGAAATCCAAAAGTAATTGAAAGTAATCAAGTTAAAGTAACCCTACCCAACCCTGATCAGACGCACAGAAGACACAAGAAAAATGGATAAGTGGAATCCTAGGAATCAAGCCAAAACCTCAGCCCCAGAAGAAATATTCAAAAGAAGTTAACAAAATCTATGACGCTACAAAACGTAAACATACATTAAAAGCATCGTGGAAAGAGTTCATGTGGCTTGTAGCAGACGACGCAACGCAAACATTGCATGAATGAAAAGAGTAAATACAGGTACCGTAAATTCTGGACTATAAGCCGCTACTTTTTTCCCAAATGTTCAGCCCCGCGGCTTATTCAGTGAAGCGGCCAATTTATGTAATTTTTCTAACGGCCACCAGCGGCGTTGGAGTATAAAAGGTAAGATTAAGACCAGTAGAATATGTGCTAGTTTTGTGTTAGTTTTGCAGGAGATCAAAGAGAATTAAGCCAGGAGAGAAAGCTAACCACGTGTTGTGAGTCACCATTTTATTCATATTTAGTTTCTTTTGTCTTTTATAAGCATATTTGGTATTGGAGTAATCCAAAAGTCATTGAAAGTAATCCAGTTAAAGTAACCCTACCCAACCCTGATTGTCACATCTATGCTCAGTACACATAAAATAAAAGTTCCGTCGAACGTTGTACAAGCCCCTCCTTGTTGAGAGAATTCCTCTGTCGGACACAGCTGCCGAATTTGTTGTTTCTTAATGAAATTAGCTCCGGGTAATAAATGTCCAAAAATCGCAGATGGTGTGTCTGCTGCCAAATAGGCAATTACCTATTGGTCTTGATGACAGGTGTTGGTAACACACAGGTGAGCCTCCAGCCGTATGTGGCCAAGGACTGCAGCAAGGGAACATAATCAGCCTTCACCTGCAAACCCTGTTTGGAAGAGACACACACAGATTAGTACAATCAACCATCTACTGTGCCTTTCTGGAGAACAGCTAGTCTTTCAAACAATTATCCGACTAGGTGCTTCTGTTGAGGGCGGCAGTGGATTAAGAGGTAGAGAGCTCGTCTTGGGATCAAGAGATCGCAGGTTCGATTCCTGGCTCCTCCGTGTTACATGTCAAAGTGTCCTTGGGTAAGACACTGAACCCCTAATGTCCCCAAATAAGCAGGTTAGCGCCTTACATGGCTGCACGGCCGCTATTGGGAAAAGTGAAGCACACTGTAAAGCGCTTTGGGAAGTCCTGACTTGAAAAGCGCTTTTCATTGAGTGCTTTTGTGTCATGTTGGAGTTGTAACAATGGCGGGCAGAAAAAAATCAAGCACGGTAGTAAAATCCTTGGTTGTGATGAATCACAGCACATCAAGTTGATGATAAGACACACTTAAAAATTTCTTGTCAATGTTGTACGGTGAGGAAAATGTCGTTTAGAGGAGCCGGAAGAGATCCTATTTCACATTGTAAAATGAAAACATTGCAAGGTGAGGGTATCCTGATGTCTACGGTTGTTATCGAAAAAAAAAAAATGTTTTGGAAGATGTGATATTTTATACGATTTAAGACTTGTTAGTGCAACTTAGTAGAGGTCATGTGATGATTGAATGTCCTGCACACAGAATCATTTTTGCATACAGCCAAAATACTTAAGCTTTAGATATCAGATTCAGATTCAGATTCAGATCTACTTTATTGTCATTCTAGTACACGTGTATACAGAACGAAATGTCGATACGTCTGACCCGCACAGTTTGTTTGAATGTACAGATATAAATAAAATGTTGTATTGAGTGCTAATAATATACTAAATAATTATGGCTATGTATTGTATTTTACAGTAGCGCAAATAGTGCAAGAGGAGTAGCCAACCAGATGTGCAAAATGGGCAGTCAGGTAAACCAGTCAGGTAAACAGAACAATAACACTGTAACAATAACGCTGTAAGTACAATAGTGCAGAGAAACAGATGTGCAAGGAGTGGCTAGCTATAAAGAACTGCCAGTAGTGCAAAAAGTCAAACAGAACCCACAGATGTACAGATTAGCAGCAGTTTAGATTTACTATGTGTTTGAGTGACCATTTAACAGTCTAATGGCCAGGGGGACAAGACTATTGTGGAACCTGGTGGTCCTGCACCGCACACTGCAGTACCTCTTCCCAGAGGCTAGCAGAGTGAACAGTCCATGATGGGGTGAGAGGGGTCCCTGATAATGTGCTTAGCTTGGGATAGGCAGCGCTTCTGGCCAATGTCCTGAATGGAGGGAAGAGAAGTCCCGATGATTTTCTCTGCTGTCCTCGTCACCCTCCTCACACTACCCCAGTCTGTAGCGCTGCAGCCTCCACACCACACAGAGATACAGCTGGTCAGGATACTCTCTATGGTGCCCCTGTAGAATGTGATGAGGGAGGGTGGGGGCAGGCGGGCTCTCCTCATCCTCCGCAGGAACTACAGGCGCTGCTGTGCCCTCTTAACCAGTGATGCAGTGAACATGCTATTCAAAAATCTGTGTATCGATTCAGTGTTCATTTTACCTCTGAAAAGTGATGAGTCCCGGGGACTCGCATGCTCAAAAATCCATGGGTTCCAACAGAGATCTATGGGTCCCCAAAATTTAGTGTTATCGAGGTTGAAATTGTAAATCGGTGACAAATATATAATACAAATCTATATATTCATTCAGTTTTAATCATCAAATTAGTAATTCATTTTCTGCATCAAGTTATTGTTGGTAATATACGGATTAAAGGGATAACCACAAACCTGTCTTTTTTTTTTCATTTTCTCCTTTTATACTTCCTTTCTTTCTTAACTTCTTTATACAAAATAATAATTCGTAATATAATGCATCAAAGCAAGTGAGCCGTTTGAGAGCCGGCTCTCTTGAACGATTTGAGCCAAAAAAGCCGGTTCTCTAAAAAGAGACGGACTTTTCACCACACAACTCGAGATCGGCGTGCAGACGAAAACTCGAACCGCGAGACCAAAACAACATCTGCTGGATCTGCCTGACTAAAAGTTTGGGGTGCGGTAAATCTTTGTTTAAAAAAATGTAATCGGGTAATAATGACAATTTTTTGTGAAAAAAGTTGCGTCCCGGGGACGCACGTTGATTTGAGACTATGCGTCCCCAGCAAAAATGATGCGTTTAGGACGCAGGGACGCGGGCAAACGAGAACAAAGATTGATTTCAAAATTTTGATTATACATCACCTTTGATATGAGTTCTTAGCTGGCAAAAGTGCATTAAGTAACCTAAAATCAAATGTGTGCTGTTTGCTTCCCCGATTGCTTTTAGGCAAAACCTTTCTCGTCAGCTCTTCGGACTTTAGGATTTGAAAACAAATTCGGAGCGAGCAAGTGCGTGTGAAATAAAAATCAAACGCTGACATTTGTCACGTAAATTGCTAACGTTGAGATGCTCGTACCGATGCGTCATAAAATAAACGCGTAGCCTCAAACGGGAAAGTGAGGAAATGAAGTCTGAATTAATGCACTTTGATAAGACAAATAAATGGAAGAAGGTAATGAGGCCCACAAACAGGAACACATCATAAATGTCAAACCTCACAAGCATTTAAACGCAATTCCAACTCATTCAGTGACTTGCGAGGCAAACGCAGCCTGAAGGGGGAAAGCGGAAAAAATAAACATAAAAATGTCAGGCAAGAGAAAGTGATAAGCAGCAGTGTTCGGCAAGTAAACAACTGCGCGCATCCTGCATTCGAATGTCAAATGGCGTTAAACCCCTCGCCTCAAATCGTAAAAAGTCCTCGTGGTCGTGAGCCGCGTCAAAGTTCAGCTTGTTTTTGCATTCACCCTCTGCTAATTCATTTTTTTTTATGCGGCGCGGGTCGAATTGCGTTGGGTTAAAAGATGACACATCTGCGGAGAATTTTTTCAAGATCAATGAAATGAAATGAATGAAATGATGTGCATTTATATAGCGCTTTTCAAGTCTATGACTTCCCAAAGCGCTTTACAATGTGCTCCACATTTCCCAATAGCGGCCTTGCAGCCATGTAAGGCGCTAACCTGCTTATTGGGGGTATTAGCGGTTCAGTGTTCTACCCAAGGACACTTTGACATGTAACACGGAGGAGCCGGGATTCAAACTGGGATCCCTTGATCCCAAGACGAGCGCTCTACCTCCTGAGCTACTGCCGCCTTCCCAAAGTGCTTTACAATGTGCTCCACATTTCCCAATAGCGGCCTTGCAGCCATGTAAGGCGCTAACCTGCTTATTGGGGGTATTAGGGGTTCAGTGTCTTACCCAGGGACACTTTGACATGTAACACGGAGGAGCTGGGATTCGAACTGGGATCCCTTGATCCCAAGACGAGCGCTCTACCTCCTGAGCTTCTGCCGCCTTCCCAAAGTGCTTTACAATGTGCTCCACAAGTCCCAATAGCGGCCTTGCAGCCATGTAAGGCGCTAACCTGCATATTGGGGGTATTAGGGGTTCAGTGTCTTACCCAAGGACACTTTGACATGTAACACGGACGAGCCGGGATTCGAACTCGGATCCCTTGATCCCAAGACGAGCGCTCTACCTCCTGAGCTACTGCCGCCCCCATCAACAAAAACATCCTTGTGGAAAATCTGCAGCATTATTTGAATAAAAATTAATTGGGAAAATGTCAAAGTGTTGTGGAGACAGTATGTTTTTGGTACAGTGGGAAATAAAAATCATCCATCCATTATCGCTGGGGTGTTGGAGACCATCCCAGGCATCTTCGGGCAGTGGGCAGGGGACACTCTGAACTGGTTGCCAGCCAGCCGTAGGGGACACTGAGACAGAACACTCACTCGCTTGCTTATTCAGAGCTTGGGACAATTTGGACCGGTCAATTAACTTGACATGCGTGTATTTGAAATGTGGACGGAAACCAGAATGCCAGGAAGATGCCCACGCAAGCACGGGAGAACATGCAAACTCCGCACGGAGAGGCCGCCTTGGCTGGAATAAATCCCTTGACCCCCGCACTGTCAGACTTTGCGCTAACCACCCAGCCTCCCCAAAAATTATATATATGTAATGTGTGTGTGTGTATTTTACCAAACAATAATTTGTTTTATAAAACAGATTCGTATCAGGCCCGCTAAGGGATTGAATCCTGCCGCAAGACAACGCTGAGGGAAGCGCAAGAGAAAAACAAGCTGCAGTTTAAAATATGTCCACTTGATGTTGCAAAAGCCAGGTGCCTCTCATAAACGCTGTATTTGTATTTCCTATCTCTCTTTCTCCCTTTTTCTTTGTTCCTTTTCTATCACTCTCTTTTACACTCTCTCCTTTTCTCTTTCTTTGTTCCTTTTTGTCTCTTTCTCTGTATTTTTACCTTTCTGCTCTCTTCCTTTTTTCCTTTTCTCTCTTCTCTTTTTCTCTCTCTTGCTTTCTCATTCTTTCTTTCTCCCCTTCTCTCTTTTTCTCATTCTCTTTTCTCTCCTCTCTTTCTATTTCTCTCTCTCTCTCTCTCTCTCTCTCTCTCTCTCTCTCTCTCTCTCTCTCTCTCTCTCTCTCTCTCTCTCTCTCTCTCTCTGTTTCTTTGCCCCTCTCACTCATTCTCTTTTTGCACCAGCGCTCAGTGTTAGCGGTCGTGTTCCGCCTGTCAGGTTTGTTTTGGTCTTTTATTTAAAAAGGCATTAAAACAATTTTTTTTAATTTTTCAATTTTACTAGCCTTCAGCTGTAAGAACCGGGCTAAACTACAATAAAGATCTTGATTTGTGTGTGTGTGTTTGAATGTGACTTAAAGGTTCCAAAAAGGCTGAAGGGATTTTCGTATGCTTAAGGCCTCGCGTGTGTTTTGCTAGATTTTGTGTCAAGGCACCACCAATAAATACCAACAACTTTGATAAACATCTGTTTTCATGTGGTCTGCTTTCATGGGGGTCTACAACACCCTATGGCAGCCAAATTGCGTACAGCCCCTAATGACCACCGACCACTCCAAGCAGCTGAATCCAATCGCCTGGCAACGCTGGGGCCATTTTGCCTGTAATGGCACAATCATCTATTCATCTGTAATGTTAAAGCCAGGACATTCCTAGACAGTGTAGAACCAGAATACCTAATATTTTGTTCCAGAAGCTCAAGCTAAGTACTTCACCATTCGCGAGTACAGTATACAGAGCCAAACACGCTGTAGTAAAAACATTTACAAACCACAAAAACGTTACACCTCAAGTATTAGAGAGACTATAATGTGAGTCAAATTTTGAGAGCCACCATAAAATCCATTCCATACTCTAGCGTATTTTTTCCATTGCTCGCAGATAGAACACAAACGCGTCACCATCTTGCATGTCACACATGCCTCGCAGTGTGTGATGTCTCAGTTCTCCCTGGCCGAGGTGAGCAAAGCGTCGACCCAGATAGAAGCGGGTCTAATTTGCACCAGCGCTCAGTGTGAGCGGTCGTGCAGGGCCTGTCAGGTCCTGCTGGTTCGATAAGAAGGAAAAAAGCACACCAGCAACCACTAAAGATCTCGTGTAAAGCTAAATCTATGGATTTAGCTTGTTAAATGCTCATAATATGGGGATTAACCCAATGAGGTTTGCTTAGGAATTGTTTTGTTTCCAGCTGGTAGACCAGGGGTCGGGAACCTATGGCTCTTTCTATGAGTATCTGTGGCTCAGAGACCAATTTGATTGCATGCAAAATGTCTTCATCTTGTTCAAAACCGGAGTTGTCAATCCTATTCAGGTACACGTAAAGCCAAACAAAGCTAATTGCAAGAGTAACACTTCGCAGTATATATAGGGCACATTTTTCACTACAATTTACAGTGAAGGTGTCACACAAAAAAGGGGGGAAAAAAAAACTCGTTTTGGCTGTACAACGCTAAAGAATCCTCTATTTAAAAGTTCACTATTCAATCTGTGTTCAGTGTTCAGATACTTCATGATGAATCCACAGAACTGTAAATACGCCAAAACACCGGAAGAGAACTTAGTCATTTGATTGGGTGAGTGGGAGGGATTGGTGGAGCTATGCAAAAAGTACAAGCATTCCCTCCCATCTCTCGCCAAAGGTAAGCACATAAGGCTCCCTATTCTCGATATGTTGTGACGTTTTTACAAAATAAATGCTTGCATCTGGTTTTGAAACCAATATGTATGAAAAAAAGGGTCAAAAGGAGTTTAACCGATCTTGAGTAATTGCAAGAAAGAGACAAGTTTAAAGTGGTCTGTTTGTTGAATTTGGGACAGGGGCTCTGGCATTATTCTCTTTTCATAATTTTGATCAAATCATCAAAAATAAATGTGCTGAAGACTAAGCTTTTGTCTGGGGCGCCGGTTTAGCAATTTAGTCAATTTGTCTCATAATATATGGTGTGACTCTTTCCCAAAATAAAATTAATATTTTTTGCTTTTATGGCTCTTTGAGTCCAAAAGGTTCCCGACCCCTGTGGTAGACTATTGGTCAATGAATGTATAGGGTCTTAATTGTTTTCATTGAATCGTCCCCCCCCCCCCTTTTTTTTTAGAACAGCTTTATTATAAACATCAATTGTGAATGACTAATGGACTTATTAACTGTGAGCCTATTTGGATGTAAAATGGCAGATTGATGTCTTTAGCAGTCATCTTCATTGAATGTCAAATGCCCTGGAGATATCCCTCTTAGCCAATGTTCCCTGTAATTTTCCTTACGGGTCTGAGCGTTCCCACAAAGTCGGTGAGCAACGCTTGAAACAACAGTGAGCAACGGCAATCCCAAGTGTGGCAACTAAGTCATTATCAAACATGTCCAAAACTTGACATCACTTTACATTTTGCTGAAATTCCGGCAATGCAAAATATTTTTTCACTTTTGAATAAATTGACTAATGTACTATTGCAAAGGCTGTACGGCCTACAAACGTCATTTGTTTTTACAACAATTCTTTCACAAGATTTCCTTTTTTTTTTTTACCTGGTATTTTTTGTCGCATAACACTAACATTTTTGGGGGCTTATTGAGTCGGTTTCACAATACACAACTGTATTAAATCACATTTTGTGTTGGCAACACGATTGACTTGGTATAATTGGAAATTATTTGAGTGCAACACAAACTTTTTCTTCTTTTTCCCCGTTTTTTTCTATTTTTTTAATCCTTTTTAAAAAAATCCCCTTGTGTTTATTTTAATCCTAGCTGTTACTTTTTTCTTTTTGTTTTCTGTTTCCTTTTTTTCCTTTGTTTATTTCTTTTCTTTTTTTCTGGCTTTTTTCTGAATTTTTCCTTCTTTTTTCTTTTCCTTTAGTTTCTTTTTTTCTCAGCTTTTCACTACTTTCTAGTTTTGGTATTATTTTTCTTTTTTGTTCTATTCCCCCTTCCTTTAAGTCATTTGTGCATCACTTTACATAATATTTGGTCATATAGGGTTGAAAGAAGCAAAAACAACC
Organism: Urocampus carinirostris; assembly: GCF_059441175.1. Lineage (NCBI taxonomy): Eukaryota > Metazoa > Chordata > Actinopteri > Syngnathiformes > Syngnathidae > Urocampus > Urocampus carinirostris. Next base: position 65,369,194 of record NC_142350.1, on the reverse strand, counting down.
TGAAGAGTCGTTTAGGACCCGAAAGAGCCGGTTCCTTTTAGTGAGCCGAGCCGAAGAAGCCGCTTCTCGAAAAACTCTAAAAATTCACACACGCAGCTTAGATGGAACATTGCGCTGGATAGATTTTCTTGTGCGCTGAGAATGTGCTGGCAGTGCGCGATTGCGTACGTGCGCAGCTTAAAGGGAACACTGCTCGTAGCCTCAGATTTTAACTACATTCAGTACAGTGTCAGTGTCTGAAATAACGCCTGCCCGGATCTTTTACGTCGAGCACACAACTTACAAAACGTCTCCGCCCGGGTGTCCGACAACTTTTTCAAGGAAAAAAAAAAAAAGCTTTCGATAAATCAAACGTTTGCTTTATTCCGATTTTGAAATCTTCGTTCGGGTTGGAAATTTCAGAATTTCGATTCGTTTGGCAATTTGCATACTCGGCAGCCAATCAGAAGCCTGCATCGTGCTTGCGGACTTTCCGCAGCGTTATTAGGTCGTGCATTTGCCCATCGTTTTCCAAAGTTGACGCACAGAGAACACAAGAAAAACGGAAAAGTGGTTAGGAATCAAGCCAACACCTCAGCCCTAGAAGAAAGATTCAAAAGAAGCTAACAAAATTGATGACGCTACAAAACGTAAACGTACATTCAAAGCATCGTGAAAAGAGGAGTTCACGTGGCTTGTAGTAGACGACGCAACGCAAACATTGCATGAATGAAGATGAGTAAATACAGGTACATACTGATGGCAGATGGAAAACATGCAATGAATGTTATAAATATATTTATAATATTTTTTTCATTTTAAAGTGTTGTTCTGTTATATATTCTGATTATCAATCCTCAATACTTTGCAACAGTGGGTTTTTTTGTGATTAGTTGTCTTTCAAGTTGTGAAAAATGGGGCAGGCAACTTTATGGCTGGGGAGGCAACTTTTCAGAATTGTCTGCCCTGGTGCCCGGTAACTTTTTGCCATGAGTTTCAGACACTAACAATGGGTTGTGTTATTATAGTATTTACATATATTAATGAATTGTGTCCAAATAGATGAGCTGTAAAAATGACAATCCAACTAAAGAGGTGATATTCACTGCACAATTTTTGTGGGTGAAGACAATGAACGAATGAATCTTTTAGACCTGTCTTGTGATTGTCTGAACTTTTACCTGAGCGTCCTTTTTGTATCCATTTGTTCTGCAAAGGACAATCCAAACTCCACTTGGTGGGAAAAGGAAACGTCCTTTTACACTTAGAAAAGTCTAAATTCCATTAGCTAGATAGCATCAGTGTATACACACTCTCACACACGTACAGTATATAGCGAACACATGGACAAGCAAGCAAGCACACACCTTTTAAACACAACGGACAGAAATCCATTTTAACACCAAACCTTTGCTGGTGGAAGATCTTATCAGAAGCTGATAAGAGCTTGTTTACTGTGACTGACACACATGCATACACACACACAGTCAATGTCCGGAAAATGTATTCCGTGCTTTAATGTTTTATTCTGTCAGGACCAGAACGGAGACAGGACCCACTTGCAGTGCGTTTCTCTCAGTTTTATTGGAAGAAAGGAAAAGAAAGCCCGGTGATCGCTGGGCGCGGGAAGCAGGTCGCTCTGAACGCGGAAGTGGGACTTCCGTGGCGTGTGACGGCAGTGTCGGGAATGGAAAAACGGGTCAGTAGCCGGGACAGGAGAGCAAAAACGTGGTCGGAGTCGCAAGAGAGTCGTAAGCCAGTAAAGGACAGTAGACGGGGTCGGGGACAAAAGAGGTCGAAAGCCGGGACGGGAGGGTAGACGTGATCAGGATCAAAAATGGGTCGAAGCCAGGGGAAAGACAGGAGCAAAAAACGGGTTGGAGTCAGAGTCGAAAAAAGAGGCTTGCTTAGTGTAAACTGAGGTTCGCAGACGGACTGACAACAGGGGACAGATAAGAGTGGGTTTAATAATGGACAGAGAGCCAATCAGAGTCCGAGGCAGTTGGCGCCAAAGGAGCGGGCACAGGTGATGTATATAAAAAAAACAATCTTAAAACATTTTTTTTTTAATCAGGGTTTTCAAAAGAAACTGTTGGATTTTAATTTCATCAAGTGTTCTTAGTCAGTCTTTTTTTTTATCCCCTTGGAAATAGAGTTTAGTTTCACATTTGGCTGTACTATGCCTCAATATTGTTCTAACTAATCAGGAATCTCATTTGAGAAATGCCCTCACAGATACACATTTATCATGAAAATGCACAAATCTTTCTCGAGAAAGTATGCATCAACCCATGTTGGTAAAAACCTAAAAAAAAGAATGCTAAAAGTTCACTTACATCAATGACGGTCCACTGCTCCACCACAATGGCATCGTAGGTGGTGTTGGCCTCACCTTCGCTGGCTTCCTGGAACACGAAGACACTTTCCACCATCTTGGGCAGCAAATCTGCATCGAAAAAGAAGGACATTTTGAACATCTAATATTGCGGACACTGTGGTTAGCAGCACAGGATCTCCGCAGGGGACCGTGCTCTCTCCGCTCCTATTCACTCTGTATACATCGGACTTTCAGTACAACTCTGAGTCCTGCTACCTGCAAAACTTTGCTGATGACACTGCGATCGTGGGATGTATCAGAAGTGGGCAGGAGGAGGAGTACAGGAAATTGATTCTGGACTTTGTCCAATAGAACGACGCTAACCACCTGCACCTGAACACCACCAAGACCAGGGAGATGGTGGTGGACTTTAGGAGAACTAGAACTCACCCGGTTCCTGTAACCATCAAAGGAGAATGTGTAGAACTTGTCCAGACCTACAAATACCTGGGTGTGCAGCTGGACAAAAAACTGGACTGGACTGCCAACACAGAAGCTTATATGTAGGAAAGGTCAAAGCAGACTTTACTTCCTCAGAAGGCTGGCCTCCTTCAACATCTGCAGAAAGCTCCTGAAAAAATTCTATGAGACAGTTGTGGCAAGCGCCCTCTTCTATGCGGCATCGTGTTGGGGAGGCAGCGTCATGAAGAAGGATGCCTCTCGTCTCAATAAACTGGCGAGGAAAGCGAGCTCTGTTGTGGGCACAGAGCTGGACAGCCTGACAACAGTAGCTGAGAGACGGGCACTGAAAAAGCTGCGGTCAATCATGGACAATTCATCACATCCACTACACAGCATTATCTCCAGACAGAAGAGCAGCTTCAGCGACAGACTGCTGTCACTGTCTTGTACCACGGACAGACTGAAGAGATCTTTTCTTCCTCATGCCATGAGGCTCCTTAACTCCACCCGGCAGAGTAAAGGCCCACAGTAAACCACACCCTCTACATTGCATATTACCGAATTTTATTGCAATATGTATTCTGTGTAGCACTATCTAGATCACAGGTGTCAAACAGGCGGCCCGCGAGCCGGATTAGGCCCGCTAAGGGATTGAATCCGGCCCGCGAGACAACGCTGAAGGAAGCGCAAGAGAAAAGCGAGCTGCAGTTAGAAATATGGCCACGTGATTTTGCCAAAGGCAGGCGCCCCTCACAAGTACTGTACTAGTATTTCTTTCTTTCTTTCTCTCTCTCTCTCTCCCACTCTCTGTCTCTTCCTCCATTTTTCTCTCACTTTCTATCCCTCTCTCTTTCACTCGCTCCGTCTCTCTTTTTCTTTCTTTGTTCCTCTTTGTCTCTTTCTCCATCTGTGACTTTTTACCTTCTTTTGCTCTCTCTTCCTTTTTACCTTTTCTTTGTATTTTCTCCCTCTTTCTTGTGTCCCCCTCTCTTTCTCTCCTTCTCTCTTTCTCTCTCTTTATTTCTGTTTGGATTTCTTTTTTTCTCTTTCTTTCCCCCTCTCTCACTATTTCTCTTTTTATCTCTTTTGTTTCTCACATTCTCTCTCTCTTGCTCTCTTTTATCTCTCTTTCTTTCTCTCTTTCTTGTCCCAGCCTTTCTCTTTTTCTCTCCCTCTTTCTCTTATTTTTTCTTTCTCCTCAATCTACTAGTCTTTCTTTCTTTATTTCTTTCTCTCCATCGTTCCTTTTCATTCATTTTTTCTTTCTTTCTTTCTTTCTTTTTCTCCATCTTTCCTTTTCATTCTTCCTTTTTTCTTTATTTTGTTATTTCATTCTTTCTTTCCCCCATCTTTCATTTTCATTCTTCCTTTATTCTTTTTTCTTTCTTTCCGTCCATCTCTCCATTTCATTCTTCCATCCTCATTAGTCCGGCCCCCGAGAGAATGTTTGTTCTATCGTGTGGCCCCCGAGTTCAAATGAGTTTGACACCCCTGATCTAGATACTCTATATAACACGCTACAGTGGGTATTAGCACGTCACATTGGCGCAGGGATGCTATTGGAAATGTGAATTTTCCTGCGGGGATGAATAAAGTATCTATCTATCTATCTATTGTTAAAGAAAGATTTATAAGTACAAGTGTGAAAGTTTTACTTTCTGATTCTTCAGTACTCTGACAGTTTAATAGTAGAAATCAGTTTGCAGTAATGCAAGAACAGAGACATGGTTAATGAGTGGAGTTTTTAGGCCATCTGAGCTTTTATAAATCGCAAATCTCACCCGAGTAAATCACAGGAACATGACAGAGAGCGACCTCGGATCAGCGATACATTTTAGGACTTCACTTTACCGACTTGGACGTAAAGTGTGACTGAGTCACAAGAGCTCAATCATGCTCAAACGCTGATATATTTCCTCTCCATCACATCCCAGACAGAGTAGCCTTTGTGACCCCCATAGATCTCTCCCGTTGAACCCTACCCACACCCCCTCCATCTCTTGTTATTCCTTCATAATACACACACGGTCATCCGGGCTGGCCCTGAGTGCTTTCTCATTACAGCCCTGCCATTTCCACGCTAATACAGTTTGCCCGAGCCCAGACGCAACACAAGACACTCCACATTTCATTACCAGACCTCAATAATAGTGTTCGGGGGGGGGGGTTGCACAAGGTGCCAGTGGCTGAAGCGACAGGAAGGAGGACAGAAAAGCAGACAGACAGTGAAAGAGAATTCATATGGATGCCCCCCTTCCTCCAAAAAACCCAATTAGAGCCGGAGCACTCTCAATTGAAGACGTCTCAGACATCTGCTGGCTAGCTCTAATGCAGACATTGTTCACTCCAGACCTCCAAGACAACCCCTTCCTCCCCCACCGTTAAAATATCATTCAAGCCTCTAGATTTTCTTTTTTTAAGGTCCTCTACCCGTTTTGAAAGTGACCATTGTGTGTCAACCAATCAACAAACTGAAGCGTGTCCTTCATATACCTTACCGCTGGGAATTGGTGCTCTGACAAAAGGGATGGGGACATATTGAGCAGATATTTAGTTACAAAAAAGGGGAATCTGCTGAAAAATACAATTTGCTATGTATTTTTCTCTGATTATAGAAGTGCTTATATTGTACATTCCCTTGCCGAAGACCTAAGTTCTGTTTGTGAGCTAACGTTAGCAAATGCTACCTGTATGCTAGCACGAAACTAGCAGACTTGCTCGGATGAAAATCAGATATATATAGAATAGAATAGAAGAGAATAGAATATACCTTTATTGTCATTGTTACAACATGGGATATATTGTGACAACGAAATCGGACGTGGCACTCCAGTTCCACATTTTCCAGTGAAGATATAAGGAAAACAAAGATATAAAGGAACAAAGAAGATGTTTGTACTGTCCTTGTTGTATAGGCTTTGTTTTCCTCCGGAGGGGGGTGAATAAGGGGGTGAGGGACAGACAGAGATGGGCGGATCCGACTAGATGTTTGATCTTACCGTACACACGGTCCAGTGTTTTTTTCCCTAATTTCTCAGTCCACGTATTGAATGGATTTGGGAAGTACAGTCCATAAACATGCCCGATTAAAGTCGCCGGCGACGATAAAAGCTCCGGTGGGGTGTGCAAGCTGCTGTTTATTGATAGCAGCGGGCAGGAGATTTAGCGCTATGCTAACGTTAGCATCCGGTGGAACGTAAACAGCAAGCACAATGACCACAGTTAGCTCTCTCGGTAGATAGAAGGGTCTGCACGATATTGCTAGAAACTCTATATCGAGTGAGCAGTGTGTGTCAATGATTCGGCTGTTATTGTAGCGGATTTATTGAAGCGTGGGGTTCCGTTTCACAATAAACTGTTCCTGACATAGTGAAAAAGTGTTTTAATATCGTTGTGCCCTCTGAGTGACACGAATTTAAGGAAGGAAAGCCGCACCGCTGCCTGAATGCTGACGTTTGATGTCAGAGCGATGCATTATGAGTGGTTAATCATCAATTAATGACAGTTTGAAGTGAAACATGAAATATACATCATTTTGCGCTCATTAGCCCGTGCAAATTTAAGGCTCGGAGACGGCGTGTGACCAGGTCATGCCTGCCTATTTCAAAAAGATTGCCAGGACCGGCACTGACAGCTCATTCATATTTAAAGCAGTGGACTGGACGGATGTGGTGAATTTGTGTTCAGCTGCTGGTTTGGCTGGTAACCCAGTTGCTGGGCAGATTCCACACGGCAGTGAATGGCAGAATGGTGAAATGCTGACAATGGTGAAAATAAATAAACGTTTTGGGGATTTTTGCTTAAAGCGAGTTTTTTCAGACAACATCAAAGACAGGAGTTGGATCAAAACGACTCTATAGACATTGCTACGGTTGAGTTTAGTTTTGGAGAAACACCTTAGAAGCAATTATTTGGGGAGTGGATTAAAAACGAGTGAATTCTTGAGTTACAGTATCTAATCGTATTGTAGATTCCTCCACACTCACAAACACATTAATTATACAGTGGAACCTCGGTTTTCGAACGCCTCTCAGTTCGAACAAATCGGTTCTCGACCAAAAATTTCGAGAAATTCTTGCTTCGCTTTTCGTTCAAAAAAATCGGAGTTCGAACGCCGGTACGCTAGGGGCGATGCTGAGCGGCGTACGGGTGTAGATTGCCCCCACCCCTCGTGAAGAACTGTTGTCACGGCAACGCGCACTCCTTTTCTGTTTTCGTTTTTCAAAAGTGGTGAAGGGAGTGTTTTAACCCCTAATTATGCCTCGGAAGAAGGTTGGTGCAAGCAGCAGTTGCTACAGGTGAAAAAAGAAGAGTAGTGCGTACAACTATTGCATTTAAAAAAGAAATAATAGCAAAATATGAAGAAGGTGTGCGAGTTTCCCTTCTTTCGGGAATACAGCATGGCTTCTGCCGACCGGTAAGAAATCCTATTCATAATTCTTTTCTTTATCCTTTAACCGCTCACCACTTGTTGTGGAGACCCGGGTGCTAAATGACGTGTAAACGACCTGATTTTTTTATTTTTACACGTTCATGTGCAGGCCAGGTCACAGGTGATTAGTGAACCTGTAACGCTAGAGCTAACCAGCACTATGCTATACGAAAGATTACGCTAAGGCGAACCTACGATTAGCCTGGGTTAGCTTCATGTTTACGTTCATGGTAAGCCTTCAAGGATTTCGATCCTATTAAAACAATTTTCATTACTTTTAATGGGAAAAAACGGCTTCGGTGATCGTACAAATTGGTTTTCGTACAAAGAAATGGAACGGATAATGGTCGAGAACCGAGGTTCCACTGTATAACAATAACAACACCACATGGAGACCGACCAAGAAGAAAACATGAGGTTTACAATGAACGCCAACCTTGAGTTAGTTGTCATTGAAGATTTGAGCGATCATGAGCTCAAGCAATCCAAAGAAAGTAAACAGAAATTAACACATTGGCATAATGACAATTTTGTATCGTAGATGATAATAAAATGTGAGACAGTAATGTTTGTGGATGACGGCAAATCCTTTGTTAGTCCCACACAGCTTAAGATGTGTGACAGAGAGATTAACTCAGTGCTGCTTGCCTTGTTGCTAAGATAATGTTGGCATATTTTTTATTTTTTTTTTATTTTACCTCGCTTGCCAGGACTAAACACGTCCGCTTTTGGACATCAACTAAGTATGCAGAAGGGAGAGACTTGGGCTATCAGGAACCAAGAAACTGCAAGAACCCAGCAGCACTAAACGTCACCTGTAAATTGTCTTTGTCTGGTGGTCAACGTTTAACTTTTGAAAACATGAGTAAGAACATGAACTGAATGATAATTTGATTTAAATATCTATGGTGAATTTTTTATCATATTTAGTTCATCTATAGTTAATTTCATCCATCCATTATCTGCACCGCTTATCCTCAGTAGGGTCGCGGGGGTGCTGGAGCCCATCCCAGCTATCTCCAGGCAGTGGGCAGGGGACACCCTGAACTGGTTGCCAGTTCATAGAGACAGACAACTCACTCGCTCATTCATACCTAGGGACAATTTGGACCGGCCAATAAACCTGACATGCATGTTTTTGGAATGTGGGAGGGAACCGGAGTCCCCGGAGAAAACCCACGCAAGCACGGGGAGAACATGCAAACTCCACACAGGAAGGTTCGATCTCATGACCTCCGAACTGTGCCGCACACGCGCTAACCACTGCTCCACGTGTTGCCACTAGATAATTTCAATAGTTAGTTAATTACATTAACTAATTAACTGCCATTGATAATCATTATAATGGTCACATTTGCATTTTATTTTAACCGGGCTGACTATGTGTCCAGAACGGAGACAGGACCCACTTACATTCCGTTTCTCTCAGGTTTATTAGAAGAAAGGAAAGGATCGCACCCACGATCCAGTGACCGCTGGTTGCGGGAAGCAGGTCGCTCTGAATGCGGAAGCGGGACTTTCGTGGCGAGCGATGGCGGTGTCGGGAACGGGAAAAAAAAGGTCAGTAGCCGGGACAGGAGATCAAAAACGTGGTCGGGATCAGAAACGAGTCGAAAGCCAGGAGAGGAGAGTGGACGAGGTCAGGATCAAAAAACGGGTCGAAGCCGGGGAACAGACGGTAGAAAAAACAGGTGGGAGTCAGGGTCGAAAAAGGCTTGCCTAGAGTAATCTGAGGTTCGCAGACGGACTGACGACAAGTGACAGGAGTGGGTATAGATAGGGACAGAGAGCCTATCAGAGTCCGAGGCAGTTGGCGCCAAAAGAGCGGGCACAGCTGATTCACATCAGTAATCGTGACACTATGAGTGACTTAAAATGACAGTGTCTATTTTTTAGCGCTTCCTACTAGTAAAAAAATACTTTGATCATTAAATATAGGAATATTGATTTGAATTATAGACTGAAAAATACATAAACTGTCATTCAAGTATATATTTTTTAAATATTAATAGGTCAGGAAATTTGTAATTATCTTACATAACATGAGGCTCACCTAACATGAACTGACATGATCATCTGTGATCTTGCTGCTAAGTGTAGCCCCCAAAACCAAAAACCTTTGCTGGGCAAAAAATAAAGAATAAAAAATAGTTGGTTTGGTTACTTTGAGTCCCCGTAGTTTTTATTCTTCCATGGTAGCACTCGTTTTCTATTGCATCTAGTGTCATGATTACTGATCCTTTGGCGCCAACTGCCTCAGACTCTGATTGGCCCCCTGTCACTATTTAAACCCCCGTCTTTCTGTCACATTTTGTCAGTCCGTCTGCGAACATCAGCTTACGCTAGGCAAGCTTTTTGACTCTCTCCTGTTCTGGCTCCCGTCTGTTTCCCCACTTCGACCCATTTACTGATCTCGACCACAATTTTTGCTCTTCTGTCCCGGCTACTGAACTGTTTTTTTTTTCGCTCTTGACACTGCCATCGCTCGCCACAAAAATACCTCTTCCGCGTCTGAGCAACCTGCTCCCCGCGACAAGTGATCTCCGGATCGTGTGTACCATCCTTTCCCTTCTTCCCAATAAAACTTGTGAGAAACGTTATGCGAGTGGGTCCTGTCTCCATTCCGGTCCTGACATCTAGAGATCAAAAAACTACACAATGTCCCTTGAATTTGTGCCAAAAACATATGTTTATTATAAACACCGGCTTTAAAATTCGTCCAATTTGTAAGTGAAACTATGCAAAAAAATGTATTAAAAAGATTCAAAATGTAATATATTTTAATTCAATTGGAAAAGTGTATTTAATGTTAATGTTTTCACTAAGTCTTAATTTGATACGTTCATTTTAATAATTAAGTAACTTAAGATGAATAAATGTCTAAATGAATGTTAATCTAATCCGTTTTATTAAATTTGAATCCATTTATTATTTTCAAAACGCTTTTGAGGAGATGCAAATGTTTTCTATTATTGATTGAGTTAAACATCAAAAACATCTCATCTCATCTCATCAGCTGTACCGCTTATCCTCAGTAGGGTCGCGGGGGTGCTGGAGCCCATCCCAGCAATCATCGGGCAGTGGGCAGGGGACACCCTGAACTAGTTGCCAGCCAATCGCAGGGCACACGGGGACAGACAACTCGCTCGCTCAGTCACACCTAGGGACAATTTGGACCGGCCAATTCACCTGAAATGCATGTTTTTGGAATGTGGGAGGAAACCGGAGTGCCCGGAGGAAACCCACGCAAGCACGGGGAGAACATACAAACTCCGCACAGGAAGTCTGGAGCTGGATATGAACCCACGCAGGAGGTTCCCATGACATGAACTGTGCCGCACATGCGCTAACCACTGCGCCGCCGTGCTGCCTGAATGTTATTCTAATACGTTTTATTAAATTTAAATCCATTTATTATTTTGAAAAGGCTTTTGAGGATATGCAAATGTTTTCTATGATTAATTTAAGTCAAGTCATGTTTATTTAATCTCTTAGTCTCAAAGGGCTGCACAGATCAAAGACTATTGCAAACTATTATCACAGACTATTATGACACCATCCCCTGATCTAAAACCTACATGAGGGCAAATAATATACATATCAACATAAAACATAGATTATTCATATGCTATAGAGTAGAAGTGTGTTTTAAACATATCAAAAAACGCAATTTACTTAAAAGAAAATCAAGTAGGCCGACTTCAGTGGCAACGTGTTTGTCGTCTTTTCCCAAATTTAGAACGTGCGGTGGGCCGGGTGTGTTGCATGTTGAATAGGGGCTCAGGCGTGTGTGTGACATAAAAAAGGAAGGAAAGTAATAGGCTGAAAATCCTCACAGCGGCTCCGGAGAGAGATTAAGCTATTCGGCTGACAAAAGAAACCGTCCCGTTGCACACATATCTGTCCCTCGCTGAAGAAATTCGGCTCTGGGGAGGCTGTTGGCGTCCGTGCGTGTACGTGTAAATGCTAAATGCTGTCTGTAAATCCAATGTTTTCAATACCTGCAAGCAGCAGGCAACATACAATATACACGCCAACCCACACACAAGGTACACAATCACAAACACTTTTAAACACTGGCACACGGAACAAATACACACATACTCGCACGCGCACTAGGCACGACGCGTACATGTGTATGCAAACAATGGCCTTAATGCTCTCCCCTCATGATGCCACATCACCATGACAACACACGTGTACAAGGAGCACAGGGAGATGCGGTGCACTCACAATGATGTGTCTATGGAACAAAGCGGATCAGATGGGTGCTAGGAGGTGCCTGAACATTTGCTGGAAAAGGTCACATCAAGGGAACATGACACCGATGTTTGTTTGCTAAGAGTATGCTAACTTGTTCCCAGAGGTGGGTAGAGTAGTCAAAGGAATGTTACTTCAAAATAATATTACTCAAGTCGAAGTAAAAGTCGTCATCCAAATACTTACTTGAGTAAAAGTGAAAAAATGACTCAAGTACTGTAGCGACGTCGTATTTCTTGATTTTGATTTTGATCAGATCATCCAATGGTCAAAGTCTACCCAATCAACAAAAAATACATTTAATTTAAAAGTAGATTAAAGTACCGTATTTTCCGCACTATAAGGCGCACCGGGTTATAGGGCGCACCCCCAAAAAAGAGTTTTTGGTCCTATATTTTCCATACATAAGGCGCACCGGATTATAAGGCGCTACAATGGGAACGTGGACAAAACAGTCAGATAGTTCAGTCAAACTTATACCCCCTTAACATTCCAAAAGCTTGCAAAGAGGCAAATACGTGTCTCAGACATGTATGGAAACAGTGTCTGTACGATGTCACCAATCACTCAAATGCATCGTTCCAAATATCATTCGGAAGGTTAAAGTCTTTGGATTCAAAAAATGCCAAACATTTCTTAGTTTCCATTTTATTTTTGCTGGCAACTGTGTGGACAGCAAAGTAAGAATTTTATTGTGCAGGGAAACGGGGTTCTTTACTGTGCATATGACAAAAAACACTTTGAACTGAATTTAGTTTAAAAATAGACTCATCACAGAAACATCAAAATCGCTCTAAAACAAGATACCGGGAAAATATAAAGCCGCATAGCTCACCTAAGTTCTCTTGCAGCCTTCACGTTCAATAATGATACGTAACCATGGTCTTCTTACTACCGTGATTGTAGTAAATCCAGGAGAGTAAAATATTTACAAATACAGAATACCATTCGGCCAATTGCAGGCTTTGTTTCGCCCCTTTAGCCTATGCGAGCCTGTAAATGATCAAAAGGATCCGCCCCTTTACCTCCAAATAACTTTAGCCAATAGTGACTGATTCAAATGATGATTGACACATTGGTTAGGAAATGAAACGCCGGTATAGAAATCCCAGCATACACCGCGGACTACTCCGCCTTCGGGGGAAAATCTAAGGCGCATGGTCAGCTTTTGATAAAAATAAAGGCTTTTAGGTGCGCCTTATAGTGCGGAAAATACGGTAATCAATGTCAATTCCAGTGCTTTTTTAAACAATAAAATAAAATGCAACATTTTTGATCTGTTTCATCCGTAAACAACTTTCCCTCCCGGTAAAGTTGAAGATGGTCAAGTGACGAGGCGGTTACGTTTGATTGGTTAAAAAGGTTAAAGCCTGCCAAGTTCTGCGTCATAATATATGCGCCTTAGCAGAGACAGACAGATGCATACTTATGTGGATGTCATGATTACTGATGTGACTCCTCTGTGCCTGTTCATTTGGTGCCAACCGCCGCGGGTTCTGATTGGCTCCCTTTCACTATTTGAACTCAGTCCTGTCAATGCCCTGTTTTAAGTCCGTCTGCGAACCTCAGTGTTTGCTAGGCAAGCCTTTTTCGACCCTGACTCCCACCTGTCCCGTGATTGCTCCTGTCTGTCTCCGGCTACGATCTGTTTTGATCCTGACCACTTCTACTCTCCCGTCCTGGCTTACGACCTCTTTTTGTCCCCGACTGCATCTACTCTCCTGTTCTGGCTTACGACTCGTTTCCGACCCCGACCACGCCTTGCTCCCCCAGTCCCGGCGACCGACCAGTTTTTCCGTCCCTGACACCGCCATCGCTCGCTACGGAAGATCCACTTCCGTGTTCGGATCACATTCCGAGTACGAGAGCGACTTGCTTCCCGCGTCCAGCGAACACCAGATCGTGGGCGCAGCCCTTCCTCTTTCCTTCAATAAAACTGGTTGTAAACGCTATGCAATTGGGTCCTGTTTCCGTTCTGGTCCCGACAGTGGAGGGGATTTATTAAGTAACGAAATAACGACTTCTACGTTGCCTAATTTAGCGGAGTAAAAGTACTGTTTTTTTCTTCACAAATGTATAAAAAGTAAAAGTATAGGGATTTAAAAACACTCCTAGAATCCCAAAACATACTCAAGAAAATGTAACGAAGTAAATGTACTCTGTTACTACCTACATCTGCTTGTACCTGTACTAATACCATGACTTCATGGTTCACCATCAAACTCCTCGATTTCGGAAGTGGGTGTAAATCATTTTACTCATTTAGGTTATAAAGTCTATCTTTTTTTAATCAATGAATACTAATGATCAAACATGGATGAAAGATAATAATATTTTACACTCTGTTGTACAAAGAGGCAAATAAAATGTCGTTGTCTTTTTATGTTAATGAGAATAAATGCAATCTTGAATCTTGCCAGCCAGAACAGCAACACCAAAGCAATTCATCATCAATTCAACATTGGACACTCAAATTTTTGATATAAAATTTTTGTCGTATAAGCGAAAACAGATGCGACTTAAATATGAATACACAAACTGGCATGCTTTATTCCTGAAGTTGAAGAGGTTTTGTTGTTGTTTGGTTATCATTCCTCAAAAGTTCTTAAATTGTGTTTCATTTTCAGTGCATTTTAACTTTTGTTTGGCTTTTGGGTCTGTAAATGGAAGTATTACTAATTTATTTGGAGAACTTACTTTCTATTTTCATATTTCAGATTCAGATCTACTTTTTTGTCATTCTTGTACACGTGTGTACAGAACGAAATGTCGATACATCTGACCCGCACAGTTTTCTTGAATGTACGGATATAAATAAATGTTGTACTGAGTTAGAGTATTGAAGTACTAATAATATGCTAAATAAAATAATTCTAGTACAGTGATACATCTACAGTGAAGTCTCGGTTATCGCGGTTAACGGGGACCGAGACCCTGAAAATCCGCGAAGTAGCGGCGCCCCTTCAAAAATGCTTAAAAAAACGTATACAGGTATACAGTATACCCGCCCCCTGTATACAGTACACCATATAGAATACGGGTAGAGAGAGAGAGAGGGAAATTCATGTTATGACAAAAAAAAATATTTGTGTTTTAAAATGTTGTAAAATGATGCAATTACTAATTCTAATTGAATATGTTGTCTTCAAATTTTGTAAAATAATGTAATTTCTCATTTGATTTTAATATTTTTCATTATTACTGAACGTGCATTTCTTTGTGTGTTTTAAAATTTTGTAAAATGATGCAAATACTAATTGTAATTAATATTTTGTCTTCAAATTTTGCAAAATAATGTAATTTCTAATTTTAATTTAATATTTTTTTTTATTATTCATTTTTTAATATTTTTTGATATTTTTAATTTTTGAATATTTTTTAGACTCGCGAAGCTCTAAACCTGCGAAAGTGGAACCGCGAACTGGCGAGGTTCCACTGTACTTATAAATTTAATTCGTTCTAGGGGTAGCTTTGTAACCGGAAACATTTGTAAGTAGAGACACCTTTTGGATATAAATGTGCTAATCCGTTCCAAGTCCCGCAAAAGTATGTTTTTTTGTTTTTGTTTTTTTTTAAATCATAAAAGAGCATCAGAACATGAAAAAAACACCGAAGAAAATTAGATTACAGCACAATAAACAATAAGAGAGGCACCTAATGTAAAATAATAATAATAATAATAATAATAAATCAATTTACCTTTTAACTGGCCTCTTTTTTACTGGTCCTCATCAGTGATTTTTGCCTCATGTTTCATAAAAAAAACTGATTCAATGACGTCTGCTTTTGCCACATCGGAGCAGTTAATAGGCGATAGCCCGACTTATAAACACCTTTTCCCGGTGATTCCTTTCCACAAATTCCTTTGAATAATTTTGCCAAAATGTCTTTAATTTGGGCTGATGAAGTTATGTCATTTCTGAACTCCTCCTGCACAACGGTGTGTGATTTCATCCCAATTATCTCTTGTTTTGTTTCCATGGCCAGAATAAGTCTTTCTTTTCTTTTCTCCTTGTCCACTTTTCTGCATGTATTTTGTAGGGGGGTCCATTGTGAATGAAAGCTTTTTGTAGCGGTACCATACAGTAGACTGTTTCCAGACCGGGAAGGGGACACGAAGGGCATGCCGGGAAAGGGGACGCGAAGAGCATGATTTGCCAAGTAGAAATCTGGAAAATGTGAATTGCAGTGCATGCTGTATTGTGTTAATGACTTTTCACCCTGAAACGTGTTTTTAACTGGAGGCAATATTTTCCCGTTCAGGTACTTTGTAACCTGATTGTTTTGTTTCAATTCTCTTCTCACAAGCATTAGTATTATTTTAGTTTGTTCATATCTAGAGTAGTTGTTGACTACAAAATACCACTAAGGTCCCTAATTTTTCCTCAAGTGTTTAAGCGCCTCCTACTCTAAACGAGTGTGCAACAGAATACCTAGAACTTTTTTTTAATATTCAAATTCATTGTAGTTTGTTTTTTCATTCATTTGTGCACTCTTATAACTATGCGTGATGCTTTTTGTGGTGATTGACCTTAAATCGGTTGGACTATTCCATCATGTGCCATTCATGCACAAACTCAATGCAATGCCAACCAATGTTCCCTGTAATTTTGCAGGGGTCTGAGCGTTCACACAAAGTCGGTGAGCAACGCTTGAAACAACAGTGAGCAACGGCAATCCCAAGTGTGGCAACTCAGTCATTATCAAACATGTCCAACACTTGACATTGAGTTACATTTTGCTGAGTTTCCGGCAATGCAAAATGATTTTTCTCTTTTGAATGAATTGACTAGTGTACTATTGCAAAGGTTGTACGGCCTACAAACCTCGTTTGTTTTTACAACAATTCTTTCACTAGATTTCCATTTCTTTTTTTTTCCTGGTATCTTTTGTCGCATAATACTAACATTTTTGGGGGCTTATTTCGTCGGTTGTAAGATACAGAACTGTACTTAATCACATTTTTTAGTGGAAGTACAATGTTGGCAACAAGATTCACTTGATATAATGGGAAATTATTTGAATGCAACACAAACGTTTTATTCTTTTTTCCGTGTTTTTTTTCTACTTTTTTTAAATTCCTTTAAAAAAAATCTCATTGTGTTTATTTTTTTCCGAGCTGTTACTTTTTTCTTTTTGTTCTCTATTTACTTTTTACCTACATTTCTTTCTTTTCTTTTTTTCTGGTTTTTTTTCTAAATTTTTCCTTCTTTTTTTCTCTTCCTTTTGTTTCTTTTTTTTCTCAGCTTTTCACTTCTTTTTCATTTTGGTATTTTTTTCTTTTTTGTTCTATTCCCCCATTCCTTTAAGTCTTTTTGTGCATAATTTTACATAATATTTGGTCATGTTGGGATTAAAGAAGCAAAAACAACCTGACGAGCCGTTTAGGACCCGAAAGAGTCGGTTCCTTTTAGTGAGCCGAGCCGAAGAAGCCGGTTCCCGACAAACTCTACTAAACTTTACTCCACTTCGTTCAACTTCGACTCGACTTCAAATCACCGCATTTAGGACACAATGTCAGGGGATCCCGTGTATTTTTACCGTCATGCACTGTAACTTTGACTTAAGTCGCTTCTTAATTAGTCATTTTGAGCCCTCATTTTTGTGCGCTGGCTCGATTTTCTTGTGCGCTGAGAATGTGCGAGCAGTGCGCAATTGCGCACACGCGCAGCTTAGAGGGAACACTGATGCCAACCCTGTAAGGTGGAACCAAGTACCCTGAAAAATTCCTGCTTTAAGGGACTAATCGCTACTTTTTAATGTACTGGCTATTTTGCCAACACACTCACTCTGTTATCTCCACCATCTGTGATTCCAAATGTTAACTCCCGCTTTCTTGCCGCCCCCCCAAAACCCACCAAAGAGGAAATAGTTTAAATGCCAGTGGGAGAAATCCAAACAACACGTAGACAACCTGCCCCACACACTGGCGAGACAGCCTGTTAAATTCCGACTGCTTAATAATTACCGTCAGCATTTCCCAAGTGGAAATGTCCGTCCACAAGGGAGGCTCCGTTGTTAAAGTGCTGCGTCATGTGATCCAGCCAGTTGGCCTGCACCTCTCGCACATCGTCGCCGCCGCTATTTACCCCGACTTGCACCTTCAGGGGCACCTTGACCGTGTAGTACTTGGCCGTGCCTCCCTCACGCACCACCGGGTGGTTGTACAGAGCCAGAAGTTCAGCTCCTGTGGGGACAAAAGTAGGAGATGTCCTTATCATATTAATAGTCAAACATCTCTCATCTCATCTCATCAGCTACACCGCTTATCCTCATTAGGGTCGCGGGGGGACTGGAGCCCATCCCAGCCATCTCCGGGCAGTGGGCAGGGGACACCCTGAACTGGTTGCCAGCCAATCGCAGGGCACACAGGGACAGACAACTCATTCGCTCATTCACACCTAGGGACAATTTGGACCGGCCAATTCACCTGAAATGCATGTTTTTGGAACGTGGGAGGAAACTGGAGTGCCCGGAGGAAACCCACGCAAGCACGGGGAGATCATACAAACTCCGCACAAGAAGTCTGGAGCTGGATTTGAACCCACGACAGGCTCCCATGACATGAACTGTGCCGCACAAGCGCTAACCACTGCGCCGCCGTGCTGCCTGGTCAAACACGATAAGATGAAAAAAATAGAATAGAATAGAATATACCTTTATTGTCATTGTTACAAAATGGGTTAACATATTGTGACAACGAAATTGGGCATGACACTCCAGTTTCACACTCTCACAGTGAGGTAAAAAATCCAAGAAGATAAAGGAACAGAGAAGATAAGGTTATAGAACAAGGAGGATAAGGTTATAGTTGTAATTTACACAAAATTTACCCAAGAAATGTCGGCATATAGGATGTTACATACAGTTTGGTATCGCAGGGTTTGTGCAATATGCATTAAAAAATCACCACTATTAATGCTAATGTCATCCAATCGATTAGCAGGCTGATTTTTGGAGTGGTAACAGCTATAGTCCTCCTTTTCTTTTCTTTTAAATTTACAATCGTCCATCTATCCTTCAAAACCTTTCAAAATTGGCATGATTACCGATTGGAATCACCTACGCCCGCTGATAGGCTGCCTTTCCCTATTTAAACCCTGTCCTGTCACTCTCCGTTTGTCAGTCCGTCTGTGAACCTCTGTTGATACAAGGCAAGCCTTTTTGACCCCGACTCCCGCCTGTCCTGTTTTTGCACCCGTTTTCCACCTGCCCATCCCGGATCTCCCCATTTGTCTCCGGCTATGACCTGTTTTGATCCCGACCACCTCTGCTCTCCCGTCCCGTCTTACGATCCGTTTTTGATCACGACGACTTGTGCTCTCCCGTCCCGGCTTACGACTCGTTTCTGAACCCGACCACGTTTTTGCTCTCCTGTCCCGGCTATCGACCTGTTTTTCCCTCCCTGACACCGCTATCGCCCGCTACGGAAGATCCGCTTCCGTTTTCGGATCACAATCCGAATGCGAGAACGACTTGCTTCCCGCGTCCAGTGAGCACCGGATCGCGGGCGCTGCCCTTCCTCTTCCTATATCTCAATAAAATTGTGAGAAAACGTTAGGCGATTGGGTCTACCCTGTGTGCTGGTCGTGACAAAAATGGGACTACTCAAGGCTGACTTATGTGGGAAGTGTAGCAATGAGAGGGGTATGCCGATACATGCTTTGTGGGAATGTCCCTAAATTGCTCCCAAATGGGAAAATGTTGACTGCATGGGAAAATAGTTTAAATGTACTCTCCCAAAATCAGTGAGACTGTGTCTTCTTTGAGACATAACTGTGGTGCACCTCTTGGACATACAGTGGGACCTCGCTACTTGGCGGTTCCACGTTCGCGGGTTTAGAGCTTCGCGGGTCTAAAAAAATAATAATAATAAAATAAAATAATTATAAATAAATAAAAAGATATTTTTTTTTTTTTTTTTTAAAGCATTTTTGAAGGGGCGTCGCTATTTCGTGGTTCCAGGTTCACGGGTTCAGAGCTTCGCAGGTCTAAAAAATAATAATAATGAAATAAAATGCTAAAAAAAAAAATTAAGCATTTTTGAAGCTCTGTGGCCTTGGGGGTATGGCGCCCGCCCCGAGACTGGGAGGTTGTGGTTCAAGCCTCGCCCGAGTCATACCTAAGACTTAAACATTGGTACCCGTTGCCTTCCTGCTTGGCGTTCAGCATTAGGGGTTGGAATTGGGGGGTCTGGTCACTTAATGACTCCCAACATCTCAGTTGGGTTGAGCGAGGGGGCTGGGAATCCCCTCCTCTGAATCAATCTCCCAAAAAGAGTCAGAAATGACTCTAGCCACCTACCACTAGCGGGATATGGCTGTGGTATATATATATATATATATATATATATATATTTTTTTTTTTTTTGAAGGGGCGTCGCTATTTCGCGGATTTTCACTTTTCGCGGGTGGTTTTGGTCCCCATTAACCGTGATAACCGAGGGATTACTGTATATTCTTTCAAAATACTAAAGACTGGACTCATGACTTGCTCTAAGACAATTTCGAGACACTGGAAGCTCCCAGGTAGCCCAGAGATTAGTGTTTCCCATCCCAAACAGGTAAATGGAAATAAAGTTCAATTTTATTTTGATGTTGACCAGAGAAGGGTATAGTCACCAGGCAGTGACTAATTTACAAATATTACCAAACACGACTGCAACCATCCAGGTGGATTTTTTCTTTAAGTCATCCAAAACAATATGTCCATTTTCAAATAACTCACTCAACATCCTGGTATCCTTTCTGAACCACTAATACCAGTAAACTGTGTCCTCTGATTTTTACTTTAGTGTTGCGCCATATTGGTGCATATTTCAAAATGTATTGGGAAATTTTTGCTGGTGTGCATCCAAGCGGACCAGTTTTGAGTGCTCTAGAGTGGGATTGATTGCACCATTTCCCTTGTTTTCAGAAGGTTGTGCAGTATATTCTATTGGCTTGAAAGGGGAAGTCGTCTCCTGCTCACTAAGCAGTGTTGGGACACAACGGCAGGGTTGGGTATGGTTACTTTAACTTGATTACTTTCAATTACTTTTGGATTACTCCAATACCAAATATGCTAATAAAAGACAAAAGAAACTAAATATGAATAAAATGACTCAATTTTGTGCAGGCTTGGGGAGTAACGGAATACATGGAACGGCAAAAATGATGTTGGCAAGCTGTTTGGATTGATTTTCATTTTGTTTCTGTCGCATTTTATGTTCGTTTTGCCGGAGATCAAAGAGATCAAAGCCAGGAGAGAAAGCTTACCACGTGTTGTGAGTCATCATTTTATTCTTTTTTAGTTTCTTTTGTCTTTTATTAGCATATTTGGTATTGGAGTAATCCAAAAGTAATTGAAAGTAATCAAGGTAAAGTAACCCTACCCAACCCTGCATAACGCCGTTAGTTTTTCATTAATAGGGTAATCTAATGCATTATTTAAATACTAATAAAATAATAAAATTGGGCAATTTCCTGTGGCACAAGAGACAAGGTTTTACGACACACTAGTGTGCCCTGGCACACTGGTTGAAAAACACTGCCCTGGAGGATTAGTGCTTGCATAATTTGCTATGTTACTTTACAGAATAAGGGCAGCACAGCGGCGCAGTGGTTAGCGCTTGTGCAGGCACAGTTCTAAGGTCTTGGGAACCTCCTGTGTGGGTTCAAATCCAGCTATCGGACTTCCTGTGCGGAGTTTGTATGTTCTTCCCGTGCTTGCGTGGGTTTCCTCCGGGCACTCCGGTTTCCTCCCACATTCCAGAAACATGCATTTCAGGTGGATTGGCCGGTCCAAATTGTCCCTAGGTGTGAATGGGCGAGCGAGTTGTCTGTCTCTGTGTGCCCTGCGATTGGCTGGTAACCAGTTCAGGGTGTCCCCTGCCCACTGCCCGGAGATGGCTGGGATGGGCTCCAGCACCCCCGTGACCCTACTGAGGATAAGCGGTGCAGCTAATGAGACTTTACAGAATATAATGTAGTGGATTGAGCTTTCAGGATAATTTTAGGGCGAGCGAGTTGTCTGTCCCTGTGTGCCCTGCGATTGGCTGGCAACCAGTTCAGGGTGTCCCCTGCCCACTGCCCGATGATTGCTGGGATGGGCTCCAGCACGCCCGTGACCCTACTGAGGATAAGCGGTGCAGCTAATGAGACTTTACAGAATATAATGTAGTGGATTGAGCTTTCAGGATAATTTTAGGGCGAGCGAGTTGTCTGTCCCTGTGTGCCCTGCGATTGGCTGGCAACCAGTTCAGGGTGTCCCCTGCCCACTGCCCGATGATTGCTGGGATGGGCTCCAGCACCCCCGTGACCCTACTGAGGATAAGTGGTGCAGCTAATGAGACTTTACAGAATAGAATGTAGTGGATTGAGCTTTCAGGATCATTTTAGGACTATTAAGTTCCACAAGTTAAAACAAAGTCATATTGTATGGCAAGTGACTCTTTGCTCCGTCGGTTTGGTATGACTAGCATAGACTCCACTGGAGCAATATACGCTGATCAGCAAAAATCCGATTCCTCCACTTTGTCACTTCCCCTCATCTGACCTAAACGTGCAGCGAATTGAAAGCTGCTCGGAATTTCCTGCCATTGTTTTTTTATTTTTTTTTTCAGGAATGCACCAAGTGAAGAGGGAGCGTTTGCACTGTAAGTTAATTTGCGGCCAGACTGAGTGAATAATGCATTAAAGGCTCTGCCGCTAGCTCGCTGTTTACATCAAGAGCAAGCGTATACATAATGCAGACGGCCTCGGGAGGGAGAAGAGAAAAGAACGCACGCGTCCCGGTATCAAAGACGAGCCAAGCGAGGCTTTTTTGTCACGTATTTCTGGAAATATTTCTGCTCGTCGCTCAAAGAAAGGGGAGAAAAAAAGACAACAGCAGGGAAAGCTGAGCGCCGAAGAGATGAAGGACGCGGTTAGCGAGTGCACCTGACCCGGTCGACTAGACGGGAGACAACTGTCGACTGGCCCTGCAAAATGGACACAATCTTAAAGCACACTTGTCAGAAAAAAGCACAATTGAAACATTTGCTGTGACAAAGTTAAAAGAAAAATTTTATCAGCTACACTTCAGTTTTTATCACATTATTGCGTCAAAACGTTGTCCAGTCTTCCCAAACTTATTCCTTCTATGTTACCGTAAATTCCAGACTATAGAGCGCAGCTGATTATAAGCCGCACCCACCACATTTTAAGAGGATAACCGATTTTGTACTTACACAAGCCGCACCTGTACATAAGCCGCAATGCGCCCACATTAAGACATATAACACAATCACAAAATCAACCCAAACCCGACTTTGAGTCTCACGATTGTAACTGAATATAAAGTACACAGTCCAAAAACCACGGCCGGCAAAATGAATGGAAAATGATACTGGTACTTAAGGTTCGATGCAGACCTGCAGAGTCCGGGTCCCGTTGAAAATAATCCAAGGAAAAAAAATGTATATTTCCAAAGGTAAGGGTGGGAAAAATATATATCCACTATTGTCCGCTGCGTCCACGAACACGTCTCACCTTTACTCCACTTCCCATTAGCAGGGTTCAGAATTTTCCGCGGATCCGCGGATTTCCGCTGTTTTTGAACCCCAAAGGCATTCCGACTTTTTCACTTTTTCTCTTGCGTAGCAAACAAATTCAAATTCAAAACAGGTCTGGCTTCGAGCGCTCGTCACCAATGTTCCCTGTAATTTTCCACGGGTCTGAGCGTTCACACAAAGTCGGTGAGCAACACTTGAAACAACAGTGAGCAACCATAATACCAAGTGTGGCAAGATAATTAATTATCAAACATGTCCAAAACTTGACTTCAAGTTACATTTTGCTGAGTTTCCGGCAATGCAAAATGATTTTTCTCTTTTGAACGAATTGACTCATGTACTATTGCAAAGGTTGCTCCGCCCTGGTTTATTCCTGGACGCTGGCTATTTCAGCTGAAAATGAAAATCTCCATTCTGATCCCTGCATTAGCCCCCGTTGTTTTCGCCCCTTCTTTTCAATTCGCCCGTGGAAAACATATCAGAATACGTTTTTAAAATAAATACATTACAAAAATATACAGTTGCAAATACATATTATACATGGTTACACATATTTACAAAGAAAGACGGTACACCGAGAGAGTTTTAAAAGCTTTCATCACTTTCAAACCGTGCCTGTGAAGGGTAGCAAAACGCTACTAGGAACACGCTCGCAACACAGTAAACGGGTCAGTTAAAAAAATATACGGCACTTGTAGAAATCATGGTAAACCGTCCTTATCTTCCTCCTTGTAACTGACGTTATCAAAGTCGTCTTCCCCAGTATGGGAAAGAGATTTTGTCATATAGACGTCGTCCCACGCTCCCTTATTCGAAAACACGCTAGCAGCACACTCGCAAAGTAAAGTTTACGTGCAGCAGCTCTGTTTCTTTCTTTATCGGACTGCTAGATTGCTTTGAGCTTGAAAGCTGCGTCATGTGCCTTTCTTATTGCAATTTACATGGTGGGGATATGCCTACGCTAATTTAAATTGTGCACAAGCTAAGAAGTTGCAGTCTTCCTCGGTTCATATATTCCACCGGTCTAAATCTTACCTTTTGCACTCGAGCGCCGATGGCGGCTGTTAGAAAAATTACATAAATTGGCTGCATGACTGAATAAGCCGCAGGGTTGAACGTTTGGGAAAAAAGTAGCGGCTTCTAGTCCGGAATTTACGGTAAGTTAAATAACACATTTTAGTTTTGTTTTGGTCAGGACAATCATTTCACACTTATGGATAATTTGTCAGCAAATATCATATTTTCTTGATTATAAATCTTATCTTTCTTCATACTTTGGTTGGGGGTGAAACTTATACTCTGGTAAGACTTATCTTTGAAAGTTTTAACACATTATGACGCTTCGCTACTTATGAACATTCAAGTTCCGAAAAATGATAGATACCATCATTTTTTTCGGGGTGTCGAAAAATATCCGGGCATTGCTGTAAGTTAGTATTGTGAACCTTTTCCCGAGTATAAGAGAGTGCTGTAGTGCTTTTTTCTGCCACTACCACCGTGTGGTGGCGCTGTGAGAGCTCACCCAGTATCTACCCCGAAGAAGAAATCCACTGCCTCTTCCTAGTTCGTGTGTAAACATTCTATACTGTATCTCCAGCGCGCTATGAAATTTGACATTTTTATTGTTTAATATCCCGTGCTTCCATTCAATACGGTTGGTGTAAAGTGTAAAGGAGAGGCGAGCCATTTCATTTGAAATGAACATGGAATAGGAAAGCTTGATGCGGTTGAGAGAATGGTTGGATTGCTTTTTTTGGCCACTTTCTACCACAGAGGAGGAAGGCGCCTTACTCTCGAAGCTCATCTTCTAAACGTAAGTTAAACTTCACTATAAATCTTTATAGAGCATATCATTTTATGATTTTTTTTTTTAGTCCAAACGAATACATGTTACCAATACAAGCCTTAAACATACATATATAAACCTTAAACATACAAAATATAGCACTAGAGCAACTTACGAACAAATTCACCTTACGAACGATTGTCCGTAACTTATCACGTTTGTAAGTAGAGCATATACGTATTTCTCTGTTTTATTTTAATTTTAAATTGCCTCATAAGATGACATGTATGTTTTTGGTGTTGGATTTTACATAAAAGTGGCTCAGGAGGTAGAGCGCTCGTTTTGGGATCAAGAGATCGCAGTTCGAATCCCGGCTCCTCCGTGTTACATGTTGACGTGTCCTTGGGTAAGACACTGAACCCCTAATGCTCCCAATAAGCAAGTTAGCGCCTTACATGGCTGCAAGGCCGCTATTGGGAAATGTGAAGCACACTGTAAAGCGCTTTGGGAAGTCTTGACTTGAAAAGCGCTATATAAATGCAGATCATTTCATTTCATAAAAGGAAATAAATCAATTTCCTCAAATTATGACTTACACTCAGAGTGCAATTTATACATGTTTTTCCTTTTTAATGATGCTTAATTATTGGCTTGAGCGACTTAAACACCAGGGAGACTTGTAGTTTGGAAAATACAGTAATCCTATATCCTATTTTGAATAGTTTGAATTGTCTTTGTCATTTATATCAACGTGGTGAAACATTGTTTGCAACGAGATTATATATTAGATTCAATTATATATTCTTACAGTTTTACGCGCTTGTTTCGGGTGGAAGAAACCTGAGCCTGTATGTCCTTTTTTAGGGGACTTTTAGCGCCTACCAGAGGGCAACAGGTCAGAGAGGTGGTGGCCGGGGTGAGAATAGTCCCTTTTAATGTTGACGGCAAGCCTGCAATGCAGCCAATGATCTTTTGGGCTATGTTGATTATTTTATGTGAGTTTTTCCTGTCCGCTGCCGTGCTCCCAGGATACCGCGACGCGGCACCGTATGCCAGAAAAGCATTGAATACCTCAAAGAAAGAAGAACGCATTAAAATAATTAAGAAGTTTTTATCTTTATTTGCAAATTGAAACTGCAGATATTTTAGTTCAGTCCTTATTTAATGAGCTCCAATTTAATTTTGTCTTTATTAGTTGATAATGCACACAGGTTCTAGTCATTGTTTATTATGTCATGATTATCGATGTGATGCACCTGTGCCTGCTCCTTTCGTACTCTGATTGGCTCCCTGTTCCTATTCAAACCCACTCCTTTCTGTCACCTGTTGTCAGTCCGTCAGGGAACCTCAGTTTACACTAGGCAAGCCTTTTTCGACCCTGACTCCCACCTGTTTTTTGCTCCCGTCTGTTCCCCGGCTTTGACCCGTCTTTGATCCTGAGCACGTCTACTCTCCTCTCCTATGAAATGAAATGATGATCTGCATTTCTATAGCGCTTTTCAATTCAATGACTTCCCAAAGCGCTTTACAGTGTGCTTCACATTTCCCAATAGCGGCCTTGTATTGCAGCCATGTAAGACGCTAACCTGCTTATTGGGGGTATTAGGGGTTCAGTGTCTTACCCAAGGACACTTCGACATGTAACACGGACGAGCCGGGATTCAAACTGGGATCCCTTGATCCCAAGACGAGCGCTCTACCTCCTGAGCTACTGCCGCCTCCTGGCTTATGACTCGTTTCTGACCCTGACCACATTTTTGCTCCTCTGTCCCGGCTACTGACCCGTTTTTCCGTTCCGCCATCGCTCGCCACAAAAGTCCCATTATCAGAGCGACCTGCTTCCCGCGCCCAGCGATCACTGGATCGTGGGAGCAACCCTTTCCTGTCCTCCAATGAAACTGAGAGAAACATAACGCAAATGGGTCCTGTCTCCGTTCTGGTCCTGACATATTAACGTTTTCTTTTTTTTTATTGGGCTGTACTTTGGTCTAGTATTCGGCTGGTAAAAAATATGTGTTGACAGAAATATTTTTTAACAAAATAAGATGATGTACAACAAACACTAAAGAAAAACACTTAACACACACGTACACACTTGGATGTGGGAGTCAGAACTCGGTTCCGGTGTCAGCGCGCCGGCAAAATGAATCATTCATGAGCACTCCCTGTCAGGCTGGTGTGACGGACGCGGCTGCCGGACGCCAAACTTCGCCCCCTAAATGTTGACATTTCATCCTATCACTCCGCAATCCTCATGAGACTCTGAGCACAACATTGGGAACCGGGCCGTTCTCCACAAACGATCCCCACGCAAACAGGTCTGGTGACGAGTGCTCGAAGCCAATGTTCCTTGTAATTTTCCACGGGTCTGAGCGTTCACACAAAGTCGGTGAGCAACGCTTGAAACAACAGTGAGCAACCATAATCCCAAGTGTGGCAAGATAATTAATGATCAAACATGTCCAAAACTTGACTTCAAGTTACATTTTGCTGAGTTTCCGGCGATGCAAAATTATTTTTCTCTTTTGAACAAATCGACTCATGTACTATTGGAAAGCTTGTACGGCCTACAAACGTCGTTTGTTCTTGCAATTCTTTTGTAGCCTAGATGGTAAGGCGCCCGCTTTGAGACTGGGAGGTCGGTGGTTCGCGCCCCGGCCGAGTCATTCCTAAGACTTAAAAAGTGGTCGGCGGCGCCCTCTGTTGGCTGCGGCTGCATCGGCTCGCTACAACGGGTCAGGTGCAAGCGACATTTCGTTCTGTGTACATTGTTACACAGAATGACAATACAAGGAAATTATTATTATTATTATTATAAGATATCCATTTCTTTTTTCCTGATATATTTTGTCGCACAATATTAACATTTTTGGGGGCTTATTTAGTCGGTTGTAAGATACAGAACTGTACTTAATCACATTTTTTAGGGGAAGTACAATGTTGGCAACAAGATTCACTTGATATACAGTAATTGGAAATTATTTGAATGCAACACAAACTTTTTATTCTTTTTTTCGTGTTTTTTTTTCTACTTTTTTTTTTTAATTGCTTTAAAAAAAAATCTCATCGTGTTTATTTTTTCCGAACTGTTACTTTTTTCTTTTTGTTCTCTATTTACTTTTTTCCTACATTTAAATCCTCTACTCTTGTGTTGACTCACTCTTCCCCGACCAGCCTCTAATACATTTACATCTAATTTGCTGGACTTTTTTTGCTCCATTCCATTCTGTTCTATTCCTCCACCCTTTGGATTTTCCTATCCATGCTGCATGCTCTCATCCACTCTTGTTTTTTTCCACTTACCGTATTTTCCGCACTATAAGGCGCAGCAGGTTATAGGGCGCACCCCGAAAAAATAGTTTTTGGTCCTATTTTTGACATACATAAGACGCACCGGATTATAAGGCGCTACAATGGGAACGTGGACAAAACAGTCAGATAGTTCAGTCCAACTTATTACCCCCTTAACATTCCCAAAGCTTGCAAAGACGCAAATACGTGTCGATAACACGTGCGGATGCGGTGTCCGTACGATGTCACTCAAATGCATCGTTCCATCATTCGGAAGTCTTGGGATTCAAGAAATGCCAAACATTCCTTAGTTTCTATTTTCTTTTTCGCTCGCAACTTTACTGTGCATATGACAATAAACACTTGGAATTGAGTTTAATTTAAAAATAGACACTCCATTCCATCCATTATCTGCACCGCCTATCACAGAAACATCGAGTTCAGTCTGAAACAAGATACAGGGAAAATATGTAGCCGGAGTAGCTCACCGAAGTCGTTGTGTTCAATAATAATGTGCAATCAATGAGTGTAGTAAATCTAGGAGGGTAAAATATTTACAAATACAGTACAGAATAGTAAAATACTGTTTTCTCTATGCCGTCAACCCAACTTGCTATTCACATTCATCTTTTTCGGCCAATTGCTGGCTTTGTTTTGCCCCTTTAGCCTATGCCAGCCTGTAAATGATAAAAAGGATCCGCCCCCTTTACCTCCGATTAACTTTAGCCAATAGTGATCGATTCAACTGATGATTGACACATCTTTTTCGGCCAATCGCAGGCTTTGTTTTGCGCCTTTAGCCTATGCGAGCCTGTAAATGATAAAAAGGATCCGCTCCTTTACCTCCGAATAACTTTCGCCAATAGTGATCGATTCAAATGATGATTGACACATTGGTTAGCCAATGAACGCCGGTAAATAAATCCCAGCATACACCGCGGACTACTTGGCGTTCGGGGGAAAATCGAGTCGGCGGCTGCAAGTTAGTTGCAAGACTTTGCGACTTAATATTGATCCATACATAAGGTGCACTGTATTATAAGGCGCATGGTCAGCTTTTGAAAAAAAATTAGACTTTTAGGTGCGCCTTATAGTGCGGAAAATACGGTACTCATAAAAAGAGCCGTATTTGTCTCATGCGATATAGGTTCCTGACCTCTGCTGTAGTCCATTCCTCATGAAACACAGAAACAAGTTCTTGGCAGACACAATTGGACACAAAGCAAAGGACTGTACGCTCCAACCTATTAATGACATTTGGCTATCTTGGAAAGAGCTCTTCTGGGACAGTTCGATCTCGGCCATTCGAGCTTTCCTAGTCACGTATCTTTTAGTGTGCCAACGCTGGCAGTCACGCTCGGGATTAGCGGCGCCAAACTGAGGAACCTCGGGGTGTTTGAGAGTGAGAACATAGGAACACGGGAGCTTGGCACGGGCCTCCCTTTCACACACCGTCTGGGCTACCGTGTGCCTGGATGAACCAAGGACGACGGAAACAAGAAGATCTCGAGGCTAGGGCCAGACGGAGGCACTGTTATCCCATGTTACATACACGTCAGGAACGCAGTATACATGATTGGTTCTACATAGGGGTGGAAAAGTAGTAGGCGTCTCCATCTGTTCAAACTCATACTTGGCATTTCTGGATAGACGGTAGGCGTAATTCATGTGTGTCCTGCAAGGAACCTAATGAAACAGTTGCGGAGGATTTCACAGGCGCCGTCGTGCTAATTGGGCTTGTGTTTCTTTTTTTTTTTCTCTTTCTGAGAAACGGGATTACATCCCCAGGCAGAATTTGATTGTGTAATATTGAGGTAACAGCGGAAAACCATACTGCCCCTCATATGTCCACAGCCTAAAGACAAGTCAAGAAAAGTTGAAGGCTGACAGTCTGTGCCAATTTAAGACCGAACTGACGTTTATTAAAAGAGAAGTACTGAATGGATATTTAAAGTCAGTCCATGAAGAGCCTTCAGTTGGTAGCGAGGTTTTTAACGAAGACAAGAAAGTTTGATCACATTACCCTGATTTTAGCTAACCTGCATTGGCTTAAGATGTGATTTCAAGGTTCTGTTGGTAGTATACAAAATCATGCATGGCCTCATATCTTTAAGATTTAATTTCCCCCTATGTTCCGATCCGGTGCCTTTGCTTTGAAAATGCTGGTCTACTCGTGATCCCAAGAGCCAAGAAGAAATACGCAGGTTCGAGAGCATTCTCCATTCGGGCCCCGATTGGATCTGCAACTTCAGTTGAAATGTTTAAATCTAAGCTTGAAACACACTTCTATTCTATAGCATATGAATAACCTATATGTTATCTTGAGAATATCTGTGTATCTGTATATTATTTGCCCTCATGTAGGTTTTAGATCAGGGGATAGTCTGTGGTTTGCAATAATATGTGGTCTGTGCAGCCCTTTGAGACTCTTTGTGATTAAGGGGTATACTCATAAACATGACTTGACTCGACCCATATGAAAGACGGTCACCGTTATGACAGTACCAAAACTACAATGTTTTATCAGCTACTCGCAAAGAGGAAAGCATTGTAGGAGGTAGTTCAGCAAATTGCATAATGGCATTTTAACAATGCCATGGTGCAAGCCAATAGCAGACAAGTATTATGATATGATGTTGGTCAATAGCAGATAGGCAGGCTGTATCCGAGGGGTCTAGTATAGGACCATGCAAAAGGTCAAACATGTTAAAATAAGGAAATTGGCTCAGGATTTTTAACCATTAAAAAAAAAAAAGTATTGTAGATAGATAGATAGATAGATACTTTATTCATCCCCGTAGGGAAATTCACACTTCCGGCAGTCTACCCCGTTGTTTATTAACAGATTAACATGATGCCCTAGGGGTGCTTGTAGCGGAGTGGATGACGTCACACGCCAGTCCAAAAGTTCGACATCCCTGCGGCAGATGGAAATCTTTTTTTTTGTGTCCAGGGATACACCACCTCGTGTTAGCGAGTCCGTCTCCTCCGATTCCCGTAGGCTTTCGTGTCTCTGTATAGCGAGGCTGAAGCCGGATTGCTCCGGGTAGCTCCGGGTGGCTACACGTTAGCGTCTGGAATGCTAAACGTGAGCCACGTTTCCGCAAAACACAGCAACTGCGCTCCCTGTGCGCTTCGATGTTTTCCACCAGCACTCGTTGATCTCATTTGGTAGTGAGTTCGCATTTACCATGACTGCGGATGGTACCGAAGACTTATAACGCCGCTAGCCACTTAGCTAGCTCCGGTTCTTCCTCCACGATAGGCCCCTTCATCACGCCGGCACGAGAATTCTTCAGGGCAAGGAGTTGATTCCTTGAATTAACGCATTTTTGTGCGCTAAAACCCATGTCCATAGGATAGAAGTAATCCATAGTGTAGTTGTCAAAACGGGAAGAAAAACACCGAAGATAGAAGCAGACAATAAAACAAAAAATCACAAAAAGTGAGAGATAACAGGGGAGCTGCTGGAAAGGCAGCCGAAGACTGGCACCTCGATTACCAGAGTGACTGGAATCATCCACAAACAAACAGCATTTAAACCTAGCAGTCAAGTTTTTTTCCCCGATTGGACATATTGACCTTTTGCTGTCTTAATTACAGCTCGTTAACGCTTTGTGTGACATCCTTATCGTAATTGTTTGCATTTGTAGGCCAGGATAAAAATGTCCGCCTTGTCTTTGGGGCTCGACAAGCTGCGGGTAGAATGGAATGATGACCTTTGTCGCCCCTCCACGGACCAATTAGTGAAGGGGGGGGTCTGAGAGACTTGCAGGCAACCCAAACAACACAGACGGTTATTGTTGGCGTCCTGCCTCATTTCAACTTAAACATACGAAAACCGGGACCAGTGTGAGAAGATTTAGACCCATTAACGTGTGATAAGAATGCCTCTGGTTCATAATGATAACCAATTATCTGGTCCTGGTAAGTATCTTCCCTTGCTGGTGTCTCTGTGAAAAGCCCTAGCCTGAAATCCCGGTTTGTGAAAACTGAAACTGCCTCCAAATTCCAACTATTGATTTCTTTTGCAGAGGGAATGTTATTGAAAGACAGTAGCCATGGTTACCACTCACCATAGGTTCTATGCTGGTATCTGCTCCTCTGCTTTCTCTCTGG
The DNA here is from genome assembly GCF_059441175.1 of Urocampus carinirostris. NCBI lineage: Eukaryota > Metazoa > Chordata > Actinopteri > Syngnathiformes > Syngnathidae > Urocampus > Urocampus carinirostris. Next base: position 65,337,015 of record NC_142350.1, on the reverse strand, counting down.
AGCGCTGTCCTTGTTGTTGTTCCGGCATGGGGACTCCTCTGTCAGCTCCTCTGAAATCGGCAATGAGGCAACCGACGCTACCCCCGAACCCACCAAGCGATTCCCAGAGTTTTCGCACGCGTCCGTCTCCTTTCCCGGAGGTCTCTGGTAGGTGGGACTCGAGGGGTCCGATAGGCTGCGGCTGCCGAGAGAGCCGAGAACAGAGCTGGGACTGGAGTGCAGGGACAGCGAGGGGGTTTCTGGTTCTCGGATCAAGGTGCAGGGTGCCCCGTAGGGTTCCTGAACGAAGCCCACAAACGTCACACCCTGCTCAGCCGCGTCCTGGATCTGCTGTTGAAAGAAGACGCCCGAATTAGTGGTGTCAGTTAAATGTGTAATCAGCATGAACCCGTTTTTAGTGAGTAATTATTACTATTCATCAAAAGCAGAAGTGGCTAATGTGGCTATTATCGCTCATGCAACGACTGGTCACACATTTTTCCCACAATGCTCTTTAAAGAAATATGATACAAAAAATAAGCATAGCTTTACTTACTTACCTTGTTGTTGTTGGTAGTTATAGAAAACAGTAATGGTAAGATATGATATTATTTGAAGATTTAATACTTTAAATCTTCAAATAATATCATATCTGAACATTTTGAAGTGACTTCTACTTAAAGCTGGTGTCTGTTACCGTATTTTCTGAACTATAGGGCGCACCGGGTTATAGGGCGCACCCCTAAAAATAGTTTTTGGTCCTATATCTTCCATACATAAGGCGCACCGGATTATAAGGCGCTACAATGGGAACGTCGACAAAACAGATAGTTCAGTTCAGTCCAACTTATTATCCGAAAGCTTGCAAAGAAGCAAATACGTGTCGTAGACACAAGCGGATGCGGTGTCCGTACGATGTCACTGAAATGCATCGTTCCAAATATCATTCGGAAGGTTAAAGTCTTGGGATTCAAGAAATGCCAACCATTCCATAGTTTATATTTTCTTTTTTGCTCGCAACTTTACAGTGCATATGACAATAAACTCTTGGAATTGAGTTTAATTTAAAAAAAGACCTATCACAGAAACATCGATATCACTCTGAAACAAGATACTGGGAAAATATATAGCCGGAGTAGCTCACCGAAGTCGTTGTATTCAATAATAATGTGCAACCATGGTCCTCTTATATCCGTGAGTGTAGTAAATCCAGGAGAGTAAAATATTTACAAATACAGTACAGAATAGTAAAATACTGTTTACTCTATGCCGTAGTTCTACCCAACATGTTTTTCACATTCATCTTTTTCGGCCAATTGCAGGCTTTGTTTTGTCCCTTTAGCCTATGCAAGCCTGTAATTGATAAAAAAGGATCCGCCCCCTTTACCTCCGAATAACTTTAGCCAATAGTGATCGATTCAACTGATGATTGACACATCTTTTTCGGCCAATCGCAGGGTTTGTTTTGCCCCTTTAGCCTATGCGAGCCTGTAAATTATAAAAAGGATCCGCCCCCTTTACCTCCGAATAACTTTAGCCAATAGTGATCGATTCAAATGATGACTGACACATTGGTTAGCCAATGAAACGCCGGTATATAAATCCCAGCATACACCGCGGACTACTTCGCCTTCGGGGGAAAATCTAGTCGGCGGCTGCTTGCCTTAGTTGCAAGACTTTGCGACTTAATATTGATACATATATAAGGCGCTCTGTATTATAAGGCGCATGGTCAGCTTTTGAAGAAAATTAAGACTTTTAGGTGCGCCTTATAGTGCAGAAAATACGGAACTTTAAAAATGTTCTCCTTACTAATACCGTATTCTAGCTAAAATCATCATTGCAGCCTATGTCAAGTTAACTGTATCGTTAGAATATGATATAATGAAATTGTGAATGTGTTTAAATGCTGTTAAAAGTGTCAATCAAATTGTTCAAACCAAAACTGTCTGCCGCGTACTCGCTCAAATTAATTCTTCTTTTTTCATCTTTTTGGGGGTTTGGGTTGGTATTTGGACTGTATTTGAAACAGTCCTTTTCTTAATTAGTGTCATGAGACAGACAACCATTCACCTGCTCATCCACACCCAGGGACAATTTGGACTGGCCAATTAACCTGACAAGCTTGTGTTTGGAATGTGTGAGGAAACCGGGGTGCAGGCACGGGGAGAATATGCAAACTCCACACAGGGAGGTAGCTGGACCTCTGCATCGTGAGGCTGTGCGCTAACCACCCATCCGCCGTGCCGCCCAGTTTGGCATTGTTAACACATACTTAATAGCAGTGTCTGAAATAACGACTACCCGGACGCCAAGGACGTGCATCTTTGAAGTCGGCCGTACAATTTAGAAAACGTCTCCACTCGGGTGGCCGACAAGTTTTTCAAGAAAAAAAAACCCAAAAGATTTTTTTTTAAATCAACCGTTTGCTTTATTCCAATTTCGAAAATCTTCGTTCGGTTTAGGAATTTCGGAATTTCGGTTTGTTTGGCAATTTGCATACTTTGCAGCCAATCAGAAGCCTGCATTGAATAACTCCATGCTTCCGGACTTTCCCGAGCGTTATAAGGTCGTCCATTTGCATATCACTTTCCAAAGTAGATGCACAGAGAACACAAGAAAAATGGATAAGTGGTGGTTAAGAATTAAGCCAAACCCTCAGCCCCAGAAGAAAGATTCAAAAGAAGCTAACAAAATGTATGACGCTACAAAACGTAAACATACATAAAGGCATTACGGAAAGAGGAGTTCACGTTGCTTGTAGCAGACGACGCAACGCAAACATTGCATTAATGAAGATGAGTAATTACAGGTACATAATGATGGCAGATGGAAAACAGTGATGTCATATCCATGCAATAAATGTTATAAGTAGATTTATAATAAACTTAATTTTAAAGTGTTGTTCTGTTATATATTCTTATTATCAATCCTTAATACTTTGCAACAATAGTTTTTTTGCGATGAGTCGTCTTATTGTGTTTCAAGTCGTGAAAAATGGGGCAGGCAATTTATGGCTGGGCAGGCAACTTTTCAGAGTTGTCTGTCCTGGTGTCCGGTAACGTTTTGTCTTGAGTTTTGAACACTGTTAATTGAGAAATTATTTAATTTTCAACTTTTTAAGGACACCACAAACGACAAACCCCTGTAATTGTGTATTATAATACATATAAATAAAGTAAAATAGAATTGATATTTTTTACAGAATCTATTTTGTAAAATATTTTTACAGGAAGACAAAATCCAGTCCCCTAACGCTCTCAAACACACGCCTTACCATCGCATGCCATGTCATGTCGATTGTGCTGCGGAGACAAATTGAGCCGTTTGCCGTCAAAGAATGATAATGGGCATCGTTCTCAGCATGAAAATATAACAAACACACAAACGCGCCCCGGCGCTCGCTTTCCCTCAAAAATACGACAGCCGTCCTCTCCCCCGTCCTCATCTCCGTGATGGAAGAGAATAAAAATCAAATTGCAGGTTATTCACTATGAAATTAAATTGGAAAACAGTCAAATGGTTTCCCGGGCCTATTGCTTCATGCGAGGCGACGACTGCCACGCCACACTGCTCCTTGCCATGCGTCCAAATGGAATCACGCAGATAAAAAGGTTGTTTTTCATTTAAGGCAGGGGTGTCGAACATGCGGCCCGGGGGCCAGATCAGGCCCGCTAAGGGATTGAATCCGGCCCGCGAGACAACGCTCAGAGAAGCGCAAGAGAAAAACGAGCTGCAGGTCTAAATACGTCCACTTGATGTTGCTAAAGCCAGGTGCCTCTCACAAAGACGGTGTACTTGTATTTCTTTCTTTATCTCTCTCTTTCTTTATCTCTCTATCTCTCTCTCTCTCTTTATCTCTCTCTCTCTTTATCTCTCTCTCTCTCTTTATCTCTCGCTATCTTTATCTCTCTCTTTATTTCTCTGTATCTTTATCTCTCTCTATCTTTATCTCTCTCTCTCTCTCTCTCTTTATGTATCTCTCTCTCTTTCACTCTCTGTCTCTTTCTCTTTCTTTGTTTCTCTTTGCCTCTTTCTCATCTGCGTCTTTTTACCTTCTTTTGGTCTCTCTTCCATTTTTCCTTTTCTCTCTTTTGCTCTCTCCTGCTTTCCCCTTCTCTCCTTCTCCCAATCTCTATTTCTCTCCTTCTCTTTTCTCTCCTTCCCTCTTTGTCTCTCTCTATATTATTCTTTCTCTCTCTTTCTTTCCCCCTCTCTCAATATTTGTCTTTATATCTTTTTTGTTTCTCAAATTCTCTCTCCCTCGCTCTTCTTTCTCTCTTCTCTCTCTCTCTCTCTCTCTCTCTCTTTCTCCCTTTGTCTTTTTTATTGTCCCACCCTCTCTCTTTTTCTCTCCTTTGCTTTGTCTTATTTCTTTCTCTATTTTTCTTTCCCTCTAGTACACTAGTCCGGCCCCCGAGAGAATGTTTGTTCTATCTTGTGGCCCCAGAGGTAAAATGAGTTTGACACCCCTGATTTAAGGCTAACGCGGGCTGCCTGGGAGATGGACGAGGTGATGGGAGGAAGGCTCGGGGGGTCTTGGGTGAGGGGTGTGGAGAATGAATGGCGCATTTGGATGAATTCATTTTCAGCAACACTATCGTCATTAGCATCGTGCGGTTCAAGGCCTCGTTTGACCGCGTAGAACACACACGTTAATTAGAATAATCTTATACGATGCACAACCACGGTATGACGTTGGCTTTCTAATGAGATCTGCTAGCAAAACATCTGAGAAATAATAATGCTCACTCTCGGATGATAGTGTCGGCAGGTTCAGCAGGAAATGCGTTCACCGAATGTGACCATGAGATTGTGGCGAGTGAGTTTGTTAATTAAGCTTTCTACCCAAGGTTATTTCTGTTGATTATATTTGTGTTGGACTACTTATGTGAATTTTTATTGGTATTTGTTTGTGTGGAAGCTAGAGCTCTGTGGACCGATGGCGGTGTCAGGGAAGGAAAAACAGGTGGTCAGGGAGAGAAACGGGTCGTAAGCCAGGACGGGAGAGCAGACGTGGTCGGTATCAAAACAGGTCGTAGCCGGAGAGAAACTGGAGCATAAACGGGTCAGGCGGGAGTCAGGATCGAAAGACGGCTTGCCTTGTATACACGGAGATTCGCAGACGGACTTACAACAGGGGATTGACAGGTGATAGGAATGAGTGGAGAAGTGTTGTAAAAGGATAGTGGGATGTGTGGACGCGTTCTAAGGGATGGGCAGGGGACCTGTATGATGCGGCAGGGGTAAACCAGTGAAAACTGTCGGGCCCTGCTGTTGAACAAAAGAGTCTGATGTGTCACCCTCACCCAAGTGACATGGCCGCTTTCTTGTGTCCCGTTTTATCTGGAGGGACGAAAGCATGACCGACTTGGGTGCCGAGGTGCCTAACTTGTTTGGCCGTTCGGGCATTTGGGTTGGCCATGGTCCAAAAATGTTTGTGTGTGTTTTTGCTATTTTTTCCCTTTTTATTTTTTCTGTTATTGTATGTGTTTGTCTTGCTGTCGGTCACCCCTCTTGAGGGATATGACCAAGGTAGATGGATAGATCATTTTTACTTGGGACAAAAAGTAGTATTAGCTCAGCAGTGTCTGAAATAACAACTGCCCTGACGCCTGTGGCGTGCATCTTTTACGTCGAGCGTACGACTTACAAAACGTCTCCGCCCGGATAGGCGGCAACTTTTTTAAGATAGAAAAAAAAACATCTTTTGTTTTTGTTTTTATATATTTTTTCAAATCAAACGTTGCTTTATTCCGATTTCGAAAATCTTCTTTCGGTTTGGACATTTTGGAATTTCGGTTCGTTAGACAATTTTCATACTCGGCAGCCAATCAGAAGCCTGCATCGTATAACTGCGTGCTTCCGGACTCTCCAGAGCGTTATAAGGTCGTGCATTTGCATATCATTTTCCAAAGTAGACAAACAGAGAAGACAAGAAAAATGGATAGGTGGTTAGGAATCGAGGCAAAACCTCAGCCCCAGAAGAATTATTCAAAAGAAGCTAACAAATTGATGACGCTACAAAACGTAAACGTACATTAAAAGCAACGTGGAAAGAGGAGTTCACGTGGCTTGTAGAAGATGAGAAAATAAAGGTACATACTGATGGCAGACGGAAAACAGGGATATAATTTACATGCAATGAATGTTATAAGTAGATTTATAATAAACTTAATTTTAAAGTGTTGTTCTGCTATATATTCTGATTATCAATCCTTAAAACTTTGCACCAATGTTTTTTTTTGCGATGAGTCGTCTTATTGTGTTTCAAGTTGTGAAAAATGGGGCGGCCAACGCGTGTTAGGCGAATGTGCTAACCACGTCAAAGTACTTTTTTAAAAAAAAGTTATTCAAATGAGCTTCACTTGATATATGATTTTAGACTGCAAACAGGGCTGCAAAAACAAACTCGCCATTAAGAATCCCCAGATTGTACTGATAAAAATGGGTTTTCGGAGCAAAAGTATTTTCATTAAAAATGTACCGTAAATTCCGGACTATAAGCCGCTACTTTTTTCTTTTTTAACCGACTTTGATGACGTCAGTTATAAGGAGGAAGGTGTGTACGGATTACCGTGCTTACTACAAGCACAGTATGTTTTTTTAACAGAGCTGTTCACTGTGTTGCGAGCGTGTTGGTAGTAGCGTTTTGCTACCCTTCACAGGCACGGTCTGGGATGAAAGTTATAATATTATTATTAAAGCTTTGAAAACTCTCTTTCTTTGTAAATATGTGTAACCATGTATAATATTTATTTGCAACTGTTTATTTTTGTAATGTATTTATTTTAGAAACTTATTCTGATATGTTTTGGACGAGCAAATGAGAAAGAAGGGGCGGGGCAAACGCGGGCTGACGGAAGTGGAGTAAAGGTGAGACGTGTTTGTGGATGCGGCCGACAATAGTGGATGTATATTTTTCCCACCCTTACCTTTGGAAATATACACTTTTTTCCTTGGATTACTTTCAACGGGGACCAGGACTCTGCAGGTCTGCATTAAATTATAAGTACCGGTATCATTTTCCGTACATTTTTGTGTTTTTTGGACTGTATGGGTTAATTTCGTGTTTGTATTGCGTTTTTCAACGTGGGTGCATGCGGCTAATATACAGGTGCAGCTTGTGTATGTACAAAATCGGTTTTCCCCCCCGAAATGTGGTGGGTGCGACTTATCAGTTCAGAATTTACGGTATCTGTTTTAGTGAGGAATTGGTATTTTAAATGTTCTGCCCGGAAGTTGAAACACTCTGCTGCCATCTCCTGGTTTAAAATGATGTACGTGCATTTCTTCGACATGCTCAAATGAACTCTTCTTTGTTCATCTCTATGGGGTTTGGGTTGGTGTTTGGTCTGTATTTGAAACAGGCCTTTTCTGACTTTCATGCTTCACTAACAAACATAAAAATCACTCTCCTTCCCCCTTTCATGCTTCCTAATGTCTTTGAAGAGAGTTGCTAAAAGTAAGATAATGTTATACATCCAGAACAAAGGGTAGACCCAATCGCGTAACTTTTCTCACAAGTTTATTGACATGGAGGAAGGGCAGCGCCCACGATCTGGTGCTCGATAGTTTAGGAAGCAAGTCGCTCTCGCAATCGGATCATGATCCGAATACGGAAGTGGATCTTCCGTAGCGGGAAATGGCGGTGTCAGGGACGGAAAAACAGGTCAATTGCCGGGTCAGGAGAGCAAAAACGTGGTCAGGGACAGAAAAGGGTCGGTATCAAAACAGGTCGTAGCCGGAGACAAACGGGAGCAAGAACGGGTCAGGCAGGAGTCAGGATCGAAAGACGGCTTGCCTTGTATACACGGAGATTCGCAGACGGACTTACAACAGGGGATTGACAGGACTGGGTTCAAATAGTGACAGGGAGCCAATCAGAACCCGCGGCGGTTGGCGCCAAATGAGCGGGCACAGCTGAGTCACATCAGTAATCATGACACTTGGGCCTTCCATCAGTTTGACTTAGAGTACGGTAATCCCTCGCAATAATGAGGATTACTTTTCCATTTACGCTATTTCATGGATTTGCATACAACATATTTTACAGTTTTTGTTTTTGTTTTATGTTATAACATGAATTTCCCTCTCTCTCTCTCTCCACCCGTATTCTATATGGTGTACTGTATACAGGGGGGGTATACTGTATACCTGTATACTGCACGAACAAAAGCAGTACATAAACATTGGAGCGTGCGCTGGGCTTCAAGTAATCCATAAACAAAAAGCGTGTACAGCATTTCTCTTGTCAGCTTGTTTTTTTTCCCCCTCGCTGTACATCTTGAGCTACTCGCTGAGAATTTAGATTTTAAATAGTTTGCCCTAGACTTGACATCATTGACAAGTTCATCGTTTGAAAGTAAAAATACTTTAAAATAAGGAGAGAAGGCATCAATGGATTTTGAAATTACAAGAAATACAGGAAAAGACCCAAATCTCAGATAAGAAAATCCAACCTGATCTAAAATCCCCACTTTGAGCCCTTTTAACTCATATACTGTGAAGTATTTGAACACCCTGTTATTTTGCTATTTCTCCCACTTTGAAATCACAAATTTTCATCGTAGGTGCATGTCCACTGTGAGAGAGATAAACTAAAAAGAAAAATACATAAATCATAACGCATGCTTTTTTAACTATTATTTGTGTGAGATATATATATATATACATCCCGGCTCGTCCGTGTTACATGTCGAAGTGTCCTTGGGTAAGACACTGAACCATTAATACCCCCAATATGCAGGTTAGCGCCTTACATGGCTGCAAGGCCGCTATTTGGAAATGTGGAACACATTGTAAAGCGCTTTGGGAAGGCGGCAGTAGCTCAGGAGGTAGAGCGCTCGTCTTGGGATCAAGGGATCCCAGCTTGTCCGTGTTACATGTCGAAGTGTCCTTGGGTAAGACACTGAACCCCTAATACCCCCAATAAGCTGGTTAGCGCCTTACATGGCTGCAAGGCCGCTATTGGGAAATGTGGAGCACATTGTAAAGCGCTTTGGGAAGGCGGCAGTAGCTCAGGAGGTAGAGCGCTCGTCTTGGGATCAAGGGATCCCAGTTCGAATCCCAGCTCGTCCGTGTTACATGTCGAAGTGTCCTTGGGTAAGACACTGAACCCCTAATACCCCCAATAAGCTGGTTAGCGCCTTACATGGCTGCAAGGCCGCTATTGGGAAATGTGGAGCACATTGTAAAGCGCTTTGGGAAGGCGGCAGTAGCTCAGGAGGTAGAGCGCTCGTCTTGGGATCAAGGGATCCCAGTTCGAATCCCAGCTCGTCCGTGTTACATGTCGAAGTGTCCTTGGGTAAGACACTGAACCCTTAATACCCCCAATATGCAGGTTAGCGCCTTACATGGCTGCAAGGCCGCTATTTGGAAATGTGGAACACATTGAAAAGCGCTTTGGGAAGGCGGCAGTAGCTCAGGAGGTAGAGCGCTTGTCTTGGGATCAAGGGATCCCAGTTCGAATCTCATCTTGTCCGTGTTACATGTCGAAGTGTCCTTGGGTAAGACACTGAACGCCTAATACCCCCAATGAGCAGGTTAGCGCCTTACATGGCTGCAAGGCCGCTATTGGGAAATGTGGAGCACATTGTAAAGCGCTTTGGGAAGTCATTGACTTGAAAAGCGCTATAGAAATGCAATTTATACGTTTTTTAAGCATTTTTAAAGGGGGGGCCGCTACTTCGCAGATTTTCAGTTTTCGCGGGTGGTCTTGGTCCCCATTAACCGCGCAAACCGAGGGATTACTGTATTCAACTTTCAACTTTTGGAGGACACTTCAAATGACGCACGCCATCGTCAAAACAGCAAACTGTTGCATAACATCAGCTGTTTGATCCAGCACTCACCCGTTCCCATTGATCAAGCCCAGGTTTCATCAATTCGACGTGCATTCAAAAGTTGAAAGCGAGTCAAACGAAGTTGACTTGTTGTGAAAGAGTCAAAAGTTCCTCGGGAAATTGCCCCCGACAGTCTTCGACCGTAACTTTTTGCGCGTGGCGTGTGATCCGTTGCCTCGTGACACAAAAAGTCCTCCGCGAAGAACTCCTGGGATCGGGACTGATTGCTCCGGGTGTCACGGTGATATATTCATGACGCAGCTGAGATATTTCTGTCTGCGAAACAGATGCACCCGTCAGACGAGGCCTGGGGCACAACCGCTTCCTGCGGCGTAAACATCGATGAGGTAGCAACGAGGTGAGCCAGACGCCTTTTGGGTCAAAGCTTTTTGTGCCGCCTGATTTCCCCTTCGTTAGCCCAGACGATTACGGCAGCATCTTGCCGGTGGGGTGAAATGAAATGATCTGCATTTATATAGCGATTTTCAAGTCAAGACTTCCCAAAGCGCTTAACAGTGTGCTTCGCATTTCCCAATAGCGGCCGTGCAGCCATGTAAGGCCCTAACCTCCTTATTGGGGGTTCAGTGTCTTACCCAAGGACACTTCGACTTGTAACACGGAGGAGCTGGGATTCGAACTGCGATCTATTGATCCCAAGACGAGCGCTCTACCTCCTGAGCCACTGCCGCCCAAAAAACAATACTGGCCGTGCAGCCATGTAAGGCGCTAACCTGCTGATTGGGGGTATTAGGGGTTCAGTGTCTTACCCAAGGACACTTCGACTTGTAACACGGAGGAGCCGGAATTCGAACTGCGATCTCTTGATCCCAAGACGAGCGCTCTACCTCCTGAGCCACTGCCGCCCAAAAAACAATAGTGGACGTGCAGCCATGTAAGGCGCTAACCTGCTGATTGGGGGTATTAGGGGTTCAGTGTCTTACCCAAGGACACTTCGACATGTATCACGGAGGAGCCGGGATTCGAACTGCCATCTCTTGATCCCAAGACGAGCGCTCTACCTCCTGAGCCACTGCCGCCCAAAAAACAATAGTGGCCGTGCAGCCGTGTAAGGCGCTAACCTGCTTATTGGGGGTATCAGGGGTTCAGTGTCTTACCCAAGGACACTTCGACATGTAACACGGAGGAGCCGGGATTCGAACTGCCATCTCTTGATCCCAAGACGAGCGCTCTACCTCCTGAGCCACTGCCGCCCAAAAAATAATAGTGGCCGTGCAGCCATGTAAGGCGCTAACCTGCTGATTGGGGGTATTAGGGGTTCAGTGTCTTACCCAAGGACACTTCGACATGTAACACGGAGGAGCCGGGATTCGAACTGCGATCTATTGATCCCAAGACGAGCGCTCTACCTCCTGAGCCACTGCCGCCCAAAAAACAATAGTGGACGTGCAGCCATGTAAGGCGCTAACCTGCTGATTGGGGGTATTAGGGGTTCAGTGTCTTACCCAAGGACACTTCGACATGTATCACGGAGGAGCCGGGATTCGAACTGCCATCTCTTGATCCCAAGACGAGCGCTCTACCTCCTGAGCCACTGCCGCCCAAAAAACAATAGTGGCCGTGCAGCCGTGTAAGGCGCTAACCTGCTTATTGGGGGTATCAGGGGTTCAGTGTCTTACCCAAGGACACTTCGACATGTAACACGGAGGAGCCGGGATTCGAACTGCCATCTCTTGATCCCAAGACGAGCGCTCTACCTCCTGAGCCACTGCCGCCCAAAAAATAATAGTGGCCGTGCAGCCATGTAAGGCGCTAACCTGCTTATTGGGGGTATTAGGGGTTCAGTGTCTTACCCAAGGACACTTCGACATGTAACACGGAGGAGCTGGGATTCGAACTGCGATCTCTTGATCCCAAGACGAGCGCTCTACCTCCTGAGCCACTGCCGCCCAAAAAACAATAGTGGCCGTGCAGCCATGTAAGGCGCTAACCTGCTGATTGGGGGTATTAGGGGTTCAGTGTCTTACCCAAGGACACTTCGACATGTAACACGGAGGAGCCGGGATTCGAACTGCCATCTCTTGATCCTAAGACGAGCGCTCTACCTCCTGAGCCACTGCCGCCCAAAAAATAATAGTGGCCGTGCAGCCATGTAAGGCGCTAACCTGCTTATTGGGGGTATTAGGGGTTCAGTGTCTTACCCAAGGACACTTCGACATGTAACACGGAGGAGCCGGGATTCGAACTGCGATCTATTGATCCCAAGACGAGCGCTCTACCTCCTGAGCCACTGCCGCCCAAAAAACAATACTGGCCGTGCAGCCATGTAAGGCGCTAACTTGCTTATTGGGGGTATTAGGGGTTCAGTGTCTTACCCAAGGACACTTCGACATGTAACACGGAGGAGCCGGGATTCGAACTGCGATCTATTGATCCCAAGACGAGCGCTCTACCTCCTGAGCCACTGCCGCCCAAAAAACAATAGTGGCCGTGCAGCCATGTAAGGCGCTAACCTGCTTATTGGGGGTATCAGGGGTTCAGTGTCTTACCCAAGGACACTTCGACATGTAACACGGAGGAGCCGGGATTCGAACTGCCATCTCTTGATCCCAAGACGAGCGCTCTACCTCCTGAGCCACTGCCGCCCAATGAACAACATTTTTGAATTCTTCCCATTTTCTCCGGGTGAAAGTATTAGAGACAAGGCATCCGAAGGTCAAGATGGCAGCTGGAGGATGATGGCAGAAATTGAGAGAAAGCCGAAATAATGATAGAGAAGGAAGAAATCGTCCCTGTTGTCCTCACTTGGAATTGAATTCTGGCATTCCCGCTCGGTTTAGCAGATGAAAATGATAAGCCGTGGTAATGAGGTCCAAAGGACGGAAAAGGCATGGCTAATGGAAGGGTAAAGAGGGCTCTAGGGGGGGAACATCATGGCAGTGGTTTCATGCATAGAATATACAATAATAATATAATAATAATAATTTCCTTGTATTGTCATTCTGTGTAACAATGTACACAGAACGAAATGTCGATTGCATCTGACCCGATGCAGCCGCAGCCAAGAGAGGGCGCCGCCGACCACTTTTTAAGTCTTAGGAATGACTCGGCCGGGGCGCGAACCCGAACCTCCCAGTCTCAAAGCGGGCGCCTTACCATCTAGGCTACACAGAGGAGATGAAAATTTGGATGTTTGTGTCTGGCAGATTAAATGTGAATTATGAAATGATTGATATTGAATTCAAACCATCCATCTAGCGATCCAATTTATTTTCCTTATCCCTTTATACCAGGGGTCAGGAACCTTTTTGACCCAAAGAGCCATAAAAGCAAAAAATGTTTTAAAAAGAAATTGAGAGAGCCCCATCATCTATTTTCATCCATCCATCCATTAGCTGTACCGCTTATCCTCATTAGGGTCGCGGGGGTGCTGGAGCCCATCCCCGCCATCTCCGGGCAGTGGGCAGGGGACACCCCGAACTGGTTGCCAGCCAATCGCAGGGCACACGGGGACAGACAACTCGCTCGCTCATTCACACCTAGGGACAATTTGGACCAGCCAATTCACCTGAAATGCATGTTTTTTTTGGAATGTGGGAGGAAACCGGAGTGCCCGGAGGAAACCCACGCAAGCACGGGGAGAACATACAAACTCCGCACAGTAAGGCCGGTAGCTGGATTTGAACCCACGCAGGAGGTTCCCACGACCTCAGAACTGTGCCGCACACACGCTAACCACTGCGCCGCCGTGCTCTATTTTCAGACTAAATTGAAAAAACTGCCAAACACACTCTCTAGACAAAAGCTAATTCTTCAGCACATTTGATTTCACTGTGTGCCATTTGATGATTTCATCAAATGTATGAGTGATAATAATGCCAAATCCCGTCTCCCAAATCAATGTACCGTATTTTCCGCACTATAAGGCGCACCCAAAAGCCTTTATTTTTTTCAAAAGCTGACCATGCGCCTTATAATACAGCGCGCCTTATATATGGATAATATTAAGTCGCAAAGTCTTGCATCTAAGCCAAGCAGCCGCCGACTCGATTTTCCCCCAAAGGCGAAGTCGTCCGCAGTGTATGCTGGGATTTATATACCGGCGTTTCATTTCCTAACCAATGTGTCAATCATCATTTGAATCAGTCACTATCGGCTAAAGTTGTTTGGAGGTAAAGGGGGAGGATCCTTTTTATCATTTACAGGCTCGCATAGGCTAAAGGGGCGAAACAAAGCCTGCGATTGGCCGAAAAAGATGAATGTGAATCACACGTTGGGTTGCACTACGGCATAGAGAAAACATGTTTTACTATTCTGTATTTGTAAATATTTGACTCTCCTGGATTTACTACACTCACGGCTGTAAGAAGACCATGGTTACGTATCATTATTGAACGTGATGGCTGCAAGAGAACTTAGGTGAGCTATGCGGATTTATATTTTCCTGGTATCTTGTTTTAGAACGATCTTGATGTTTCTGTGATGAGTCTATTTTTAAACTAAATTCAATTCAAAGTGTTTATTGTCATATGCACAGTAAAGAACCATGTTTCCCTGCAGAATAAAATTTTTACTTTGCCGTCCACACAGTTGCCAGCAAAAAATAAAATGGAAACTAAGAAGTGTTTGTTTGGTGACATCGTACGGACACCGCATCTGCACGTGTCTACGACACGTATTCGCTTCTTTGCAAGGTTTCGGAATGTTAAGGGGGTAATAAGTTTGACTGAACTATCTGACTGTTTTGTCGACGTTCCCATTGTAGCGCCTTGTAATCCGGTGCGCCTTATGTATGGAAAATATAGGACCAAAAACTATTTTTTGGGGGTGCGCCCTATAACCCGGTGCGCCTTATAGTGTGGAAAATACGGTAAATATGCCATTTACAATTTGTCTTCCACCTTCAGTTAAGAGTGTGGAGGCAATTTCTTTTCATGAAATTTGTCCTTAATAACGGTTTCAAAACAATGTGCATGCAAAGTTCTTTTGTAAAAATGTCACCAATGACTGCAAACGATAAGCATATTGTCATATTAACTTTGGGTGTAGACTGCACTGAGCGAGAGAGAGTGAGAGAAGGAAGTGCCTTGCGCTGTGTGCAGGGATCCGCCCACCTGTACTGCTCACCCAATCAAAGTCAGCGTTTTTATTCATCATTTGAAATGGTTTCTTATCGAACTTCTGCATTAAGTTGCTTCGGCTTTATATGGACCGAAATCGGGATGAAATCACTTGACTTTGGAACGCCACAGAGAGATCTGCAATAGTTACATTTTATTTCGGAGCCATATGTACTCATGAAAAGAGCCATATATGGCTCCCGAGCCATAGGTTCCCTACCCTTGCTTTATACCACAGGTGTCAAACAGGCGGCCCGCGGGCCAAATCAGGCCCGCTAAGGGATTGAATCCGGCCCGCGAGACAACACTCAGAGAAGCGCAAGAGAAAAACAAGTCAAAGCCAGGTGCCTCTGACAAAGACAGTGTACTTGTATTTCTCTCTCTCTCTCTCTCTGTCTCTCTGTGTCTCTCTGTCTGTCTCTCTGTCTCTCTCTCTGTCTCTCTGTCACTCTCTCTGTCTCTCGTTTTCTCCTTCTCTGTCTCTCTCTCTCTCTCTCTCTCTCTCTCTCTCGTTTTCTCCTTCTCTGTCTCTCTCTCTCTCGTTTTCTCCTTCTCTGTCTCTTTCCCTCTGTGTCTCTTTCTCTTCCTTTTTTCCATTTCTCTCTTTTCTTTTTCTCTCTTCAAACCCTTCGCGCTTTCTTTTCTCTTTTCCCTCCTGCTGTCTTTCTATTTCTCTTTGGCTTTCTTTTCCCCCTCTCTCACGAGTTTTCATCTTTTGTTTCTCACGCTCGCTCCCTTTCTCTCTTTTTCTTTCTTTATCCCGCCCTCTCTCTATTTCCCTCCCTCTTTCTCTTATTTCTTTATCTCTCTTTTTCTTTCTCTTTAATCTACTAGTCCGGCCCCCGACAGAATGTTTGTTCTACCGTGTGGCCCCCGAGTTAAAATGAGTTTGACACCCCTGCTTTATACTATCATAACTACCATAAATTCCGGACTATAAGGCGCACCTGATTATAAGCCGCACCCCCCATATTTCGGAAGGAAAACCGATTTATTACATATACAAGCCGCACCGGTATATTAGCCGCATGCACCCTCAGTAACTACGAAGTCCTTTAAAATTGAGGAAATTTAATGGGGAGAACAAGTATAGATTTATTGTTTCGCTGTCAATTATTCATTATTAGACATGACATGATACACCTCCAAGCCTCTGGGCTAGAACAATTGTTTTCAGCGAAGAGTCTAAGTCAGGGTCCCGTCATGATCGCTACATGTCGTCACATGTTGTCTCATGTCGTCACATGACGTCACATGACGTTACATGTCGTCACTTGCCGTCACTGTTTGAGTCCCGCTGCTACCACCCTATACGGAAAATGATACCGGTGGTTATCATTTAATGCGGACCTGCAAAGTCCGGGTACCCGTTGAAAGTAATCCAAGGTTAAAAGAGTGTATATTTCCAAAGGTAAGGGTGGGAAAATATCTATCCACCTTTGTCTGCCGTGTCCACAAACACTCACCTTTACTGGTCTTTACTTCCCATAGTCCCCCGCGTCTGTTACGCCCCTTATTTTTAATCGGTCAGTGCAAGACTTATCAAAATAAATGTCCAAAATAAATACAAATAAATACATGACAAAAATATGCAGTTGCAAATACATATCATACATGGTTACACATATTTACAAAGAAAGACGGTACACCGAGAGAGTTTTCAAAGCTTTAATAATAATAATATAACTTTCATCCCAAAATGTGCCTGTGAAAGGTACCACCACGCTACTGATAACACGCTCGCAGGACTTCAAGCATAGCTGTTAAAAGAGACTTTGCCGCATTTATGAAATTCACGGGAAGCCGTCCTCGTTTTTCTCCTCATTATTGACGTCTTCAAGGGTGTCTCCCTCACATTTGAATCAAATCTCTATCCCCTGTCACACGGACAATTCCATCATTGCCCGAGAGGATGCAGTTCACCTCGGCGCACAATTCCACCGGTCTAAATTTGACCTTTTGTACTCGAGAGACGCTGGTGGTCGGCACTCGTTAGAAAAATTACTTAAATAAGCCGCTTCACTGAATAAGCCGCAGGGCTGAACATTTGGGAAAAAAGTAGCGGCTTATAGTCCGGAATTTACGGTATTATAGTACACGTAGTTAACACATGGATGAAAACCACTTTAATTATTTACCATTGTTGATACAGGGAGTTGTACTATTTCTAAATCGAATCATAAATTGCCTTAATCTGACTATATTTTAAACTACCGTAAATTCCGGACTATAAACCGCTACTTTTTCCCCTAACTTTCAACCCTGCGGCTTATTCAGTGATGCGGCCAATTTATGTCATTTTTCTAACGGCCGCCAGCGGCGCTCGAGTGTTGCTACCATTAACTGCCCTGTCAAAGCTATATTATTATTATTAAAGCTTTGAAAACTCTCTCGGTGTACCGTCTTTCTTTGTAAATATGTGTAACCCATGTATAATATGTATTTGCAACTGTATATTTTTGTAATGTATTTATTTGTATTTATTTTAGACACTTATTCTGATATGTTTTGCACGGGTAAACGAAAAATGAGGGGCGGAACAAACGCGGGGTGCCGGGTTTAAGTCGGGACCGCTAAAGGTGAGGGACAGACGATAGAAGAGGGGGCAAAAAGTTGGTGAAGAAAAAGGAGTTGCGTGAGTAAATGTGTTCATCTGATATATTTTTCCCACCCTTACCTTTGGAAATATAAGCTTTTTTCCTTGGATTACTTTCAACGGGACCCGGACTCTGCAGGTCTGCATCAAACCTTAAGGTATCATTTTCCGTTCATTTTGTCGGCTGTGATTTTTGGAATGTGGACTTTAATGAAGGACATTTAGTTTCCAGTGCGGGACTTGAAGTCGGGTTTGGGTTCATTTAGTGTTTGTGTTACCTAAATGTGGGCGTATGCGGCTTATATACAGGTGCGGCTTGTGTATGTACAAAATCAGTTTTCCTCTTGAATTGTGGTGGGTGCGGCTTAAAATCAGGTACGCTCTATAGTCCGGAATTTATGGTAATCAAAATCTATAATAACTGGAGGGGATCATGTTGCCAATCTGATGGTATCAAAACATTTTTTAGATCAGTGGTTTGTCAACTGGTCTGACCTGAGGACACCCACCATCCCGCCCGATTTACGAGCCGTGGCCCAAATCAAGAAAGAAAATTGGACTTCTCAAAAGTATCGGATAGCGCAGTTTGAACCAAAGATAGGACATAACGACTTCAAGTAGTCATATTCCCGATATTGCGCAATTAGCAGCATTTTTAATGAAATCCCAAATCTATCACTTGAGCTGCACACTCTTCTAAAAAATTAAATCTATATATCATATATTCTTTCCTGTAGACGCTGCCCTTGCTTCAGTGCTATATTTTATATGTTTAAGGTTTATATAAGTATGTTTAAGGCTTGTATAAGTAACCTATATAGTTTTGTACTAAAAAATAAACCATTCATCAAATAATATGCTTCACAAAGTTAAATAAAGTTGAGTTTAATCTACTTTTGGAAGATGGGTCTCAAGAGTTAGGCGTTTTCCTCCACCCTGGTAAAAAGTGGCCGAAAAAAAGCGATCCGACCATTTTCTCAACCGCATCAAGCTTTCTTATTCCATTTTTGTTTCACAAGAAACGGCTTGCCTCTTCTTTACACTTTACACCATCCATATTGAACGGATGCACGAGATACTAAACAATAAAAACGTCAAAGTTCGCGCTGGAGTTACAGTATAAGGTATGTTTACACACGAACTAGGATTCAGTGCAGTGTGTTTACATTACATATGATCTAGAAAGTAGAAGCCAGATTTCTTCTTCGGGGTGGATGCTGGGTGAGCACTCACAGCGCCACACGCCAGTAGCGGCAGAAAGAAGCATTACAATACTGTCCTGTAATAATCGTTATTTTGTTACAGTCGTGTACTTTCAGTCGGTAAGACCTCATCTCGATGTTAGTTTAATGCAGGTGCGACGTTACTTTGCGGATTCTCACTTTTCGCGGGCAGTTCTTGTTATGGATTCTTTTATAAATGTTTACCTTCTTCACGTATCCCTGGATGAGCTCCGGGGTTGGCACCTGTTCCGAGGGCACGCACTGCTCCAACTGTAACCTGCACGGCGAGCTCGCCGTCTGTCTCCTGTCCACCCTGTAGGCAAAGCGCAACATTAGCTGATAAGAAGTTCCAACCGAGATTTCACTCGCTCCCCAAAAGAGTTGCCAACGTGTTGTTGTGCGTGGCAAGCATGTAAACACTTGCCGCGGGGATTGTTAACCTGCGGGGGGGCGACGAGAACAATCGCGCAAACTTAAAGACTGTCGGAGATGAAAGGCAGGAGGAAGAAAGTCAGGAGTTTCCATGCAGATCTCTCAACACATAACACACACACACCTCCCCTCATGCACCAGGCTGCTTTCTATTTATAAGAAGACGTTTCCACCTCCGATTTGCTCCTGCGTCGGCCCTCAGGAGGAGAATAGCGCCAATTCTATCTCCACACTGCTCATCCTGTTGACAAGAAGCCCCGGACGGCCTTTTCCTTACTGCGTGCCTGATTTAGTGTGTGTTTGTGTGTCATCCGATCAGGGTTGGGGAGGGTTACTTTAACTTGATTACTTTCAATTACTTTTGGATTACTCCAATACCAAATATGCTAATAAAAGACAAAAGAAACTAAATAGGAATAAATTGATGACTCACAACACGTGGTAAGCTTTCTCTCCTGGCTTTGATCCCCGGCAAAACTTACTGTAGTGCTTATTTCCGCCGCTCCCGGCGTGTGGTGAGACCCTAACCCTAACCAGCATCCACCCCAAAGAAGAAATCCGGCTTCCTCTTCCAGTCCTAGTTTGCGTATTAACATATAGTACTGTATCTCCAGCGCGCTAAGTAGTTTCTCGTTTTTATCGTTTAATATCTCGTGCATCCATTTAATATGGTTGGTGTAAAGTGTAAAGAAGAGGCGAGCCGTTTCTTTTAAAATAAAAGTGGAATAAGAAAGCTTGATACGGTTGAGAAACGGTTGGATCACTTATTTTTGGCCTTTCTCTGCCACAAAGGAGGTCCTCTTGAAGCCCATCTTCCAAAAGTAAGTTTAACTTAACCGTATTTATCTTTATGGAGTATATAGTTTTATTCAATGTTTATTTTTTAGTACAAAACAATACAGGCTACTTCTAAAAGCCCTAAACATACAAACTACAGCACTGGAGCAACTTACGAACAAATTCAACTTAAGAACGATTGTCCGGAACCTATATTGTTCATAAGTAGGGCAGCGTCTGTATTGTAATGGAGTGTATCATCAATGCAGGGAGTCTTCAAATGAATCTTAAATTGAGACGAATCTTACTGAAATCTAAGTGAATCATTGAGTTAGTACAGTGAATCGTGTCTCGATGAATTGAACCATACTAACAATGGATAAAATAGTGAATCATTTTGTAAACAAATGTATGCTTTGTAATGGATCACAAGTGGCACTTTATTGTTCATCCTTTGTGTATTTTTATCAGCATTCTGTCAGTCAAAGAGATACCGTAAATTACGGACTATAGAGCGCACCTGATTATAAGCCGCACCCACCACATTTCGGGCGGAAAACCGATTTTGTACATACACAAGCCGCACCTGTATATTAGCCGCATGCGCCCACAACGAAAATACGCAACACAAACACGAAATTGACCCATACCCGATACAGCCCAAAAAACACAGCCGGCAAAATGAACGGAAAATGTTACCGGTACTTAAGATTTAATGCAGACCTGCAGAGTCCAAGTGCCCGTTGAAAGTTATCCAAGGAAAAAAGTGTATACTTCCAAAGGTAAGGGTGGGAAAAATATATATCCACTATTATCGGCCGCGTCCACAAACACGTCTCACCTTTACTCCACTTCCCGTCAGCCCGCGTTTGCCCTGCCCCTTCTTTCTCATTTGCTCGTTAAAAACATATCAGAATAAGTTTGTTTTCAGCGAAGAGTCTAAGTCAGGGTCCCATCATGATCGCTATATGTCGTCACATGACGTCACATGTCGTCACTTGTCGTCACTTGTCGTCATTGTTTGAGTCCCTCTGCTACCACCCTAGACGGAAAATGATAATGATGGTTATCATTTAATGCGAACCTGCAAAGTCCGGGTACCTGTTGAAAGTAATTCAAGGTTAAAAGAGTGTATATTTCCAAAGGTACGGATGGGAAAATATATATCCACCTTTGTCTGCCGTGTCCACAAACACTCACCTTTACTGGTCTTTACTTCCCATAGTCCCCCGCGTCTGTTACACCCCTTCTTTTTAATTGGTCAGTGCAAGACTTATCAAAATAAATGTCCAAAATAAATACATGACAAAAATATACAGTTGCAAATACATATTATACATGGTTACACATATTTACAAAGAAAGATGGTACACAGAGAGAGTTTTCAAAGCTTTAATAATAATATTATAACTTTCATCCCAAACTGTGCCTGCGAAGGGTAGCAAAACGCTACTAGCAACACGCTCGCAACACAGTAAATAGCTATGTTAAAAAAGAAACCCTGCTTGTAGTAATCACGGTAAACCGTCCTCATCTTCCACCTTATAACTGAAGTCATCGAAGTTGTTGTCCTTCAGTATAGGAAAGAGACTTTGTCATATGGACGTTGTCCCACGCTCTCCCTATTATCAAAAATACGCTAGCGTCACGCTAGCTAAATAAAGTTTACGTGCAGTAGCTCTGTTTCCTTCTATATCGGACTGATCGTTTGCGTTTAGCTTGAAAGTCGCCTTTCTTTTTGCAATTTGCATGATGAAGATATGTCTACGCTAATTGAATTTGTGCACAAGCTAAGAAGTTGCTGTCTTCCTCGGCGCATATATTCCACCGGTCTAAATCTTACCTTTTGTACTCGAGCGCCGCTGGCGGCCGTTATAAAAATGACATAAATTGGCCGCATCACTGAATAAGCCGCAGGGTTGAAAGTTTGGGAAAAAAGTAGCGGCTTATAGTCCGGAATTGCCGGTATTCATGAAAAGCCTTGGGAACTGTTATGAATTAGAAAGAAATGCATAATAGGGAAAAATATTAGTGGCTTGGATGTTTTCACTTGTTGGATAGTTTCAATTGCCGAATTTGTCTAATCCCATTTATTTTTTACTTTTTGCTATAAATGACTAGAAAGACTGAATTTATCTTCCTTTCATTCCACTTCATCTATTTTTACACCGTCGCTCTTTGTTTGCGACCATCGAGGGAGCGATACGAGCTATAGTTTACACACAGGAGCGGCCCTGAACATTATGGAGCTTTTTAAAATCGACTCTCGCGTTACCGGGCAAAAGAAGCAAAGGATGATGAAATGAAAAGCTTTTAGCATGAACACGCCACCGGATGAGGAAGAAATAAGTCCATTTTGTCGTTCCTGAAAATGGTTCCTTAGAGACAATCTCGGCATCGAGAGCGCTAATGCGGCGTAATTTGATTTGGACGGGAAAAGGTCGAGCCCGCATCCGACAGTGTATCCGACATCGGGGATTGACAAACCGCCGCGTCTGGTTTGTGAAACCCGGGGACAGTAAAACATCGGGAAACGTACGCTGACAAAAAGGTTTCGCTACGAATCACAAAAAACATTGGTGCAAAGTATTAAGGAATGATCATTAGAATATATAAAAGAACAACACTTTAAAATAAGGTTTATTAGAAATCTACTCATAAAATTCATTGCATGTATATGACATCGCTGTTTTCCATCTGCCATCAGTATGTACCGTAAATTCCAGACTATAGGGCGCACCTGATTATAAGCTGCACCCACCACTTCTTAAGTGATTTTCCACTTTTGTTCTTACAATCGCAAGTTTAACCTAGATCAGGGTGTGAGCTCCACGATTGTGATTTTGTAGAGATCAATTGTTTTATATTCTATCAATTGTCCATTATTCGTCAAATCTTAATACATTACAAAGCCAATAGGCCGAGACATTTGCTCCCAGCCAAGAGGCTGAGTCAAGGTCCTAGCCTTCGGAAACAGTGTCTGTACGATGTCACCAATCACTCAAATGCATCGTTCCAAATATCATTCGGAAGGTTAAAGTCTTGGGATTCAAGAAATGCCAACCATTCCTTAGTTTGTATTTTCTTTTTTGCTGGTAACTGTGTGGACAGCAAAGTAAGAATTTTATTGTGCAGGGAAACGGGGTTCTTTACTGTGCATGTGACAATAAACACTTTGAATTGAATTGAGTTTAAAAATAGACTCGTCACAGAAACATCAAGATCGTTCTAAAACAAGATACCGGGAAAGTATAAAGCCGCTTGGCTCACCTAAGTTCTCTTGCAGCCATCACGTTCAATAATGATACGTAACCATGGTCTTCTTACAACCGTGAGTGTAGTAAAACCAGGAGAGTCAAATATTTACAAATACAGAATAGTAAAAAATGCTTTCTCTATGCCGTAGTGCAACCCAACGTGTGATTCACGTTCATCTTTTTCGGCCAATCGCAGGCTTTGTTTCGCCCCTTTAGCCTATGCGAGCCTGTAAATGATAAAAAGGATCCGCCCCCTTTACCTCCGAATAACTTTAGCCAATAGTGACTGATTCAAATGATGATTGACACATTGGTTAGGAAATGAAACGCCGGTATATAAATCCCAGCATACGCCGCGGACGACTTCGCCTTCGGGGGAGAATCTAGTCGGCGGCTGCTTGCCTTAGTTGCAAGACTTTGCGACTTAATATGGATCCACATATAAGGCGCAGGGGGCAGCACGGCAGCGCAGTGGTTAGCGCATGTGCGGCACAGTTCAAGTCATGGGAACCTCCTGCGTGGGTTCAAATCCAGCTCCAGACTTCCTGTGCGGAGTTTGTATGTTCTCCCTGTGCTTGCGTGGGTTTCATCCGGGCACTCCGGTTTCCTCCCACATTCCAAAAACATGCATTTCAGGTGTATTGGCCGGTCCAAATTGTCCCTAGGTGTGAGCGAGCGAGTGAGTTGTCTGTCCCTGTGTGCCCTGCGATTGGCTGGCAACCAGTTCAGGGTGTCCCCTGCCCACTGCCCGAAGATTGCTGGGATGGGCTCCAGCACCCCCGCGACCCTACTGAGGATAAGCGGTGCAGCTGATGAGATGAGATGAGATATAAGGCGCACTGTATTATAAGGCGCATGGTCAGCTTTTGAAAAAAATAAAGGCTTTTAGGTGCGCCCTATAGTGCGGAAAATACGGTAATCATGACAAGTATAGCTAATATAGATGCATACAGGATGTCTTGCATTGATTATAAGGTTCATAGAAGGCTTTTATGTTTTTGCAGCTTCAGGCATTTTCTTTTTTTTTCTTTTTTTTTTCCAGTGTGGCACTTTCAACATTCTGGGTTGCTGACCCCTGTGCTTTCTCTGGGTTCCTCTGGTTTCTTTTCTTCATCCCAATAACATGCATTTTTGGGGGGTTCAGTTCAGAATAAATCATCCATTCGGAGTTCAGGGCGGGGGTCTCGGAAGCTAAGCCAGTGCCGTAGGAATTGGTGGTTAAAAGGGAGCTATAAATTAAAGTTGAGAGAGGGATTACATTTGAGGAAAGTAGCTGGTGGAGTCGGAGGCAAGGGAGTCGAGGGAAATTTGGGGAGTGGAGAAGAAGGGGATTGCGGGAAGGCGTGGCGGGGAGGATTGAGGTCTTTAATGGCTGCCTGGCACCCACAGTGTTTGTTGTTTTAGAGCACAGGTGTAAAACAGGCGGCCCGCGGGCCAGATCAGGCCCTCTAAGGGATTGAATCTGGCCCGCGAGACAACACTTAGAGAAGCGCAAGAGAAAATCGAGCTGCAGGTTGAAATATGTCAACTTGATGTTGCCAAAGCCAGGTGCCTCGAACAAAGACACTGTACTTGTATTTATTTTTCTCTCTCTCTCTCTTTTCCACCCCTTTTCTCCCACTCTTTGTCGCTGTCTCTTTCACTCTCTGTGTCTCTCTTTTTCTCTTCCTTTGTTGCTCTTTGTCTCTTTCTCTCTGTGTGTCTTTTTTAACTTCTTTTGCTCTGACTTCCTTTTTTCCTTTTTTCTCTTTCTCTCTTCCTAACCTTTGCGCTTTCTTTTCTCATTTCTCTCCTCTGTCTTTCTATTTCTCTCTGGATTTCTCCTCTCCCTTTATTCCCCCCCCCCTCTCATGACTTTTTCCCTCTTTTGTTTCTCACGCTCTCTCCCTCTCTTTTTTTCTTTCTTTGTCCCGCCCTCTCTCCTTTTCCCTCCCTCTTTCTCTTATTTCTTTATCTCTCTTTTTCTTTCTCTTTAATCTTCTAGTCTGGCCCCCGACAGAATGTTTGTTCTACCGTGTGGCCCCCGAGTTAAAATGAGTTTGACACCCCTATTTTAGAGCTTCAAACGAAATCCCGAGCAAGAACCGTATTCGTTTTGGAATATCTAAAGACGGCATGCCATTTATGGAAGTTCAACTCGAGCCCCGTTCGCTTTGTGACATCACTTCCTGTAGGATAAGTGGACTTTTACTAGCGCACGACATAAAAGTCTTTCTCTCGTGCAACAGGCTATAAAAAGACTCCCGACGGAGGAGTCGACTCCCTTCGGTGCTTTTCTGGAGTTTTTCTTTTTTTTTTCTCTCTCCTCGCACACTCCCTCTCCTTCCTTCCTTCCTTCCACCCGTTCATGCATGGCCTCCATCCATTGCTATGACAACACAGCGTGCCACAGAACATTTCTTCACATTTTCACCTGTTAGCGTGTCATTTCATGCCGGTCGCGCACCTCGATTGCTCTTTCGTGGGGACCTCATTAGAACCCCCCAACCCCGTCGTTACCCCCACTCTACTTCTACGAGTTCTCCCACAATCAGCCGGTAATGATGAAGACGCCCTGTCGGCCATTGCCTGCCCAACTGTAACCGGTTTCCCTATTCGAGTGAGAGGTACTTCTTCCTGGTCTGGGTTGCAAACTGATGTCTAAACTGCTTCTATTTGCTACAAACAAAACTGAATCTCTGTGCCGCATTTTCAGTATTTGGGATGTGTCATTAGCATACAGTGGAAGCTCGCTAGTTCGCGATTCCACTTTTGCGGGTTCAGAGCTTCGCGGGTCTAAAAAATATACCTTACTGTCACGGTCGCCATGACGACCAGTATGCCACGCCCCCGAACTCAAGCTGAAGCAGATCAGCTGATTGCTGGTCTGCTATTTAAGGCTGGATTTTGGGTTTGGCGGGCGCTGGCTCATTACACAATCCCAGGTCTGTTATGCCTTGTCCTGTTTTTAGGTTTAAACATTTTCCGTCTGTTATGCCTTGTCCTATTGAGTTCGTGCCGGAGGAACTCTGTACCGTTCTGTTCTGATTGTAAGAATGTTTTTGTTTGTCTTGTCCCTGACTTTTGGACAACTTTTATTTTGTTAAATAAAACTTATGGATCGTCACGCAATTGAGTTCTCCCTTCCTGCCTCCTGCCCCCGTTCTGGTCCGATCACTCCTTCGACCCCACCACGCCTCGTGACACCTTACCTTCTCAATAAAAGCATTTATTGACTTGACGCCATTGAGCGCGAGCTTATGTCAACTGAGGACACGGTGTGGACACTCTTATTGTGAAGGGGAGGGGGAGGCCCTGACACAATGCTTAAGGCCCGGTCACACAGCCTTTAACGGGCGTATCGAGGCTGAATCACGGCCAGAAATTTCTGCCCGTATAAGCAGACGCTGTTGGACGCTTTAAGATCGCGATACAGACGAGATACAGCCGTGCTTTACACGCGGTAAGAAATTCACACGAGGTTGGTCGCACGAAAAAGTGTTGCACTGCTCAAAACTTTAGACCACGGGTAACCGCGGGCGGCACTCGTGGTACACACCAGGTAAAGAAGCGGTACGAACGTGCTACGGCCGCGGCCAAGACGTGGTTACACGCGGGTAGGACGCGAAATTTTAGCGGGTAATCGTGGGTGGAGCACGGTCATAGCACGTTTGTTCTGCGCCTGTATCGCGGTGTTATCACGTGCATTAGCGTGTGTACCGCGTGTAAACGCGATGCAGCCGCGGTTACCCGCGATAAGGACGCGGAAGAGTCGCCAGCGTCTGTTTCGCGGGCATACCACGGGTAAACAGCGGGTTTAGCCAATTTTGCACATTTTCCACCGCGTCTGCTTCACGGGCAGAAACTTCTGGCCGTGATTCAGCCTCGATACGCCCGTGAAAGGCTGTGTGACCGGGCCTTTAGTCATTGCCGCTTCGCTCACCCCCCATCCTTCAACTCCTCCCACCTCACCCCCTTCTTATGTGGCGCTCAGTTTATCAAGGAGGAACTCTTCTGTCACATTTCATCTCAAGTTTGACTTTATTATACCAAAAGCGAGCGGTTGTTTGTGCTACCTAAACACGGCTAGTTGTGTGTGGTTTCGTGTATTTGTTGTAAAAGCCGTTCGATGCCGCTAGCTAAAGTATGTTGTTATTGTCAGAAGGTAGCTCTTTCACTTTCATTCAA
Source organism: Urocampus carinirostris (assembly GCF_059441175.1). Taxonomy (NCBI): domain Eukaryota; kingdom Metazoa; phylum Chordata; class Actinopteri; order Syngnathiformes; family Syngnathidae; genus Urocampus; species Urocampus carinirostris. The sequence goes on along the minus strand of NC_142350.1, from coordinate 65,309,661 downwards.
ATGAACACAGACCATTTTTTTAACTGTTGTTTCCCAAAACGCTTCACAAACACTCATCAAATATCACATTTTCAATGTTTTTATTGTCAATATGTAACCGGTAGTGTTAACAAGCGAAATAAGCTACGATGGCTGCATGTGGTTGAGAGTGGTTAATACAATCATACTGAATGGTTCGTAGTGGTTTCGCCGCAGTCCTATTCCGTGTACATACAACATATTTTACAGTTTTTTTTTAATTGTTATAACGAATACATTTCAATCTCTCTCTCTCTCTCTACCCGTATTCTATATGGTGTACTGTATACAGGGGGGTATACTGTATACCTGTATACGTTTTTTTAAGCATTTTTAAAGGGGCGCCGCTACTTTGCGGATTTTCAGTTTTCGCGGGTAGTCTTGGTCCCCATTAACTGCGAAAATCGAGGGATTACTGTATTTCAGCACTATAAGTGCAAAGGATTATAAGGCGCATGTCAGGACCAGAATGTAAACAGAACCCAATTGCGTAGCGTTTACCACCAAGTTTTATTGAAGGAAAGAGGAAGGGCTACGCCTACGACCCGGTGTTCGCTGGACACGGGAAGCAAGTCGCTCTTGTACTCCATAGCAAACGATGGCGTTGTCAGGGACGGGAAAAACTGGTCGGCAGCCGGGACTGGGAGAGCAAGGCGTGATCGGGGTAAAAAATGAGCCGTAAGCCAGAACGGGAGAGTAGACGTAGTCTGGGACAAAAATAAGTCGTATGCCGGGACGTGGGAGTAGACGTGGTCAGGATCATAACGGGTTGTAGCCGGAGACAGACGGGAGAAAAAACGAGATCGATGGGAGTCAGGGTTGAAAAGGCTTGCCTAGTATACACTGAGGTTCGCAGATGGACTGACAACAGGGGACTGACAGGACTGGGTTCAAATAGTGACTGGGAGCCAATCAGAACCCGCGGCGGTTGGGGCCAAATGAGCAGGCACAAGTGAGTCACATCAGTAATCATGACAAGAGGAAACCGGAGTGCCCGGGGAAAACCTAGGCAGGCACTGGGAGAACATGCAAACTCAGCCCAAGGAGGCTGCAGTATATGGATTCAAACCCATTCTGCCGCTGTGTTCCACAATAAGATGGTAATTTTAATTTTAATATTACTACCTTGATCTTTTTATCAATGTGAGATCATATGTACGTAAAGTAATGTTAAATTTGTATATTTTCCTCCATTTAGAAAAACAAGGCAGTGTTTGTATAAGCAGTTGATTGATTATTTGTCTCAGAAAAAAATATAAATAAATTAGAATTAAATATTCATAATTTATTCTAGGAAAAACAACGTTGGTTAAATTGTAAATGTTTTTTTTTTAAATGTGACTTTCGAGGGAAAATTATTTTATTTTTGGTGACTATTTGTCAAGTTTACCGATGTGAATCACCTGTGCCCGCTCCGTTGGCGCCAAATGCCTCGGACTCAGATTGGCTCCCTTTCCCTATTCAAACCCACTCCTACCTGTCTCCTTTTGTCAGTCCGTCTGCGAACCTCAGTTAACACTAGGCAAGCCTTTTACGTCCCTGACTCCCACCTGTTTTTTGATCCGGTCTGTCCCCCGGCTTCGACCTGTTTTTGATCCCGACTGCGTCTACTCTCTTTTTCTGGCTTACGACTCGCTTCCGACCCCGACCACATTTTTGCTCTCCTGTCCCAGACACAGACCCGTTTTTCCATTCCCGACACCGCCAGCGCTCGCCGTGGAAGACCAACTTCCGCGTTCAGAGCGCGACCTGCTTCCCGCGTCCAGCAATCACCGGATCGTGGGGGCAACCCTTTCTTTTCCTTCAATAAAACTTGTGAAAAACGTTACGCAATTGGGTCCTGTTTCCGTTCTGGTCCTGACACTATTGTATTAATACAATTATTTTAATGTCATTTAATTGGCTACATGTTTATTTAGCACTTGAGTATAAAGGTCACCTTTTTTCTTACATATTGATTATATTCAAGGTTGTAAGTCACAATTATCCCTCGGAGCCACTAATGGCAAATTATATTTTCATCAGCCATTTTGTTTACAAAATGCATCAAAGGTTTACTTAATCGGAATCAATAATACATAACAAAATACTTCAATTAGCTTTTCGAGTGACAGATCTCACAACTCTCAAAAATGTTTTATGCATGAGTTGTAATTAATCTTTAATATGATTCCGCTCTTCAACTCCCGAATGGGAACTTAAAGATTTCTCTGTTATCCTTTTTCCTGATGAAAAGATTTATTTAAAGCTTTACAAAATCGATCCGGCTAAAGTTATTCAGTCGGGCACCCCCTGATTCATTTCAACAGGTCAAAAAGTCCATCATATCTGTGAAAGCAAGACCATTGAAGAAGTCACATCCCCCTTCACTATTCACTGTCACTATTTGAACCCACTCCTGTCAATCCCCTGTTGTCAGTCCGTCTGCGAACCTCAGTAAACACTAGGCAAGTCTTTTTTGACCCTGACTCCCATCTGTCCCGATTTTGCTCCCGTCTGTCTCCGGCTACGACCTGTTTTGTCCCTGACCACGTCTGTTCTCCCGTCCCGGCTTATGACCTTTTTTTTATCCCCCAACTACGTCTACTCTCCTGTTCTGGCTTACCACTCGCTTCCGACCTCGATCAGGCCTTGCTCTCCCAGTTCCGGCTACCGACCCGTTCGTCGTGATCGGAGAGCAGTCTCAAGCTGTCCCTAGTGGTAGCCCCCGGAACTGCTCATGACTCTGATTTTCCTTCATATAGCGAGCAAGATTTTTGTTACAGATAAAACTGTCATGATGACTGATTAATTTCACCTGTGCCAGCTCGTTTGGCGCCAGCCGCTGCTGGTTTCCTGATTGGTTCCCCGTCCTACTTAAGCTTAGTCCTTTCACTCGCCGGTTGTCAGTCCGTCAGCGAATTTCTGTTTTCACAAGGCAAGCATTTTTGACTCTGACTCTTGTCTGTCCCGTTTTTTTACCTGTTTTCCACCCGTCCGTTCCTGATTTCCCCGTTTGTCTCCGGCTACGACCTGTTTTTTGACTCCGACCACGTTTTGCTCTCCTGTCCCGGCTATCGGCCTGTTTTCCGTCTACGTTTCCGCATTCGGAACACGTTCCGATCCTGTGAGCAGCTTGCTTCCTGTGTCCAGCGAGCACCGGATCGCTGGCGCTGACTTTCCTCTACACTTCAATAAATTTATGAGTAAACGTTGCGCGATTGGGTTACCATTTGTGCTCGTTCTGACAAAAACTCGTACAGTGGAACCTCGGTTTTCGAACGCCTCTCAGTTCGTACAAATCGGAGTCCGACCAAACATTTCGGGAAATTCACGCTTCGCTGTTCGGTCAAAAATTCGGAGTTCGAACGCAGGTAATGCGTGAGTGCGTACGCTAGGGTGCGATGCTGAGCGGCGTACGGGTGTTTTAGCCCCTTATTATGCCTCCGAAGAAAGTCAGTACAAGCAGCAAAGTTGCTATAGGTGAAAAAAGAAAAGTAGTGCGTACAACTATTGCATTTAAGAAAGAAATAATAGCCAAATATGAAGGAGGTGTGCGAGCGCCTTCTGCTGACCACCACAAAGGTAAAAAATCCTATTCATAAGATTACGTTAACGCGAACGTACGATTAGCCTGGGTTAGCTTTAAGTTTACGTTAAACATTCAGGGTGTTGGAACGGAGCCCAACATTGAGGGTGTTGGAACGGAGCCCCCTTTCCAATGAACCGCTCACCACTTGTTGTGGAGACCCGGGTGCTAAATGACTTGTAAACGACCTGATTTTTTTCATTTTTACACGTTCATGTTAGCGTAATCTTTCGTACGGAAGATTACGATAACGCGAACGTACGATTAGCCTGGGTTAGCTTTATATTTACGTTAAACATTCAAGGTAAACATTCAGGGTGTTGGAACGGATTAAAACGATTTACATTATTCTTAATGGGAAAAATGATTTCGGTGATCGAACAAATCGGTTTTCGAACAGGGTTCTGGAACGGATTATGGTCCAGAACCGAGGTTCCGCTGTATATTGAAATTCTCGTGCTTAGAGATGCTCGTACATGAGGGTTCTACTGTAGTTAATATACATTCATGACTCGTCTAGACTGCACTGAGCCCTTACCCATCATTGATCTGGACCAGGATGGCGCGGTAGAGTTGATGTTGCGGGGTGTCGGACTCCGGGCCACAAGGGTGTATGAAAGGGTGGATGGCGGCCAGCAGGAAGCCCTGCTGGTAAAGATCTTGCAGCTGTTCCGGGAGCTCTCTAACCGACGATAAACGCAGCGTGGAAGTCCCTCCTTTAAAACAAAAACAGGGAATCAGTCAGAGCCAACCATGACACCATCGCTTTGTCTATGAATCAATAGTCTAAGGAAATGCACAGTGAGAACTGCAATAACTGGGTCATTGTCGTTCATTGGTATTCATAACCAATGTTCTTTGTAATTTTCCGCGGGTCTGAGCGTTCGCACAAAGTCGGTGAGCAGCGCTTGAAACAACAGTGAGCAACAGCAATCCCAAGTATGGCAACTAAGTCATTATCAAACATGTCCAAAACTTGACATCACGTTACATTTTGCTGAGTTTCCGGCAATGCAAAATTATTTTTCTCTTTTGAATGAATTGACTCATGTACTATTGCAAAGGTTGTACGGCCTACAAACGTCGTTTGTTCTTACAATTCTTTCACAAGATATCCATTTCTTTTTTTTTCCTGATATATTTTGTCGCATAATATTAACATTTTTGGGGGCTTATTTAGTCGGTTGTAAGATACAGAATTGTACTTAATCACATTTTTGAGTGGAAGTACAATGTTGGCAACAAGATTCACTTGATATCATTGGAAATTATTTGAATACAACACAAACTTTTTCTACTTTTTCATTTTTTCTATTCCCCCCTTCCTTTAAGTCATTTTGTGCATAGTTTTACATAACATTTGGTCATGTTGGGATTAAAGAAGCAAAAACAACCCAAAGAGCCGTTTAGGACCCAATAGAGCCGGTTCCTTTTAGTGAGCCGAGCCGAAGAAGCCGTTTTTTTCCGTAGTTTTTTTCCTACCTTTTTTGAAATTCCTTTAAAAAAAAAAAATATTTTTTCCGAGCTGTTACTTTTTTCTTTTTGTTCTCTATTTACTTTTTTCCTACATTTCTTTCTTTTCTTTTTTTCTGTCTTTTTTCTAAATTTTTCCTTCTTTTTTCACTTTTGTTTCTTTTTTTCTCAGCTTTTCACTACTTTTTCATATTTTTTTTCTTTTTTGTTCTATTCCCCCCTTCTTTTAAGTCATTTTGTGCATCATTTTACATAATATTTGGTCATGTTGGGATTAAAGAAGCAAAAACAACCCGAAGAGCCGTTTAGGACCCGAAAGAGCCGGTTCCTTTTAGTGAACCGAGCCGGAGAAGCCGGTTCCCCGACAAACTCTACTAACTTTACTCAACTTCCTTCGACTCGACTTCAAAATACCGCATTAAGGACACAACGTCAGGGGAACTCGTGTATTTTTACCTTCATGCACTGTAACTTTAACTTGAGTCGCTTCTTAATTAGTAATTTCGAGCCCTGATTTTTGTGCACTGGCTAGATTTTCTTGTGCGCAGAGAATGTGCGAGCAGTGCGCAATTGCTTAGAGGGAACACTGTTCACGACATTGAAATAAAAAGCATTCCCATTACTGAAGGACTGCCGAAATGCTTAAATGTCTTTGGCTGACATTCTTGAGCACGGATCTGCAGCTGGAGCAGCAGTTAACTGTAATTAAAAGCGTCCTACTCAAATAGGACAAATAAAAGATCCGCCCGATTTGCAATTCAGATCGCAAAGTGATTAAGAATTCACTTCAGGTTGGTTTTGCTAAATTAGCCTCGGCGCTCCAGACCTAATCGGAGGAGATCAAAATCCAATCAGCGCTGATTGCTGACGCCGCACGTGCGCTCGGCGGTCCGAGGGCGCTAGCGTTAGCGGCGGCTAACGAGCCGCGATCCGTTAATGACGTCGGATGAAAACATGATAGCTGCTCCTTCTCAGAGATAGGACTCTAGAGCCCAAATTCAGAACTCTTTGCGCGGTTAAGCTAACGCCTCGTGTCAAATTAAAGGCGTAGAGAGGCCATAGCTCAAGGGCGTCACTCATTTGAACTCGGGGGCCGCACGATAGAACAAACATTCTGTCGGGGGCCGGACGAGTAGATTAAAGAGAAAGAAAAAGAGATAAAGAAATAAGAGAAAGAGGGAGGGAAAAGGAGAGAGGGCGGGACAAAGAAAGAAAAAGAGAGAAGGAGAGAGCGTGAGAAACAAAAGATAAAAAGTCATGAGAGAGGGGGAAAAGAAAGGGAGAGGAAGAAAGAAATCCAAAGAGAACTAGAAAAATAGAAGGAGAGAAAAGAAAGCGCGAAGAGTAGGAAGAGAGAAAAAGAAAAGAGAGAAAAGGAAAAAAGGACGTTAGAGCAAAAGAGGTTAAAAGACACAGAAAGAGACAAATGGCAACAAAGGAAGAGATAAAGAGAGACACAAAAAGTGAAAGAGACAGAGACAGAGTGGGAGAAAAGGGGTGGAAAAGAGAAAAAAGAAAGAAAGAAAGAGAAAGAAAGAAGGAAAGAAAGACATATAGAAAGAAGGAAAGAAAGAAAGACAGAAACAAAGAAAGATAGAAAGACAGAAACAAAGAAAGAAAGAAAGCAAGAAGGAAAGAAAGAACGACAGAAACAAAGAAAGACAGAAACAAAAAAGAAAAAAGAGAGAAAGAAAGAGAGAGATAGAGAGAAATAAATACAAGTACAGTGTCTTTGTGAGAGGTACCTGGCTTTGGCAACATCAAGTTGACATATTTCAACCTGCAGCTTGTTTTTCTCTTGTGCTTCTCTGAGTGTTGTCCCGCGGGCCGGATTCAATCCCTTAGCGGGCCTGATCTGGCCCGCGGGCCGCCTGTTTGACACCTGTGCCATAGCTAATGCGGGTAGCATTTACCGGCAGTGATTTTCGACCACTGCACCATGACAGCTTATCTGCTGCACCAGCTTAAGAAAGCCAAGTCCTCTTAATTGGGTTGGAAATGACTTTTGCATGGAGTCACATGCGTATCATCGGAAAGTTGAAGGTCAAAATCAACTTAGCGTGTACGGATCACGTAACTAAAATTACCGTAAATTCCGGACTATAGAGCGCACCTGATTATAAGCCGAACACACCACATTTCAAGAGGAAAGCAGATTATGTACCTACACAAGCCGCACCTGTATATAAGCCACATGGCGCCCACATTGAAAAATGGTAACACAAAATCAACCCGGACCCGACTTTAAGTCTCGCGATTGTAACTGAATATCCTTCATTAATGTACACAGTCCAAAAATCACAGCCGGCTAAATGAACGTAAAATGATAGCGGTACTTGAGGTTTGATGCAGACCAGCAGAGTCCAGGTCCCGTTGAAAATAATCCAAAGAAAAAAGTGTATATTTCCAAAGGTAAGGGTGGGAAAAATATATATCCACTATTGTCCACCGTGTCCACAAACACTCACCTTTACCGGTCCCCACTTCCCGTCAGCCCGCGTTTGATACACCCTTTCTTTTTAATTCGCCCGTCCAAAACATATCAGAATAAGTGTTCAATATGAATACAAATAAATACATTACAAAAATACACAGTTGCAGATACATCTTATACATGGTTACACATATTTACAAAAAAAGACGGTACACCGAGAGAGTTTTCAAAGCTTTAATAATGATAATATAACTTTCATCCCAAACGGTGCCTGTGACAGGTAGCAACACGCTAGCAACACGCTCACAAGTAAACGGGTCTGTTAAAAAACATTCCGTACTTGTAAAAATCACGGTAAACCGTCCTCTACAACTGAAGCCATCAAAGTCGTCTTCCTCAGTGTCGGAAAGAAACAGAGTCATATAGACGTCGTCCCACGCTCCCATCCACTCCTGATTCTGTGTCCTCCTCCCCGTCACGCAGCAGACCAGCTTTTCGGAACCCGTTGGTGATGGTGGTTTTTTTTATGCTGCCCCACGCTGTCAGGATCCACTCGCAGACTTGCGAAAAAGTTGCCTTTTGCATGCAGCCAGTTTTCGTGAAAGATTTCTTGCCGCTAGTCAAGCCAAGAAGTTGCAGTCTTCCTCCACGCATATATTCCAGCGCTCTAAATCTTACCTTTTGTACTCGAGCGCGGCTGGCGGCCGTTAGAAAAATGACATCGATTGGCCGCTTCGCTGAATAAGCCGCAGGGCTGAACATTTGGGAAAAAAGTAGCGGCCTATAGTCCGGAATTTACGGTACACTAAAAATATAGTAATATAAACATCACAATCCAATAATAAATTAATGTATACACTAACTTAATAAAGCCAAATTCATTTTAAACTATAATGCATTGTAGTTACTATATTGTTCTCTAGTTCTGCCATACTAAACATATTGTGCAGAAGTCTGGGGCAATAATTACAGAAGTTCACTACAGACCCTTTTTATACCCCAAAAATGTGCAATCAGAACCATACACAGGGTAGGATATCGAGATCATACTCATATTTTATTCCTGCTGTCCAAATTCTCAAAATTAGATGATTTAGTACAATCTTTCACGTCATCTCGCTTTGCAATGCTAGGTAGCTCCATGTGTGTGACAATACTGAAACTGGATTCTAAATCTAGTGTCATTTTGTGTACAGACGCTACCGACCATTCGACTTACGGAAAACTGGTAGATACAAAGACTTTTTCGGGGCGTGGAAAAATGTCCAGACATTGCTGTGAATTAGATTTTGTATTGTGTGCACCATTTTCTGAGTAGAGGACAGTACTGTAGTGCTTCTTTCCGCCGCTACCGGCGTGTGGCGCTGTGAGAGCTTACCCAGCATCCACCCTGAAGAAGAAATCCGAATTCCCGTTCATTGTTCATGCGTAAACATACTATACTGTATTTCTAGCGCGGTAAGAACGTTGACATTTTTATTGTTAAATATCTCCTGCATCTATTCAATATGGTTGGTGTAAAGTATCGAGAAGAGGCGAGCCGTTTCATTTGAAACTAAAGTGGAATAAGAAAGCTTGATGCGGTTGAGAAAATGGTTGGATTGTTTTTTTTTCGGCCACTCTTTTCCAAGGTGGAGGCCCGTTTGAAGTTCATCTTCCTAAAGTAAGTTAAACTTAACTTTATTTATCTTTGTAGAGCATATTATTCGATGAAATATTTTATTTTAAATAATTTATTTTTCTAGTACAAAACAATACAGGTTACTCATACAAGTCTTAGACATACTTGTGTAACGAGTGTAATAATAACTTTTGTTTTATTGAAATTCCTGCTGAAATATGTGTATAGTTTTTGGTAAGTGTCCTGGAATGATGAATCCAACAGTGCCACCTGCTGGTATGGGGTAGGGTTTGTTTTGGCTTTTGACATGTGACCGGAAGGCGGGGTTTTGTTGGCAGTCTACAGAGCGAGCTGCCAACGGTAAGACACATCTTTTGGTGCTCCACAAAAAAAGTTAATTTTAAACATTATAACCACAGCTGACAAATCTCTCAACATGCACAGTATTGTGATTGATGTTGTCAAGCTGTTTGTATTTATTTTCATTTTGTTTCTGTTGTGCAAAAATGTTAATTCCCCTTATAGAGATCAAAGCCAGCAGAGAAGCTAATGTTGTGACTCATTTCATCTGCAGGTAAATTGTATCCGTTTTTATACTCATTATTGTTCTTATTTATATTTTCTCATATATATAAAAAGGATGATTTTGGTTAAAATTCAGACTAAAGAAAAATATGTTGAATGCATTGTAAACGTTAAAAAAACACTATACGATCTCTTGTTAAAATGGATGTAAAATATATTGTGATATTCTAAAATGTATTTTTTGTAAATCGAAAAGAAAGCTCTTTGATATGCTTTGGGCAGTCTACAGAGCGAGCTGCCAACGAGATCAAATAGATCAAAGCCAGCAGAGAAGCTAATGTTGTGACTCATTTCATCTGCAGCAACTGTAATAAAAACCTCATCATCCAGTCCAGCGTAAATGTGGATCTTTGGTGGGACAGGTACACTGCGGTTACACTCATATAAACCTTAATCATACAAATTATAGCACTAAAGCAATTTACAAATTCAAAGTATGAACGATCGTCCGGAACCTAACTCGTTCGTAAGTAAGGCAGCGTCTGTATTCTAAAACTCTTTAAATTGATAAAAAAGTGACTTTTGAGGTTTCATTTAATGACAACGAACAACCTCCAAACTTCTAAAAAAGGATAATTGTCTCCAGCAGGCAAGAGACAAGCTTCCATCCCCGCACGTCCTCTCAGGAAGCAAATCTCCGACCGAAGTAACATAAGAAGAAGAAAAACGATGTCCTCGGGGGACGTAAGCCAGCGCCTGTCTATAAATAATCCACCCCCCCTCCTCCCGACCCCCAATTTCTCAATCAGAGTGTCCTACTGCACCACAATGCTGTCGCTTCAGAAGCTAACAGGCGTGAAGGAATTAACACAAAGAAATAGGCCGCCGTGGAAAATGACTGAAACCGACTCCCCCTCCTCCGTTTCCATCTTCCCGCACCGCCGGCGCATTAATCCTTCCGTGATCCCTAATTTGGTTTTCTTGCCTTCGGTGCGAGAAGAACCCCTGGTGGACGGGGAGCCATGGCGGCGCGGCGAGGATCAGAGCAGGAAGCGAAAAAGCAGGGAAGAGTAAATACGCGGCGCTTTCAATTAGCCGTGAAAACATAGCCGCGGGACGCTTCTTTTCCCGAGTGGGCGCTAATCACTCTGGGAGTCGCTATTAATCTCGTCTTTGGAAAACACACAGTCGCCATATTTCATCATCGTCCGTCATAGGTGCGAAGCGGGAGAGCAATTTTTGCAGTGTCGGTGTCAGCCAAGATGCGGACTCGATGTACGAATGACGGCTCTTAATATACACAGGGCAAAAGGCAATACCATAAATTCCAGACTATAGAGCGCACCTGATTATAAGCCGCAGCCACCACATTTTAAGAGGAAAACCAATTTTGTACATACACAAGCCGCACCTGTATATAAGCCGCATGCGCCCACAAAGACAAAATTAACCCAAACCCGACTTCAAGTCCCGCGATTGAAACTAAATGTCCTTCGTTAAAGTCCACAGTCCAAAAATCACAGACGGCGAAATGAACGGAAAATGATACCGGTGCTTAAGATTTGATGCAGACCTGCAGAGTCCGGGTCCCGTTGAAAGTAATCCAAGGAAAAAAGTGTATATTTCCAATGGGAAGGGTGGGAAAAATATATCAGATGAACACATTTACTCACGCAACTCCTTTTTCTTTAACCAACTTTTTACCCCCCTCTTCTTTCCTTGTCTGTCCTTGTTGGGTGTCCTCAGGTCAGACCAGTTGACAAACCACTGATCTAAAAAATGTTTTGATACCATCAGATTGACAACATGATCCCCTCCAGTTATTATAGATTTTGATTACTGTAAATTCCGGACTATAGAGCGCACCTGATTACGAGCCGCACCCACCACATTTTAAGAGGAAAACCGATTTTGTACATACACAAGCCGCACCTGTATATAAGCCGCATGCGCCCACATTTAAACGTGTAACACAAACACAAAATTAACCCAAACCCGACTTCAAGTCCCGCGATTGAAACTAAATGTCCTTCGTTAAAGTCCACAGTCCAAAAATCACAGACGGCAAAATGAACGGAAAATGATACCGGTGCTTAAGATTTGATGCAGACCTGCAGAGTCCGGGTCCCGTTGAAAGTAATCCAAGGAAAAAAAGTGTATATTTCCAAAGGTAAGGGTGGGAAAAATATATCAGATGAACACATTTACTCACGCAACTCCTTTTTCTTTAGCCCACTTTTTACCCCCTCTTCTTTCCTTGTCTGTCCCTCACCTTTAGCGGTCCCCACTTAAACTCGGGACCCCGCGTTTGTTCCGCCCCTCCTTTTTCATTCACCCGTGCAAAACATATCAGAATAAGTGTCTAAAATAAATACAAATAAATACATTACAAAAATATACAGTTGCAAATACATATTATACATGCACATATTTACAAAGAAAGACGGTACACCGAGAGAGTTTTCAAAGCTTTAATAATAATATTATAGCTTTGACAGGGCAGTTAATGGTAGCAACCCTCGAGCGCCGCTGGCGGCCGTTAGAAAAATTAAATAAATTGGCCGCATCACTGTATAAGCCGCAGGGTTGAAAGTTAGGGAAAAAAGTAGTCGCTTATAGTCCGGAATTTACGGTAATTAACTTCATTTCAGAAAGTTAAATATTTTGTGTACACATGTAAATATAACCTAAATCATAACAGAAGGCCTGAAAGGGAGTGGGACAAGGAAAACTGATTAAATCCCACCCCCTTTTCTCTGATATACAAAACTTAAAGCTATTTAAATTAAAATTCTTGCCACTTTTGTTGAACTGTCATAGAAAACTGAAAAAAAGAAAGTGAGAAAGAGAAAGATCAAAGAAAGACGGAGAGAGATAGAGAGAGAACAAGAGGGAGCATGAGAAAGAGAGAGATAAATAAAGGGAGTGAGAAAGAGAAAAATGAGAAAAGGAGATATAAAAAAGGGAAAGAAAGAGACAGGGGATAAAGTAAGAGAGAAAAAAAGAAAAAAGGAAGAGAGAAGTAGAGAAAGATAGAGAGCAAAGGGGAGAATAACAGAGGGAAAGGAAAGAGAGCAAGAAAGTGAGAGGATTGGACAGAGAAAGAGAGAGGCAGTGAAAAGGAAAAGAGCAAGAAAGACAGTGAAAGAAAAAGAGAGTGAGGACGACAGTAAAGAAAAATAGAGAGTAAAAGAAAATACAAAAAAAGAGAGAAAGAAAGAAATACTACATTTGCTTTGCGAGTGGTCCCTGGACATCAAGGGGACATATTCCAAATTTGAAAGAAAACGGCAGTGAAAAGAAAACGAGATATAAAAAAGGGAAAGAAAGAGACAAGGGGAGAAAGTAAGAGAAAAAAGACAGAAAAAGTTAGAGAGAGAAAAAGAGAGAAAAAAAGGAAGATAAGTAGAGAAAGATAGAGAGAGCAAAAGGGAGAAAAAGAGAGGGAAAGGAAAGAGAGCAAGAAAGAGAGAGAGTAAAGAGAAATTGAGAGAAAAAGAAAATATAAAAAGAGAGAAAAAAGAAAGAAATACTACATTTGCTTTGCGAGTGGTCCCTGGACATCTAGTGGACATATTCCAAACTCTCTGTGTTGTCTTGCGGGCCGGATTAAAACCCTTGGCGGGCCTGATCCGGCCCGAGGGCTGCTTGTTGGAAACCTATGCCTTAAGCTGTAGGAACCATGATACAGTATACCAAATTGACACCGTGCCAGGTGTTACTTGTAACACCTCTAGTGTGAAATTTTCTAGTTCGACATCAAACCGCAATAGATGAAAAGGAGGCAACCATGACAACCAAGACTTAATCATCCTGAATGTTATTCTTGCTGTTCTCATCATCAGTGTTGGGCACGTTACTTTAAAAAAATGAATTACCATAAATTCCGTACTATAAACCGCCACTTTTCCCCCAAACTTTCAACCCTGCGGCCAATTTATGTCATTTTTCAGTGCAAAAGGTAAGATTTAGACCGGCGGAATATATGCGCCGAGGAAGACTGCAACCACATACCCTCATCATGCCAATTGCAAAAAGAAAGGCACATGACGCAGCTTTCAAGCTAAAAGCAATCGAGCAGTCCGATAAAGAAGGAAACAGAGATACTGCACGTAAATTTTATTTTGAAAGATCAAAGCGGCGCTGCCACGAGCGGCTGCCTTTTCCAGCAGCTGCCCTATTCTTTTATTGTCTGCTCCTATCTTCGGTGTTTTTTCTTCTCGTTTTGACAACTACACTATGGATTACTTCTATCCTATGGACATGGGTTTTAGCACACAAAAATGCGTGTATTCAAGTAATCAACTCCTTGCCCTGAAGAATTCTCGTGCCGGCGTGATGAAGGGGCCTATCGTGGAAGAAGAGCCTGAGCTAGCGAAGCGGTTAGCGGCGTTATAAGTCTTCGGTACCATCCGTAATCATGGTAAATGCGAACTCACGACCAAATAAGATCATCGAGTGCTGGTGGAAAACGTCGAAGCGCACAGGGAGCGCAGTTGCTGTGTTTTGCGGAAACGGGGCTCACGTTTAGCATTCCGGACGCTAACGTGTAGCCACCCGGAGCTACCCGGAGCTATCCGGTTTCAACGCCGCTATACACAAAAGCCGGGGGGGAATCGGAGAGGAGGCGGACTTGCTAACACGAGGTGGTGTATCCCTGGATTTTCACAAAGAAAAAATTTCCATCTGCCGCAGGGATGTCGAATTTTTGGACTGGCCTGACGTCATCCACTTCGCTACAAGCACCCCACGGGCATCATGTTCATCTGTTAATAAACAACGGGGTAGACTGCTGGAAGTGTGAATTTCCCTACGGGGATGAATAAAGTATCTATCTATCTATCTATCTATCTTTGCAAGCGTGTTGCTAGCGTGTTTTTGAATAAGGGAGCGTGGTCTATAGGACAAAGTCTCTTTCTTCTACTGGGGAAGACGACATTGATGACGTTGTTATAAGGAGGAAGATGAGGACGGTGTACCGTGGTTTGAACAAGTACGATATGATTTCTTAACAGAGCTGTTTACTGTGTTGCGAGCGTGTTGCTAGTAGCGTTTTGCTACCCTTCACAGGCACGGTTTGGGATGAAAGTTATAATATTATTATTAAAGCTTTGAAAACTCTCTCGGTGTACCGTCTTTCTTTGTAAATATGTGTAACCGTGTATAATATGTATTTGCAACTATATATTTTTGTAATGTAAGCAAATGAGAAAGAAGGGGCGGGGCAAACGCGGGCTGACGGGAAATGGAGTAAAGGTGAGACTTGTTTTTGGACGCGGCCGACAATAGTGGTTATATATTTTTCCTACCCTTACCTTTGGAAATATACACTTTTTTCCTTGGATTACTTTCAACGGGCACCCGGACTCTGCAGGTCCGCATCAAACTTTAAGTACCAGTATTTTGCCGGCTGTGTTTTTGGACTGTGTCGGGTATGGGTTGATTTTGTGTTTGTGTTGCATTTTTTCAGTGTGGGTGCATGCAGGTGCTGTTTGTGTATGTACAAAATCGGTTTTCCTACTGAAATGTGGTGGGTGCGGCTTATAATCAGGTGCGCTCTGTTATGTGTTCTACGGACGAATCAAAAAGAAGGGGCGGAGCAAACGCGGGCTGATGGCAATTGGGGTATAATATGTATTTGCAACTGTATATTTTTGTAAGGTATTTATTTGTATTTATTTTGGACCCTTATTCTGATAAGTCTTGCACTGACCAATTAAAAAGAAGGGGCGTAACAGACGCGGGGGATGACGGGAAGTGGGGACCGGTAAAGGTGAGTGTTTGTGGACACGGCAGACAATAATGGATATATATTTTTCCCACCCTTACCTTTGGAAATATACACTTTTTTTCTTTGGATTACTTTTATCGGGACCTGGATTCTGCAGGTCTGCATCAAATGTTAAGTACCGGTATCATTTTCCGTTCATTTTGCCGGCTGTGGTTTTTGAACTGTGTGTTTATGTTCAATCAAAATCGCGGGACTCAAAGTAGGGTTTGGGTTAAGGTTTCAATGTAAACTTTCAACACCAGAATTTTAAACCAAGGGTATATTTTCAATTAAGGTTTCAACTTGTATAATAGATTCCTTTGAAGATTATAGATTCAAGTGAAAAATTCTAGTCTACTGCACGTCTCCCTTGTTTGTTATAGACACGCGTGGGACCAAATTTGGGTTTCAAGGCAGGGATTGGGTTTTTTTACCAAAGGTTAGGGTTTTTAACTATAATAGGGCTTTAAATTGTAGTTTGGTTTTTAGACTGTGTTTGACTAGGTGTCTAAGGTTGTTTCTTGGGTTTTCTAATCCGGTAAAGTATTCAGATCAGTATTTTAGACAGGGGATTAAGGTTTCAATGTAAACTTTCAACACCAGAATTTTAAACCGGTGTATTTTCAATTAAGGTTTCAACTTGTATATTAGGTTCCTTTGAAGGTTATAGATTCAAGTGAAAGATTCAAGTCTACTGCACGTCTCCCTTGTTTGTTATAGATACGCGTGGGACCAAATTTGGGTTTCAAGACAGGGATTGGGTTTTTTACAAAGGTTAGGGTTTTTAACTATAATAGGGCTTTAAATTGTAGTTTGGTTTTTAGACTGTGTTTGACTAGGTGTCTAAGGTTGTTTCTTGGGTTTTCTAATCCGGTAAAGTATTCAGATCAGTATTTTAGACTGGGGATTAAGGTTTCAATGTAATCTTTCAACACCAGAATTTTAAACCGGTGTATTTTCAATTAAGGTTTCAACTTGTGTATTAGGTTCCTTTGAAGGTTATAGATTCAAGTGAAAGATTCAAGTCTACTTTGGTGCTAGGTCCTTAGCTTGACCTTGATGCTTTGATGCTAGCTTGGCCATCTGAGAAGGTCCTTAGCTTGGCCTGTAGCAAGGCTTTGATGCTAGGTCCTTAGCTTGGCAGCAAGGCTTTGATGCTAAGTCCTTAGCTTGGCCTTTGGCTTTGATGCTATGTCCTTAGCTTGGCCTGATGCTATGTCCTTAGCTTGGCCTGATGCTAAGTCCTTAGCTTGGCCATCTTGGCCTTTTGATTTTTGCATTCCGGAGATGGAATAAGAGCTTGCTCTGTCCACTCCACGCATCGGCCTGGTATTGCAGTACCTCCGGGAACGGTGCATTCGCAATGATCGCAGCAAGGCTTTAGGGCTAGGACCTTAGCTTAGCCTTTTGGCTGAGAGTAAGTGTCCCGGCTCCTAGGCTTTGTAGCGTTTAATGAACTGACCGATAACGGATAATGGATAATGAATAACGAAGATAGAACAATAACCCTTAAAAAACCCCCGCACGTCTCCCTTGTTTGTTAATTTATTTTGTCTTTTTATTAGCATATTTGGTATTGGAGTAATCCAAAAGACATTGAAAGTAATCCAGTTAAAGTAACCCTACCCAAACCTGATGGCAAAACAGCAAAAATAGAGGCTTTTCCGTCTGACAGGAAACAAATTGGTTTTCCGTGAAATTGTGTTAGCGCAGAGTCAGACAGGAGCATTAAACACAGCGAGGCTGGGGGGGGGGGTTGTTTATATGGATGCAGCAAGAGGACTCCGTCGCCAGCCCCGGGGTCTGGACTCCCAAGGACTGATGGAGTGAGGGCTCCTAATCAAAGATGGCAGCAAACAATCTGAGGGGGAAATTGGACCTAGGGGTGGCGTGACGCCACCCGCCGTGTTTGTCTGCACTGATATTACCCGTTGTGACATTGTTGTGTATATTGACCTTTGCTGTAGGCTGTTTGTTGTCATAACTGCTGCTTTTTCTGTCCTGGGTTTCGCTCTCAAACGTAACCCGAAACCAATGTTCCCTCTAATTTTCCACGGGTCTGAGCGTTCACACACAGTCGGTGAGCAGCACTTGAAACAACAGTGAGCAACAGCAATCCCAAGTGTGGCAAGATAATTAATGATCAAACATGTCCAAAACTTGACAACCATGACACCATCGCTTTGTCTATGAATCAATAGTCTAAGGAAATGCACAGTGAGAACTGCAATAACTGGGTCATGTCGTTCATTAGTTTTCATGACCAATGTTCCCTGTAATTTTCCACGGGTCTGAGCGTTCACACACAGTCGGTGAGCAGCGCTTGAAACAACAGTGAGCAACCATAATCCCAAGTGTGGCAAGATAATTAATGATCAAACATGTCCAAAACTTGACAACCATGACACCATCGCTTTGTCTATGAATCAATAGTCTAAGGAAATGCACAGTGAGAACTGCAATAACTGGGTCATTGTCGTTCATTAGTTTTCATGACCAATGTTCCCTGTAATTTTCCACGGGTCTGAGCGTTCACACACAGTCGGTGAGCAGCGCTTGAAACAACAGTGAGCAACCATAATCCCAAGTGTGGCAAGATAATTAATGATCAAACATGTCCAAAACTTGACAACCATGACACCATCGCTTTGTCTATGAATCAATAGTCTAAGGAAATGCACAGTGAGAACTGCAATAACTGGGTCATTGTCGTTCATTAGTTTTCATGACCAATGTTCCCTGTAATTTTCCACGGGTCTGAGCGTTCACACACAGTCGGTGAGCAGCGCTTGAAACAACAGTGAGCAACCATAATCCCAAGTGTGGCAAGATAATTAATGATCAAACATGTCCAAAAGTTGACAACCATGACACCATCGCTTTGTCTATGAATCAATAGTCTAAGGCAGGGGTGTCAAACTCATTTTAACTCGGGGGCCACACGATAGAACAAACATTCTGTCGGGGGCCGGACTAGTAGATTAAAGAGAAAGGAAAAGAGATAAGAGAAAGAGGAAGGGAAAAGAAGAGAGGGTGTGACAAAGAAAGAAAAAGAAAGAGAGGGAGAGAGCGTGAGAAACAAAAAGAGATAAAAAGTCGTGAGAGGGGGGGGAAAGAAAGGGAGAGGAAGAAAGAAATCCAAAGAGAAATAGAAAGACAAAAGGAGAGAAAAGAGAAAAGAAAGCGCTAAGGGTAGGAAGAGAAAGAGAAAAGGAAAAAAGGAAGTTAGAGCAAAAGAAGTTAAAAAGACACAGAGAGAGAAAAAGAAAGAAAGAAAGAGATTGAGAGAGAGTGAGAGAGAAATAAATGCAAGTACAGTGTCTTTGTTCGAGGCACCTTTCTTTGGCAACATCAAGTTGACATGTTTCAACCTGCAGCTTGTTTCTCTCTTGCGCTTCTCTGAGTGTTGTCTCGCGGGCCGGATTCAATCCCTTAGCGGGCCTGACCTGGCCCGCGGGCCGCCTGTTTGACACCTGTGGTCTAAGGAAATGCACAGTGAGAACTGCAATAACTGGGTCATTGTCGTCCATTAGTTTTCATAACCAATGTTCCCTGTAATTTTCCGCGGATCTGAGCGTTCACACACAGTCGGTGAGCAGCGCTTGAAACAACAGTGAGCAACCGTAATCCCAAGTGTGGCAAGATAATTAATGATCAAACATGTCCAAAACTTGACATCAAGTTACATTTTGCCGAGTTTCCGGCAATGCAAAATTATTTTTCTCTTTTGAACGAATTGACTCATGTACTATTGCAAAGGTTGTACGGCCTACAAACGTCGTTTGTTCTTACAATTCTTCCACAAGATTTCTATTTCTTTTTATTTCCTGATATATTTTGTCGCACAATATTAACATTTTTGGGGGCTTATTTAGTAGGTTGTAAGATACACAACTGTACTTAATCACATTTTTTAGTGGAAGTACAATGTCGACAACACGATTCACTTGATATAATGGAAAATTATTTGAATGTAACACAAACTTTTTCTTCTTTTTTCCGTGTTTTTTTTTTTCTACTTTTTCATTTTTTCTATTCCCCCCTCCCTTTAAATCATTTTGTGCATAATTTTACATAATTTTTGGTCATGTTGGGATTAAAGAAAACAAAACAACCCGAAGAGCCGTTTAGGACCCAATAGAGCGGTTCCTTTTAGTGAGCCGAGCCGAAGAAGCCGGTTCCCCGACAAACTCTACTAACTTTACTCAACTTCGTTCTACTGTACTTCGACTCGACTTCAAAATACCGCATTCAGGACACAACGTCAGGGGAACCCGTGTATTTTGACCTTCATGCGCTGTAACTTTGACTTGAGTCGCTTCTTAATTAGTAATTTCGAGCCCTGATTTTTGTGCGCTGGCTAGATTTTCTTGTGCGCTGAGAATGTGCGAGCCGCGCGCAGGTTAGAGGGAACACTGCCCAAAAACTGAAATCCTAACTCAGACTCCATACCTGTCGCGCTCCAGGGCTCCATGCCCTTACAAACTGACGTATTTTCCCATACAAAATACAAAATAATCTTACTAATCTTACACCATATTTTTTTTTTCAAACGTGTTTATTTATGTTGTTTAACATGTCATATTGTACATGCAGGGTTGGGTAGGGTTACTCTAACTTGATTACTTCCAATGACTTTTGGAATACTCCAATACCAAATATGCTAATATTTATATAATAATATAGCGTAATAATCTGTGAAGCCTTGTGCATAGACACAAGAGACCTACCAGGCGTGAGAGAGCTGTCGAGTCGCCAAATGTGATAAACCTACTGAAGCATTGGAGCAGACTCACCATACAGGATGGCATGCTCTACAAAATAAGGAAAGATCCTCACATGGCCAAGAAAATCTTCCAGTTTGGGGTGCCTGACTCATTGAAACAGAAAGTCCTCCACGGTTTACATGACTCAGCAGGTCACCAAGGCCAGAACCGTACTTTGTCTCTGGTGAGGCAACGATTCTTCTGGAATGGCATGGAACGTGATGTTGTGAACTATGTCAAATCCTGTCAGCGTCGTATAGTAGGGCAAACACCGGAACCACACAACTGTGCTCCACAAAAGAAGTTAATTTTAAACATTATAACCCCAGCTGACAAATCTCTCAACATGCACAGTAATGTGATCGATATTGTCAAGCTGTTTAGGTTTATTTTTGTTTTGTTTCTGTTTTACTAAATATTAATTCCCCTTGTAGAGATCAAAGAGATCAAAGCCAGCAGAAAAGCTAATGTTGTGACTCATCCATTTGCAGGTAAATTGTACCCGTTTTGACACTCATTATTGTTTTTATTTCTAGTTTCTCATATACATTAAAAAGGATGATGTTGGTTAAAATTCAGACTAAAGAAAAATATGTTGAATTCATTGTAAATGTTAAAAATCCACTATACGATCTCTTGTTAAAAGTATCTTGTTAAAATGTAAAGATGTAAAAATGTATTGTGATATTCTAAAATGTATTCTATGTAAAGTGAAAAGAAAGCTCTTTGATATGCTTTGTTGGCAGTCTTAAGACAAAATAAACTAAATATGAATAAAATGATGACTCTCAACACGTGGTAAGCTTTCTCTCCTGGCTTTGATCTCTTTAATCTCCAGCAAAACGAACATAAAATGCGACAGAAACAAAATGAAAATCAATCCAAACAGCTTGCCAACATCATTTTTGCCGTTCCATGTATTCCGTTACTCCCTAAGCCTGCACAAAATGTAGTCATTTTATTCATATTTAGTTTCTTTTGTCTTTTATTAGCATATTTGGTATTGGAGTCATCCAAAAGTCATTGAAAGTAATCCAGTTAAAGTAACCCGACCCAACCCTGTGTAAACATGTTTCCTTATATCATATATATTGTTAATTAACATTTTGTTGTGAGATCCTGAGTTGCTCGACATGAATGATGTTTATTCTTAAAAAAAAGTTCAAAAATGAAGTCGCTTGGACGTTCACTATAGAAGGAAAAAAATACATGAAAATATAATTAAATAGAATTATACATTTTCTTATTCAAATTATGAATTCCTATTGTTGGTAATAACCCATTAAAGGGATAACCACAAACCTGTCTTTTTTTTCATTTTCTCCTTTTATACTTCCTTTTTTTCTTAACTTCTTCATAAAACATAATCATTCGTAATATAATGCAGCAAAGCAAGTGAGCCGTTTGAGAGCCGGCTCTCTTGAATGAGTTGAGCCGAAAAAGCCGGTTCTCTAAAAAGAGACTGACTTCCTTTCACTACACAACTACCAAGGAATGATGCATGATGGGAAATCCCCAGGCGGCAGACGCATGCGCACAGTAGCATCAAACCGCTCGCTTCGTTTATAATGAAAAAAACGATATCGAGATAGAGGCTACCGCGGCGAACTCGTTTGACTCGACTGATTTGCCGTTTCGTGATAGTGTATACGGGATGGTACCTATACAGTGGAACCTCGGTTTTCGAACGCCTCTCAGTTCGAACAAATCGGAGTCCGACCAAAAATTTCGAAAAATTCTTGCTTCGCTGTTCGGTCAAAAAATTGGAGTTCGAATGCCGGTAATGCGTGAGTGCGTACGCTAGGGTGCGATGCTGAGCGGAGTACGGGTGTTTTAGCCCCTAATTTTGCCTCCGAAGAAAGTGAGTGCAAGCAGCAAAGTTGCTACAGGTGAAAAAAGAAAAGTAGTGCGTACGACTATTGCATTTAAGAAAGAATTAATAGCAAAATATGAAGGAGGTGTGCGAGTGTCTGATCTTGCTAGGGAATACCCAACTGTCCACCTGCGCCTTCTGCTGACCACCACAAAGGTAAGAAATCCTATTCATAATTCTTTTCTTTATCCTTTTTTTAAATTTTTACACGTTCATGTTAGCGTAATCTTTCGTACGGAAGATTAGCCTGGGTTAGCTTTATGTTTACGTTGAACATTCAAGGTACACATTCAGGGTGTTGGAACGGAGCCCAACTTTCAGGGTGTTGGAACGCAGCCCCCTTTCCAATGAACCGCTCACCACTTGTTGTGGAGACCCGGGTGCTAAATGACTAGTAAACGACCTGATTTTTTTATTTTTATACCTTCATGTTAGCGTAATCTTTCGTACGGAAGATTACGATAACGCGAACGTACGATTAGCCTGGGTTAGCTTTATGTTTACGTTAAACATTCAAGGTAAACATTCAGGGTGTTGGAACGGATTAAAACGATTTACATTATTTTGAATGGGAAAAATGATTTCGGTGATGGAACAAATCGGTTTTCGAACAGGGTTCTGGAACGGATTATGGTCGAGAACCGAGGTTCCACTGTAATTGGCAAATTTGCAAATTTCCATACAGATTTTCTTGTACATCGTACACGTCTTAATATGCATAATAAACGTACTTTGCACGGCAAAAACGTACAGGTTGACAGGTATGAGACGCCGTAAACGTTCTCAAGTCAATTGTTTTTTAATTATCATCTCAACAAGACTCACAAAATGAGGAACAGCTTTCTCACAAGAGCTATTACCACCCAGAAGTCCTATCTACAGCATCCATGAACACAATGTACTGTACAACTGCCACTCTGAATATGCAAATATCCAGAAGTGGGTAGAGTAGCCAAGAATGTTACTCAAGTAAAAGTACTGTTACTTCAAAATAATATTACTCAAGTAGAAGTAAAAGTAGTCATCCAAATCATTACTTGAGTGAAAATAAAAAAGTACTAAGTGGGGCGGCAGTAGCTCAGGAGGTAGAGCGCTCGTCTTGGGCTCAAGGGATCCCAGTTCGAATCCCGGCTCGTCCGTGTTACATGTCGAAGTGTCCTTGGGTAAGACACTGAACCCCTAATACCAAGGCCGCTATTGGGAAATGTGAAGCACACTGTAAAGCGCTTTGGGAAGTCATTGACTTGAAAAGCGCTATATAAATGCAGATCATTTCATTTCATTTAATGTAGTTGAGTAAAATAACGGTTTTTCTTCAGTAATTTACTCGAGTAAAAGTAAAAGTATTGGGATTCAAAAATAGTCCTAGAAGTACATTTCCCAAAACATACTCAGGTAAATGTAACGGAGTAAATGTACTCCGTTAATACTCTTCACTCCAAATATCTATCCATCTATCTAGATCTAGAGTCTAGTTTGCCCACCCCTGATCTAGACTATTAATGTAATTTCCAGACTATAGAGTGCACCTGATTATAAGCCGCCCCCAGTACATTTTTAAAGAAAAAAACATTTTTAGATTACCGTGGATCCTTGAAAATTCTTAAAAGGCATTGAATTCGTTATTCTGAACATAAGGCCTTAATTGGCATTGGAATGTCTTTATTCTAATTTTCAAAAGTCATGAAAATGTTAAAGTATTAATAAGAATTATATTTGTTGGAATTAAAAAGATTTAGTAACATTTACCAATTATCTTTTTTAATAATTCACCGATTTATTTTGGTGGCAGTGTTGCGTGACCAAAATAACGAAACTATCAAATCGGTTTGATGTGGTTTCAGTCAGGCCTTTCAGAGAAAACTCGTGTCTTATATCTACCCACAATACATATAGCACCTTGGAACAGAAACATAAAAAAGATATGCATTAGGTACTACCATTGCTAGCTAGCTGTCATGTCCTGCACGGTTGTCATGGCGCCCACCTGGCCCCGCCCCTTGACACCGGCTGACCTGCATTTCCTGATTACTCCTATAGGTGCTTAAACTTGCCTTTTGGAACTGCCCTTTGGCAGATCGTTGTTTACCCTTGTTGAAAACCCGTTCATGCCTGTTTGATACCTGTTTATTCTTGTTGTGCGTGTTGGACCTTGTTGCACTTCGGTGTAACATTCTGAGAGAATCCGGCAAGTTCTGTTTAATCCCGTTAAATGCATAGTCTGTTTTGTTTTTGGTCCGTTTGTGTGTTGGACAACTTTTCTTTCTCAATTAAAGTGACGGATCGTCTACGCAAATGAGTTCCAACTTCCTGCCTCCCGACCCGTTTCAAGACAGTCCCGTTCTGTTTCATGACGCTAGCTAGCTAGCTACAAAGCAATATTGAAACTTTGGTCACGACTGCGTCGGGAAGAAACAAACACCCCGTAACCATGTTGATGATAAAAACATTGTGAAAACAATGAACAATACATGCAGCGTGAATATTCATGCTGCCAGAGTTCAGAAATAAATATTATGCAAATGCATAAAAAGAACATCTGCTGCGTGTGTCTGGCGGCAGAGGCACACGGGAGTCTCGGTGGTCTGCTACCGTGCCAATCGGCAACTGTACGTATGCAAACACACTTCCGCTCTGAACACCCTGAGGCGATCGGGAGCTCAAAATTCTTCCCTACTCCAATTTTCGAAACACGTGGTGCAATAGGGATGGATGGGAAGTAAATAGTAAATGGTCGTCAAGTCAAGTAGAGTCAAGTCATTTTTATCTGTGACGCCCTTAATCACAAAGAGTCTCAAAGGGCTAAACAGGTTATTGCACAGACTATTATTTCAGACTATTATGACACCATCCCCTGATCTGGAAACAACATGAGGGCAAGGAAAAACTCAAAAACCTCAACATGAGGAAAATGAAGAAACCTTGAGAAGGGACCGCAAGTGAGTCGTTTGAGAGCAGACTTTCTTTAATGAGTTGAGCCGAAAAAGCCGCTTCTCTAAAAAGAGACCGACTTCCTTTCACTATACAACTACCATGTGGTATCCCCCTTTCAGGATACCAGGCAAAGGATGTTGCAATTACAAATAATACAGAGATATTGTCCACGAAAAGTATAGGTTATTCTTTTCTATACCGCTTTTCAATGAAGACCTCCCAAAGCGCTTTACAATGTGCTTCACACTTAGCCATTCACACACACACACCCACACACTCACACACCAATTGTGAGTCAGCCATGCAAGGTGCCTACCTGCTGATTGGGGGCATTAGGGATTCAGTGTCTTGCCCAAGGACACTTTGACATATAACACGGAGGAGCCGGGAATCGAACCTGCGATCTCTTGATCCCACCCCCTTGAGCTAATGCCGCCCCAAAGCCATAACCTACTGAAAATCGGCGCAGCCAGCGGTTGTAACTCCTAATCGAAACCAGAAACTCAACTCCAATTTACAATTCTAACAGAGGTCTGAAACCAGAACAAGATGTAAACCCTATTTCATAAACAAACCCAGAGGCTAATTTGAAGTCTCATCTCATTAGCTGCACCGCTTATCCTCAGCAGGGTCGCGGGGGTGCTGGGGCCCATCCCAGCAATCATCGGGCAGTGGGCAGGGGACACCCTGAACTGGTTGCCAGCCAATCGCAGGGCACATGGGGACAGACAACTCACTCGCTCATTCACACCTAGGGACAAATTGGACCGGCCAATTCACCTAAAATGCATGTTTTTTTTGGAATGTGGGAGGAAACCCACGCAAGCACGGGGAGAACATACAAACTCCGCACAGGAAGTCTGGAGCTGGATTTGAACCCACGCAGGAGGTTCCCATGACTTGAACTGTGCTGCACATGCGCTAACCACTGTGCCGCCGTGCTGCCTAATTTGAAGTCAAACTTTGAAATTATTGATCTGGTTTGAAAGCTAAGATCAGTTTACTAGTTACATCCTACTTACTAGTTACAGTTCAGACCGACCGTCGTGAATTAAATCGGAACTGAATCGAAATACGTTACAATGGCTTATGCCAAAACGGTATCAAGTTGTTGAGTGTAATAGTAGATTGCTGTGTGAAATGCTGGGTTGCCAGCAGGCTGCGCTATGTGCTTTGGTGCTAAACATCCATCCATTATCTGCACCACTTATCCTCAGTAGGGTCACGGGTGTGCTGGAGCCCATCCCAGCTACCTCCAGGCAGTGGGCAGGGGACACCCTGAACTGGTTGCCAGCCAATCGCAGGGCACACAGAGACTAACAACCAATCACTCGCTCATTCACACCTAGGGACAATTTGGACCGGCCAATCAACCTGACATGCATGACTTCGGAAAGTGGGAAGTAACCGGCGTGCCCGGAGGAAACCCACGTAGGCACGGGGAGAACATGCAAACTCCGCACAGGAGGATTCGATCCCATGACCTCAGAACTGTGCCGCACACGCGCTAACCACTGCGCCGCCAAGCTGCCACTAGTTAATTTCAATAGTTAATTAATTACATGTATTCATCAACTGCCATTGATAATCATTATAATGGTCAAATTTGCATTTTATTTTAAATGGGCTAACTATGAGTGACTTAAAAGGACATTGTGTCTTATTTAGCGCCTCCTACTGGTAAAGAAAATCCTTTGATCATAAAAAAGAAAAAGGAATATTGATTTGAATAATAGACTGTAAAATACATAAACTGTCATTCAAGTATGCATTAAGGCCTGGAAATGTGTATATATCTGACATAAGATGAGGCTCATCTAAATGGAACTGACATGATTGCAATCTTGCTGCTAAGTGTACCCCCCAAAACCAAAAACCTCTGCTGGGCAGAAAAAAAAAGTTGGTTTGGTCAGTTTGAGTCCCCATAGTTTATATTTTTCCTTTGTAGCACTCGTTTTCTGTTGCATCTGGTGGTCAAATACCACACATTCACACCCAGGGACTATTTGAACTGGTCAGTTAACCTGACATGCATGTTTTTGGAATGTGGGAGGAAAACGGAGCGCTCGAAGGAAACCCACGCAAACACGGGGAGAACATGCAAACTCCCCACAGGAGGATTTGATCCCTTGTCCTCAGAACTGTACCACGGACGCGCTAACCACTCACCCGCCGTGCCGCCCTGTTGCGAAACAATTCATTAAAAATAATTTCCCGGCTGACTTATGTCAAGTAGGGCGAAAATTGAAGTCATTACTTGGTGCTTGAAATCCTTGAAAATGCTTGAAATTTATGGTTGTTTTCAAGGTTTTAAAAGTGCTTTGTAAATGCTTGAAATTGTTTCCACCTAATAGACAACTCAACAAATAGAGAAAAAGATTCAAAAAACTCAAGTCTGCTTAAAAATGATGCCGACACACTTGCTCTGATGGCTTCGTTACGCTGTTGCATTTTTTTCTTTCCTCACGACCTACGGCAGCTGGCATTACTTTGTATGGCATTGTCATTGGAAGCTCCATAGATAACAGATGAACAGGCGAAGTTGTACTAGAGGAATTTAAAAATTGGTTTTGAAAGTACTTGAATTTGGCCATGAAAAGGATGTACCCTGTTATTTGTATAAGCCCAACAGTATTTATAGCATCATTTGAAAAATGGAACCCAGGTTTGACTTTTTTTTAAATATCGTATTTTCCGCACTATAAGGCGCACCGGGTTATAGGGCGCACCCCCAAAAAATAGTTTTTGGTCCTATATTTTCCATACATAAGGCGCACCGGATTATAAGGCGCTACAATGGGAATGTGGACAAAACAGTCAGATAGTTCAGTCCAACTTATTACCCCCTTAAAGCTTCCGAAAGCTTGCAAAGAAGCAAATATGTGTCTCAGACATGTACAGAAACAGTGTCTGTACGATGTCACCAAACAAACATTTCTTAGTTTCCGTTTTATTTTTTGCTGGCAACTGTGTGGACAGCAAAGTAAGAATTTTATTGTGCAGGGAAACGGGGTTCTTTACTGTGCATATGACAATAAACACTTTGAATTGAATTGAGTTAAAAATACACTCATCACAGAAACATCGAGATCGTTCTAAAACGAGATATCGGGAAAATATAAATCCGCATAGCTCACCTAAGTTCTCTTGCAGCCATCACGTTCAATAGTGATACGTAACCATGGTCTTCTTACAACCGCGAGTGTAGTAAATCCAGGAGAGTCAATTTTTTACAAATACAGAATAGTAAAAAATGTTTTCTCTATGCCGTAGTGCAACCCAACGTGTGATTCACATTCATCTTTTTCGGCCAATCGCAGGCTTTGTTTCGCCCCTTTAGCCTATGCGAGCCTGTAAATGATAAAAAGGATCCGCCCCCTTTACCTCCGAATAACTTTAGCCAATAGTGACTGATTCAAATGATGATTGACACATTGGTTAGCCAATGAAACGCCGGTATATAAATCCCAGCATACACCGCGGACGACTTCGCCATCGGGGGAAAATCTAGTCGGAAGACTTTGCGACTTAATATTGATCCATATATAAGGCGCACTGTATTATAAGGCGCATGGTCAGCTTTTGAAAAAAATAAAGGCTTTTAGGTGCGCCTTATAGTGCGGAAAATACGGTACTTAACACTTTCCTTAATTCGAAAACCATAAACTCTTGTTTAAAAGCCAGAGAAACGATTAATACTTTGAATTTAAATGTCCGCCTTGTTTAACACCTTAATTTAAAACCGCAATCTTTAAAAACCTCAACTAGGGTCTCCAACCAGATTCCAAACTCTAATTTTAAACAGTAATCCTTAAAAAGAATGGATTAAAAAACAATATGTGAAGCTCTATTAGCAGGGGGGGGAAATCCTAATTTCTTTTCTGGCCCCTGGGGATGGATTCCACTCAATCAAGGGTCGCGAACGCTCGGCTTTAATTAAGTCTCCCGGATTGTTCTATCGTGTCAGAGCAAGCATCGCATCGATTTTGTCACTCTTGTCCTGAATTAGACTTTTATTGATCAGGAATCTTATCAGGTAGCTTCGCGTATCACTGAAGGTCTTTAAAACTTCTAATCTCTCTTAATTAAATCTGGTCTTCCTTAAGAAAAACTTTAAAGCTACACTTGAAGCCACAAGCCAAAGTCATATCCCAAACGCTGTCAATTAAAGCCCTAACTTTTCATTAAACCTCAGTTTGAAATGGTAAGACTCATGACGCTGTAGGGATTTTTCCAGCTTTAATTTCAAAACTCGTTAGAATTGAAGCAAATTATTCTTTACTGCAACCAGTAAACGAATTTGCCTCTAGGTGTTGCTTGTCTTTTTTTTCTCTGAAGGATGCTAGAATTCCCTACACTGATTAAAAAAAAAAAAAAAAAAACGTTATTACTGGAGCTCTTTGAGTTCTGATATGAATTACTAATCCCAAGAAAATGGAATCAATGAACCAGGCTGATGGAAATAACACATTTATTTAATCGTGGAACTGAGCAAGTGTGTGGATAAGAGAGTACTCGGTTGGTTTGGACACATGGAGAGGATGGATGAGGAGCCAATGTTGAAGAGGATCTACAGAGCAGAAAGTCAATGGAAGGAGCCCAAGAGGAAGGCCGCCATTGACGTGGATGGATGGTGTGATGAGTGCACTGCAGGAAAGAGGTCTAAATCTAGTGGAAACTAGGGCTCTTGTTGGTGATAGGAATGAGTAGAGAGGTGTTGTGAAAGGATAGTGGGATGTTTGGACATGTTCTATGATACGGCAGGGGTAAACCAGTGAAAGCTGTCGGGCCCTGCTGTTGAACAAAAGAGTGTGTTGTGTCACCCTGACCCGAGTGACATGGCCGCTTTCTTGTGTCCCGTTTCTTCTGGAGGGACCAAAGCATGAACTTGTGTGCTGAGGTGTTTGGGCATTTGAGTTGGCCATGGTCAAATTGTTTGTGTTTTTTGCTACTTTTTCCTTTTTTCTTTTCTTTATTTTTGTGTAAATGTTTGTCTTGCTGTCGGTCACATTCTCGAGCGATATGACCAGGGTAGATGGATACATAGAAATGATTGCTTTAAAACCCTACTACCTCTTTCCAAGTCAGTATTACTTAGTATTGCCATTCTGTTGGCAACAGATCAAACACAATGACGGATCAAAAGTGTGGTGACGAAAAACAAGAACAAAATTACTTTATTTTCAAAGAATAAAAATGAACTGAAAAATAAAAAGAATAATAGCAAAACTAACAAATGCCTACACAAAACAAAGTATAGTCAAACTAAATGTTCCGGTTGCCATGGCGCCCAATAGGCCCCGCCCATGTGGCGCCAGCTGCAGCTTGTTGACAGTTAGGCTGCCTGTCAGTATTTAAACTCGGTCCTGTCTGTCCCCTTTTGTCGGTCCGTCTGCGAATCTCGTTTTACACGGCAGGCCATTTTTCGCCTGTCCTGTTTTGTGCTCCTGTTTGTCTCCTATTACGATCTGTTTTGATCCAGACCTCGTCTGGTCGCCCATCCCGAAATACGACATGTTTTGATGTCGACCTCATCTGTTCTCCCGCCCCGAATAACGATCCGTTTTTTGATCTCGACCACTTCTACTCTCCTCTCCTGGCTTTCGACTTGTTTCCGATCCCGATCACGTTTTTTGCTCTTCTATCCCGGCTACTGGCCCTTTTTTTCCGTTCCCGACACTGCCATCTTTTGCCACGGAAGTCCCCCTTCCGCGTTCAGAGCGACCCACTCCCCGCGACCATTGATCACCGGATCGTGTGTGCAATCCTTTCCCTTCTTCCCAATAAAACTGTAAGAAACGTTACGCGAGTGGGTCCTGTCTTTGTCCTGGTCCTGACACTAAAACCAACGGACGTGTGTAATGCTAAATGTAAAGGGGGGATTACCACTTGTGAGGTCCCTTCTCAAGGTTTCTCTTTTTCCTCACGCTGAGGTTTTGAGTTTTTCCTTGCCCGCGTGTTGCTTTAAGATCAGGTCATTGTGTCGTTGTAATCCTGTGCAGTCCTCTGAGACATTTTTGTGATTAAGGGCTATATAAATTGACTTGACTTGACTTGACGTGCTATAAAAAATATTGAAACTATCTGAAGGGAAAAAAGTCAACAAAAAAAAATAAAGGGAAATATTTAAAAAGAAAAAATGTAAAGCTTTGGTCGGTTAGTATCTTTATCGTTCTATCAAACTCTGGGGAGAAATGAAAGCATTATAACTAGCAACGTAACACAAAGAAGCACGCTTCATCCTCAAAAACAAGAGCGTCACACAATCAAGGTGCGATCAAATCGTCTTTGACGCCCTCACTCAGCAGCTTTAAAAATAGACGCGTGAATATGAAATTAATATTCACGGGCACGTCACCTCCGGGGGGGAAATTTGCATGAGCGGGGAGAATTGGGCCGGCATCCATTAGCCGCACCGTTGCTATCAATGATAAGGACCGTCTGCACGTCTGCCTTGTTTGTTTTGGAAACACGTGGGTAGGGTTGGTTAGGGTTACTTTAACTTGATTACTTTCAATTACTTTTGGATTACTTGGCTTGGGGAGTAACGGAACACATGGAACGGCAAAAATGATGTTGGCAAGCTGTTTGGATTTATTTTCATTTAGTTTCTGTCGCATTTTATGTTCGTTTTGCCGGAGATCAAAGCCAGGAGAGAAAGCTTACCACGTGTTGTGAGTCATAGTTTTATACATATTTAGTTTCTTTTGTCTTTTATTAGCATATTTAGTATTGGAGTAATCCAAAAGTCATTGAAAGTAATCCAGTTAAAGTAACCCTACCCAACCCTGATCAGACGCAGAGAGGACACAAGAAAAATGGAGAAGTGCTTAGGAATCAAGCCAAAACCTCAGCCCCAGAAAAAATATTCAAAAGAAGTTAACAAAATCTATGACGCTACAAAACGTAAACATACATTAAAAGCATCGTGGAAAGAGTTCACGTGGCTTGTAGCAGACGACGCAACGCAAACATTGCATGAATGTTAGTTTTGCCGGAGATCAAAGAGATCAAAGCCAGGAGAGAAAGCTTACCACGTGTTGTGAGTCATCATTTTATTCATATTTAGTTTCTTTTGTCTTTTATTAGCAGATTTGGTATTGGAGTCATCCAAAAGTAATTGAAAGTAATCAAGTTAAAGTAACCCTACCCAACCCTGCACGTGGGACACAATTTGGGTTTCAAGACGGAAATTGGGTTTTTAACAAAGGTTAGGGATTTTAACTATAATTGGGCTTTAAATTGTAGTTTGGTTTTTAGACTGTGTTTGAGTAGGTGTCTAAGGTTATTTCTTGGGTTTTCTAATCTGGTAAAGTATTCAGATTAGTATTTTAGACAGGGGATTAAGGTTTCAATGTAAACTTTCAACACCAGAATTTTAAGGATAAGGTGCGTTTTCGATTAAGGTTTAAACTTGTATATTAGGTTCCTTTGAAGGTTATAGATTCAAGTGAAAGATTCAACTCTACTGCATGTCTGTCTTGTTTAAGGCACACGTGGGACACAATTTGGGTTTCAAGACAAGGATTGGCTTTTTAACAAAGGTTAGGGTTTTTAACTATAATAGGGCTTTAAATTGAAGTTTGGTTTTTAGACTGTGTTTGACTAAGTGTCTAAGGTTGTTTCTTGGGTTTTCTAATCCGGTAAAGTATTCAGATCAGTATTTTAGACAGGGGATTAAGGTTTCAATGTAAACTTTCACCACCAGAATTTTAAACCAAGGATTATGGTGTATTTTCAATTAAGGTTTCAACTTGTATATTAGGTTCCTTTGAAGGTTATAGATTCAAGTGAAAGATTCAAGTCTACTGCACGTCTGCCTTGTTTGTTATCAACACAGGTGGGACCAAATTTGGGTTTCAACGCAGATATTAGATCCCTATTAAGGTTAAATATTCAAGTGAAAAATTCAAATCCACTGTGATTGTTTTAAAGTAAGTTTTAGGATTCCAAAAATTCAATTTGGATTTCAGATTTTTTATGTCAGACTCGATAAAGAAATGCTAAACCAATTCAGAACAAATTCTTTCTTACTCAAATTGCAGTTTCTAATTAGGGCTTCCAATCTGTAGTAAAATTTCCAAATAATGGGTCATTTAATACACAGGTGTGGCTTTTAGATATGTTTAAAAGTCTGGCATAGGATTTCAGGAGAGGTTTTAAAATCCAATTAAGTGTTGTTTCATGAGTATTTTAGACTGATGATTAAGATTTCAAAATATATTTTCTAAAACCAGATTGATTTTCAAGTCATGGTAAATGCATATTTTCAATTCGGGTTTTAAATGAGATAATACATTCATAGAAAGGCAATAGTTTTGTAAAAACTTGTGAAAACTTCAAATTCACTGTAAATGTTTTCAAGTTTTAAAACAGTTTGAAGATTCCAAAACATGGTTTGGTGTTCAGATTTTGGGCTTCAGACAGGTAAAACCAATTTAGACTTATTGTCACGGTTGCCATGGCGCACAACTGGCCCCGCCCGTGTGGCGCCAGCTGCGGATCATTGACGGATTGGCTTTCTGTCTTTTTAAGCTCAGTGCCCCTTATTTTTCCTTTGTCAGTCTGTCAACGAACCTCTGCCCCGCAAGACGTGGGTTCTGACTTTGTCCTGTTTCCTGTTGGTATTTCCTGTCCAGTATTGTTCCCGTTTATTTTGTACTGTTGAATATTGGTGTCCTGTTTCGTTCCCTTCTATTTTTGTCCTGTTCATTATTCTCTCCAGTTTTTCGTTCCCGTCTAGTTTGTCCTGTTTATTTCAATATCCTGTTTCATTATCAATCCTGTCTGTCCTGTCCTGTCCGGTATCAACCCCATCGGTCCGATATCTGCTCGGGCAATTGGAATCGATCTTGTCGGTCTCTGGCTTCTTGTCTTTCCACGCCAGACTGCTGCCTAACGTGCATGACTCCCCATTTCCCGTAAAATTAAAAGCTTGGGTGAGAACGTCACGCGATTGGGTCCTGATCCTGTTCCGGTTCTTGACACTTATTCAGCTTCCAAAATTAGGGCTTCCAATCTGTGTTAAAATTTAAAAATAGTGACTTATTCAAATCATGTTATTTAAGTTTGATATTCTGGTATAGGATTTAAAAGTAGGATTTCCGAACCACACAAGGATGTTGTGTAACTTAACTGACAGTGTGAGTTTGGGTGCTGAAGTGTGGTTTTAAGAAATACATCACAATATTTGGTTTCCTAAGTCAAGTCATTTTTATTTGTATGGCCCTTAATCACAAAGAGTCTCAAAGGGCTGCACAGGTTATTGCACAGACTATTATTTCAGTCTTTTATTTCAGACTATTATGACACCATCCCCTGATCTGAAAACAACATGAGGGCAAGGAAAAACTCAAAAACCTCAACATGAGGAAAATGAAGAAACCTTGAGAAGGGACCGCAAGTGAGTCGTTTGAGAGCCGACTTTCTTTAATGAGTTGAGCCGAAAAAGCCGGTTCTCTAAAAAGAGACGGACTTCTTTCACTACACAACTACCATGTGGTATCCCCCTTTCAGGATTACCAGGCAAAGGATGTTGCAATTACAAATAATACAGAGATATTGTCCATAAAAAGTATAGGTTATTCATATGTTTTAGAGTAGAAGTGTGTTTTAAGCTTAAATGTAAACATTTCCACTCAGGTTGCAGATAAGTGTGCTCTCTAAAGCGGTGTTAGGGTCATAGGGGAACCACTTCCTGTGGTGTTTCCTGGGCAAATTCGGCCTCTGCAGGCCGTCTTAGGGGTAGGGGTTTGCTCCCCCACATGAAATATATTTCCATGGTTACCAGTAGCAGGAAAAGCCTCCTAAACTGATTCAGGTACTGGACCTTCATCATCTGGTCGCTGTTGTTTTTCCACTTATATTGTGAAATTAGTGGCAACCAATGTTCCCTCTAAGCTGCGCGCGTGCACAATCATGCACTGCTCCCACATTCTCAGCGCACAAGAAAATCTAGCCAGCGCACAAAAATCAGGGCTCGAAATTGCTAATTAAGAAGCGAATTATGTCAAAGTTACAGTGCATGAAGGTCAAAATACACAGGTTGTTGAAGTCAATGTCAATGTCGAACGAAGTTGAAAAGTAAAGTCAGTAGAGTTTTTCGAGAACCGGCTTCTTCGGCTCGGCTCACTAAAAAGTACCGGCTCTTTGGGTCCCAAACGGCTCGAAATTACTAATTAAGAAGCAACTAAGTTACAGTGCATGAAGGTAAAAATAAACGGGTTCCCCCGACGTTGTGTCCTAAATGCGGTATTTTGAAGTCGAGTCGAAGTCGAAGGAAGTTGAGTAAAGTTAGTAGAGTTTGTCGAGAACCGGCTTCTTCGGCTCGGCTCACTGAAAGGAACCGGCTCTTTCGGGTCCTAAACGACTCTTCAGGTTGTTTTTGCTTCTTTAATCCCTACACGACCAAATATTATGTAAAATCGTGCTCAAAATGACTTAAAGGAAGGGGGGAAATAGAACAAAAAGAAAAAAATACCAGAATGAAAAAGTAGTGAAAAGCTGAGAAAAAAGAAACAAAAGGAAGAGAAAAAATTGGGAAAAAAATCCAGAAAAAAGGAAAAGAAAGAAACAAAGGGAAAAAAGTAAATAGAGAACAAAAAGAAAAAAGTAACAGCTCGGAAAAAATAAACACAATGAGATTTTTTTAAAGGAATTTTAAAAAAGTAGAAAAAAAAACACGGAAAAAAGAATAAAACGTTTGTGTTGCATTCAACTAACTTCCAATTATATCAATTGAATCTTGTTGCCAACATTGTACTTCCACTCAAAAATGTGATTAAATACAGTTCTGTATCCTGCAACCGACTATATAAGCCCCCAAAAATGTTAGTTTTTTGCGTCAAAAGACATCAGAAAAAAATGAAAATCTTGTGAAAGAATTGTTGTAAAAACAAATGTCGTTTGTAGGCCGTAAAACCTTTGCAATAATACATTAGTCAATTCATTCAAAAGTGATTTTTTTTTGCGTTGCCGGAAACTCAGCAAAATGTAACTTGATGTCAATTTTTGGACATGTTTGCTAATGATTTAGTTGCCACACTTGGGATTGCCGTTGCTCACTGTTGTTTCAAGCGTTGCTCACCGACTTTGTGTGAAATGAAAATGAAATGATCTGCATTTCTATAGCACTTTTCAAGTCAATGACTTCCCAAAGCGCTTTACAATGTGCTCCACATTTCCCAATAGCGGCCCTGCAGCCATGTAAGGCGCTAACCTGCTTATTGGGGGTATTAGGGGTT
Source organism: Urocampus carinirostris (assembly GCF_059441175.1). Lineage (NCBI taxonomy): Eukaryota > Metazoa > Chordata > Actinopteri > Syngnathiformes > Syngnathidae > Urocampus > Urocampus carinirostris. The sequence continues at coordinate 65,273,436 of NC_142350.1, read as the reverse complement.
CAGTGTCTTACCCAAGGACACTTCGACATGTAACACGGACGAGCCGGGATTCGAACTGGGATCCCTTGATCCCAAGACGAGCGCTCTACCTCCTGAGCGAATGTTCAGACCCGTGGAAAATAAGAGTGAACATTGATGGCAACCCTAGGTTACAAAAAACAAATGAATTCAATATTTAGCCATCTTAATCATAATCCTTACATAAGCACCATAAACCTAAATGATAGATTGCGTGCACCCCGCATCTAATCACGGCCGTAATTGGCCTTTCACTCTCGACTTTTCTCCCCATGATGTCGCTGTCTTGTTGTTAGGCGTCCAATGAGTTCAAACCCGCAGAGACCCCCGCGGGTGGCCATCTTTGCCTTCATTAGCCCCCAAAACGCGGACGCCGCCCTCGCCCTCCGGTCCCCTTAGATCGCCTTAAGTATCGCCCCTTCCTTCGCCCACATCTTTGCTCCTTTACTCACTGCAGGAGACTCACAGCTTGTTTCTCCGCCACTCAGAAGACCACCCGTGGACCCTCTCAACTACCGCTCTTAAGGAACCCGCTAGGGTTATGAAGCCTGTGGAGGATTCAAAACTTTGGGTCTGGAAGACTTTGATTAGCCGTTTGGGAAAACTTATCTGGCTTTCAAAGTTAAGTTTCAGAGAGTCATAATTTGAAATTTTATCATTGTAGGACATTTTAGCATCCTTCAGAGAGAAAAAGAAAAGATTTGTGAGCAGTGTTCCCTCGAAGTTGCGCACGTGCACAATCGCGCACTGCTTGCACATTCTCGGCGCACAAGAAAATCTAGCCAGCGCACAAAAATGAGGGCTTAAAATTACTAATTAAGAAGCGACTTAAGTCAAAGTTACAGTGCATGAAGGTCAAAATACACGGGTTCCCCTGAGATTGTGTCATAAATGCGGTATTTTGAAGTCGAACAAAGTTGAGTAAAGTTAGTAGAGTATGTCGGGAACCGGCTTCTCCGGCTCGGCTCTTTCGGGTCCTAAACGGCTATTCAGGTTGTTTTTGCTTCTTTAATCCCAACCTGACCAAATATTAAGTAAAAGTATGCACAAAATGACTTAAAGGAAGGGGAGAATGGAACAAAAAATAAAAAATTGAAAAAGTAGTGAAAAGCTGAGAGAAAAAGAAAAGGAAGAGAAAAAAGATGGAAAAATTTAGAAAAAAAGCCAGAAAAAAAGAAAAGAAAGAAATGTAGGAAAAAAGTAAATTGAGAACAAAAAGAAAAAAGTAACAGCTCGGAAAAAATAAACACAATGAGATTTTTTTAAAGGAATTTGAAAAAAAAAGTAGAAAAAAAACACCGAAAAAAGAATAAAAAGTTTTGTGTTGCATTCAAATAATTTCCAATGATATCAAGTGAATCGTGTTGCCAACATTGTACTTCCACAAAAAAAAATACACGGGTTCCCCTAACGTTGTGTCCTTAATGTGGTATTTAGAAGTCGAGTCGAAGTAGAACGAGGTTGAGTAAAGTTAGTAGAGTTTGTCGGGAACCGGCTTCTTCGGCTCGGCTCACTAAAAGGAACCGGCTTTTTCGGGTCCTAAACGGCTCTTCGGGTTGTTTTTGCTTCTTTAATCCCAACATGACCAAATATTAAGTAAAATGATGCACAAAATGACTTAAAGAAAGGGGGAATAGAACAAAAAAGAAAAAAATACCAAAATGAAAAAGTCGTGAAAAGCTGAGAGAAAAAGAAACAAAAGGAAGAGAAAAAAGATGGAAAAATTTAGAAAAAAATCAAGAAAAAAAGAAAAGAAAGAAATGTAGGAAAAAAGTAAATAGAGAACAAAAAGAAAAAAGTAACAGCTCTGGAAAAAATAAACACAATGAGATTTTTTTAAAGGAATCAAAAAAAAAAAGTAGAAAAAACCACCGGAAAAAGAATAAAAAGTTTTGTGTTGCATTCAAATAATTTCCAATGATATCAAGTGAATCGTGTTGCCAACATTGTACTTCCACAAAAAAAATACACGGGTTCCCCTAACGTTGTGTCCTTAATGTGGTATTTTGAAGTCGAGTCGAAGTAGAACGAAGTTGAGTAAAGTTAGTAGAGTTTGTCGAGAACCGGCTTCTTCGGCTCGGCTCACTAAAAGGAACCGGCTCTTTCGGGTCCTAAACGGCTCTTCGGGTTGTTTTTGCTTCTTTAATCCCAACATGACCAAATATTAAGTAAAATGATGCACAAAATGACTTAAAGGAAGGGGGGAATAGAACAAAAAAGAAAAAAAATACCAAAATGAAAAAGTCGTGAAAAGCTGAGAGAAAAAGAAACAAAAGGAAGAGAAAAAAAAAGAAAAAAATTAGAAAAAAGCCAGAAAAAAAAGAAAAGAGAGAAAAATAATTTTTGATTTGCCGGAAACTCAGCAAAATGTACCTTGATGTCAAGTTTTGGACATGTTTGATAATGAATTATCTTGCCACACTTGGGATTATGGTTGCTCACTGTTTGTTTCAAGCGTTGCTCACTGACTTTGTGTGAACGCTCAGACCCGTAAGGAAAATGACAGGGAACATTGACCGTGAGGCACAATTAAAATTAGAAAAGGTAGAAAAATCCCTACATTACTTTTCCTAGTAACTCATTAATTTTGCTATAGAGTAATTCAGTTACTCACTCAGTTACTTTTTGGAAGAAGTAGTGAGTAACTAGAACTAACTACATTCTGATATTCCTTCTTAGTCTCTGTGAGACTCTCGGCGAGGTCTTTCCGGGTGACGCGTCCCATTTGTCTCCCTTCGCCTAAGAAGCAGCGAAGCAGGCAGACAGACAGGCAGTCGCTGCAGTCACTCAAGCTCTGACATTTCAAGTTCGGCACAAGAGGAATGTCAAGTGGAAGTCAAAACACTTCCCATGATGCTTTGTCACACGGTAGACTATACGCCACTCATCTTCAAAGTCCGGCCTGACACCGTAAAGAACCGTATCGTACCCTCGGAATATCTAGTCGAGTCTTGTTTATTTGTGACGCCCTTAATCACAAGGAGTCTCAAAGGGCTGCAGAGACCACAGACTATTATGACACCATCCCCTGATCTAAAACCTGCATGAGGGCAAGGAAAAACTCAAAAACCTCAAGTCAAGTTTATTTGTTTGGCCCTTAATCACAAGGAGTCTCAAAGGGCTGCAGAGACCACAGATTATTGCAAACTACAAACTATTATGACACCATCCCGATCTAAAACCCAAATGAGGGCAAGGAAAAACCCGAGTGCCCCCTAAGGACAGCTGACCTGCTCGAAAAAGACCCGACCATGGCTGGGTCTTTGTGATTTTCTCGTAAAAGGATTTTTAGAATCAACCCTATTTCCTATTTCTCCTTTTTCTTTCTCTATCGCTTGCTTTCTTTCTTCCTCTATTTTATTCTTTCTCTTTCTTTCTTCCTATAATTTTCTATATCTCTCTTTCTTTCTATGTCTCTTTTACTATTTTACTCTTTCTCTCCTTTTTGTCTTTCTTTCTCCTTTTGCTTTTTTCTCTTTCTCTTTCTTTCATTCTCTAATTTTCTATGTCTCTCTCTTTCTCTCAATGTCGCTTTCACTATTTTGCTCTTTCTCTCCTTTTTGTCTCTTTCCTTTTCCTTTCTTTTTTCTCTTTTCACCCCATTCTTTCTCTCTCTCTATCCATCTCTTTTGCTCATTCTCTTTTTTCTCTTTTTCCTTTGTTTTCTTTTTCTCTCTCTTTCTCACATTCTTTTTTTCTCTTTCTCTTTTTCACCGTATTATCGCTCTCTCTCTCTGTTTTTCTCTTATTTTCTCTTCCTTTTCTCTATCTCTCTTTCCATCCCTTTTTTCTCTCTCTTGCTTTCTGTCTTTTTTTTTTCCTTTTTTTTCTTTTTTCTACTTAGTAAGTCAATCAAGATAATTTGTTATTTTAGAAACTGCATGCCCCCTTCACTAATAAGTAGCAGCGCTTGAAAAAGGTTGGCTTAGATCAGGGGTGTCAACCTCATTTTAACTCGGGGGCCACACGATAGAACAAACATTCTGTCGGGGGGTGGACAAGTAGATTAAAGAGAAAGAAAAAGAGAGAATAAGAAATAAGAGAAAGAGGGAGGTAAAATGAGAGAGGGCGGGACAAAGAAAGGAAAAGAGAGAGAGGGAGAGAGTGTGAGAAACAAAAGATAAAAAGTCATGAGAGGGGGGAAAGAAAGGGAGAGGAAGAAAGAAATCCAAAGAGAAATAGAAAGACAGAAGGAGAGAAAAGAGAAAAGAAAGTGCAAAGGGTATGAAGAGAGAAAGAGAAAAGGAAAAAAGGAAGTTAGAGCTAAAGAGGTTAAAAGACACAGAAAGCGAAAGAGACAAAGAGCAACAAAGGAAGAGAAAAAGAGAGACACAGAGAGTGAAAGAGACAGAGAAGGAGTAGGAGAAAAGGAGTGGAAAAGAGAGAGAGAGAGAGAGAGAGAGAGAGAGAGAGAAAGAAATGCAAGTACAGTGTCTTTGTGAGAGGCAGCTGTCTTTGGCGACATCAAGTTGACATATTTCCACCTGCAGCTTGTTTTTCTCTTGCGCTTCTCTGAGTGATATCTCGCGGGCCGGATTCAATCCCTTAGCGGGCCTGATCTGGCCCGCAGGCCGCCTCTTTGACACCTGTGGCTTAGATTATGTGGGCGGTTCCAAAAAAATTCGTAGTCCAAACAAACAACATACATCGGAATGTTCTATTGTTTTGGGGGAACTTGCTGTGATGCTTTCAGATATTTCTTGAAGAAAAAAAAAGCCATTATTCCTTGGAGAACATGTTCAGCAACAATGGAGGGTTTTCAAGCATGAAGACCAAAGCATTTCAAGTTCACCTTTAAAGTCCAAGTGTGCTCTAGCTTAAGGTCGCTAAGTGTCACTGAACATTCCCCCTCAGGATTTTCCGAATAAAAAGCGAATTTCTTGGTTCCATCAATCACAGCAAGTCGTCCAGGTCCTGAAGGAGCAAAGCAGTGGTTGGACGGACTGTATATCCTGAAATGCCCTGAGATATCTCATCTCATCTCATCAGCCGTACCGCTTATCCTCATTAGGGTCGCGGGGGGTCTGGAGCCCATCCCAGCCATCTCCGGGCAGTGGGCAGGGGACACCCTGAACTGGTTGCCAGCCAATCGCAGGGCACACAGGGACAGACAACTCATTCGCTCATTCACACTTAGGGACAATTTGGACCGGCCAATTCACCTGAAATGCATGTTTTTGGAATGTGGGAGGAAACCGGAGTGCCCGGAGGAAACCCACGCAAACACGGGGAGAACATACAAACTCCGCACAGTAAGTCTGGAGCTGGATTTGAACCCACGACAGGTTCCCATGAACATGAACTGTGCTGCACAAGCCCTGAGATATTTACCCCGGATATGAGATACCTTTCAAAAACTCAAACTTTTGCTCGCACATTCTCAGCGCACGAGAAAATCTAGCCAGCGCACAAAAATCAGGGCTCGAAATTACCAATTAAGAAGCGACTCAAGTCAAAGTTACAGTGCATGAAGGTCAAAATACACGGGTTCCCCTTACGTTGTGTCCTAAATGCGGTATTTTGAAGTCGAGTCGAAGGAGAACGAAGTTGAGTAAAGTTAGTAGAGTTTGTCGAGAACCGGCTTCTTCGGCTCGGCTCACTAAAAGGAACCGGCTCTTTTGGGTCCTAAACGGCTCTTCGGGTTGTTTTTGCTTCTTTAATCCCAACATGACCAAATATTATGCCAAATTATGCACAAAATGACTTAAAGGAAGGGGGGAATAGAACAAAATGAAAAAGTAGTAAAAAAGCCGAATAAAAAAAAAACAAAAGGAAGAGAAAAAAGAAAAAGAAAAGAAAGAAACAAAGGAAAAATGTAAATAAAGAACAAAAAGAAAAAAGTAACAGTTGGAAAAACATTAACACAACGAGATTTTTTTTAAAGGAATCTAAAAAAAAGTAGAAAAAAAAAAGAACGGAAAAAAGAAGAAAAAGTTTGTGTTACATTCAAATAATTTCCAACTACCGTGTTTTCCGCACTATAAGGCACACCTAAAAGCCTTTATTTTTTTCAAAAGCTGACCATGCGCCTTATAATACAGTGCGCCTTATTTATGGATCAATATTAATTCGCAAAGTTTTCCAACTAACTTGCAGCCGCCGACTCGATTTTCCCCCGAACGCCAAGTAGTCTGCAGTGTATGCTGGGATTTATTTACCGGCGTTTCATTGGCTAACCAATGTGTCAATCATCATTTGAATCGATCACTATTGGCTAAAGTTATTCGGAGGTCAAGGGGCGGATCCTTTTTATCATTTACAGGCTGCCATAGGCTTAAACGGCAAAACAAAGCCTGCAATTGGCCGAAAAAGATGAATTTGAATAGCATGTTTGGTTGCCTACGGCATAGAGCAAACATGTTTTATCATTCTGCATTTGTAAATATTTTATTCTCCTGGATTTACTACACCCATGGATATAAGAGGACCACGGCCGCACATTATTATGAACACAACGACTTCGGTGAGCTACTCCGGCTATATATATAATCCCTGTATCTTGTTTCAGACTGAACTCAATGTTTCTGTGATAAGCGGTGCAGATAATGGATGGAATGGAGTGTCTATTTTTAAATTAAACTCAATTCCAAGTGTTTATTGTCATATGTACAGTAAAGTTGCGAACGAAAAAGAAAATAGAAACTAAGGAATGGTTGGCATTTCTTGAATCCCAAGACTTTAACCTTCCGAATGATGGAACGATGCATTTGAGTGACATCGTACGGACACCGCATCCGCACGTGTCTACGACACGTATTTGCTTCTTTTCAAGCTTTGGGAATGTTAAGGGGGTAATCAGTTGGACTGAACCATCTGACTGTTTTGCCCACATTCCCATTGTAGCGCCAGACTAGTAAATTAAAGAGAGAGAAAAAGAGAGATATAGAAATAAGAGAAAGAGGGAGGGACAAAGAAAAAAAAAGAGAGAGAGAGGGAGAGAGCGTGAGAAACAAAAGAGAAAAAGTTGTGAAAGAGGGGGAATGGAAAAGAAAGCGCGAAGGGTAGGAAGAGAGAAAGAGAGAAAAAGGAAAAAAAGAAGCTAGAGCAAAAGAAGTTAAAGAGAGAGAGAGAGAGAGAGAGAGAGAGAGAGAGAGAGAGAGAGAGAGAGAGAGAGAGAGAGAGAGAGAGAGAGAGAGAGAGAGAGAGAGAGAGAGAGAGAGAGAGAAAAATAAATACAAGTACAGTGTCTTTGTTCGAGGCACCTTTCTTTGGCAACATCAAGTCGACATATTTCAACCTGCAGCTTGTTTGTCTCTTGCGCTTCTCTGAGTGTTGTCTCGCGGGCCGGATTCAATCCCTGAGCGAGCCTGATCCGGCCCACGGGCCGCCTTTTTGACACCTGTGATCTAAATGCTTTATACCATTTCTCTCGAGGTCAGTTTTGGGGGGAAAGGGTTTGCTCACCCACATGAAACTGATAGTACTGGTTTCCATGGTTAGCAGTAGCAGGCTTCCTGATATGACTCGGATGCAGCACCTTCATTCTCCGGTCACTGTTGTTTTTCGGTGTAAAACGTTATCCCGCTCTTCAGAAAGGAGCCGGATCTTTTAAATCACTTCATAAAAACGCTCTGAAATTTAGAGTTGGCCCAATTATTATTATTATAATTATTATTATATTTTGTTTGCTCTGACCTGCGCTCACTTGTTTAGCCCCACTGCCATTCGTTTCCTAATTAGTTCCCTTCCTATTTAAACACGTCTTTCTTAGTCCATCTGCGAACCTCAGCACATGCAAGGCAAGCACTTTTGACTCTGGCTCCCGTTTTGATGCCGACCTGTTTCCTGTATCAGTCCCCGGTCCAAGCTCTGTTCCCCTCTCCTGGCTACCCTTATCCTGATTGTGTTTCCTGTATCGATCCCCGATCCAAGCTCCGTTCTCCTGTCCCGGCTACCCGTATCCTGATTGTGTTTCCTGTATCGATCCCCGATCCAAGCTCTGCTCCCCTGTCCCAGCTACCCGTATCCTGATTCTGTTTCCTGTATCGATCCCCGATCCAAGCTCTGCTCTCCTGTCCCGGCTACCTGTATCCTGATTTTGTTTCCTGTATCGATTCCCGATCCAAGCTCTGTTCCCCTCTCCCGGCTACCCTTATCCTGATTCTGTTTCCTGTATCGATCCCCGATCCAAGCTCTGCTCCCCTGTCCCAGCTACCCTTATCCTGATTCTGTTTCCTATATCGATCCCCGATCCAAGCTCTGCTCTCCTGTCCCGGCTACCCGTATCCTGATTCTGTTTCTGTATCGATCCCCGATCCAAGCTCTGTTCCCTTGTCCCAGCTACCCGTATCCTGATTCTGTTTCCGTATCGATCCCCGATCCAAGCTCCGTTCTCCTGTCACGGCTACCCGTATGCTGATTCTGTTTCCTGTATCGATCCCTGGCTTCCCGCTCGTCCCGGCTGCCCAACTTGTCTGACCACGCTTCGTTCGCGAGGGCTTCCCGCTCCTCCTGCCCAGCGAGCACCAGATTAGTGTCTTTTTCCCCTTGCCTTGACTTCCCCATTCCATAATAAAGCATTGTGGGAAATGTTACGTATTTGGGTCCCCTGCCTGTTCCGGTCGTGACACCCTGCTATATATGGTTTAAAATTAGAGTACCCTGGAGTGTCAAATCTAATCTCGTTGCATACAATATATTCAAAACGTTGATATCAATGACAATAAAGATAATACGATTGTATTCTATTCTAAAATTGCTGAATACTTTTAGGTTTTGCGGGTGGACCCAAAAGAGGGAAGCAGGAACCGAAGCAGTGGTGCTCAAAATAGGGACAGTATTTAATAGCAAAGCAAAAAACAAAGTAACAAACAAGGGGGTCACAAAACACATATATATATATATATATATATATATATATTCAAACAAAATCAACACTGACAATATTTAAACCTGAAACAAAGACGGAAACTGGAAATGGAAATGCAAGGAACAAAGTGACAAACAAGTGGGCACTAAACTACCAACAAAATGTCCCCCAAAAAAAAACAGAAACAGAAAACAATTACAACATTAGTGTCACGTCCAGAACAAAGGGTAGACCCAATCGCGTAACGTTTCTCACAAGTTTATTGAGGTAGAGAGAGAAAGGGCAACGCCCGCGATCCGGTGCTCGCTAGACGCGGGAAGCAAGTCACTCTCGCACTCGGATTGTGATCCGAATACGGAAGTGGATCTTCTGTAGCGAGCGATGGCGGTGTCAGGGACAGAAAAACAGGTCGGTAGCCCGGACAGAGGGAGCAAGAACGTGGTCGGGGTTGGAAACGAGTCGTAGGCCAGGACGGGAGAGTACACATAGTCGGGATCAATAATGGGTCGTAAGCCGGGACGGGGAAGCAGACGTGGTCGGGATCAAAAACAGACGGGAGCAAAAACGGGACAGGCGGGAGTCAGGGTCAAAAAAGGCTTGCCTTGTACAAACAGAGGTTTGCAGATGGACTGACAACAGGGGAGTAACAGGGTTTAAATTGGGACAGGGAGCCAATCAGAACCCGCAGCGGTTGGCGCCAAATGAGCGGGCACAGGTTATTCCAATCAGTAATCATGACAATTAGCGGTTCAGTGTCTTGATTTTTTGCACTACTGGTAGTTCTCTTATACCTAGCCACTCCTTTGCACATCTGTTCTCCTCTGCACTATCGTACTCCAGTGTTATTGTTATTGTATAGTGACTTGTTTACCTGACTGCCCATTTTGCACATCTGGTTAGCTGCTCCTCTTGCACTCTTTGCACTACTGTATAATACTATACATAGCTATAATTTAGTATATTATTAGTACTTAAATACTCAAACTCAATTTATTTATATCTGTACATTCAAGGAAACTGTGCGGGTCAGATGTATCGACATTTCGTTCTGTACACACGTGTAAAAGAATGACAAGAAAGTATATCTGAATCTGAATCTTGATTAAAAGCTGAAAGGAGTGCCATATTGCAACACAGACTTTTAGCGGTTGCTTTTGGTTGTGTTTCCGTCAGTTTTTGTACAAAGCGTTCGGAGAAAAAACATGGTTTAACCTTAGAGAGCACGACAGAATGATCAGTGAGGACCCCTAAAAACTCCTGATGCTTTCCTAATAACATTTCCTGAATGCTAATTTTTGTACTATACAAAAAAGATGGTGCCTCGTCGCTGTCTTTAAGGATGACGAGGTAATTACCCAGCATCCAGTTCACCTAATGGACAACCCACGGCGTCGCCTCGGCACCCTGAGAGCGTAATTGTCGCGTTTCGGCGAGCAAATTATTCTAATGGCAGCAAAGCCCTGCCTTTTAAGCAGAAAACCCGATCTTTGAATCACGCCGGCCCTCTTGACAACTAGCTAGTTCCGCGTAGCTACTATACAACGCAGTCGGCTCGGAACGACACACAAAGAAAAAAAAGTCCGTGTCGAACCCGTTTACTCCTCTCCCGTCGTCTCTTGGCAACCGTCTTACCGCGAAAAAGACGAAAGAAACGCGCTGGCTTCCTGTGATGCGGGTCCACTTTAATCCCCGAACATGCAAGGCAAGCACATTTGACTCTGGCTCCCGTTTTGATGCCGACCTGTTTCCTGTATCGATCCCCGATCCAAGCTCCGTTCCCCTGTCCCGGCTACCCGTATCCTGATTGCGTTTCCTGTATCGATCCCCGATCCAAGCTCCGTTCTCCTGTCCCGGCTACCCTTATCCTGATTGTGTTTCCTGTATCGATCCCCGATCCAAGCTCCGTTCTCCTGTCCCGGCTACCCGTATCCTGATTCCGTTTCCGTATCGATCCCCGATCCAAGCTCTGCTCTCCTGTCCCGGCTACCCTTATCCTGATTGTGTTTCCTGTATCGATCCCCGATCCAAGCTCCGTTCTCCTGTCCCGGCTACCCTTATCCTGATTGTGTTTCCTGTATCGATCCCCGATCCAAGCTCCGTTCTCCTGTCCCGGCTACCCGTATCCTGATTCCGTTTCCGTATCGATCCCCGATCCAAGCACCGTTCTCCTGTCCCGGCTACCCGTATCCTGATTCCGTTTCCGTATCGATCCCCGATCCAAGCTCTGCTCTCCTGTCCCGGCTACCCTTATCCTGATTGTGTTTCCTGTATCGATCCCCGATCCAAGCTCCGTTCTCCTGCCCCGGCTACCCGTATCCTGATTCCGTTTCCGTATCGATCCCCGATCCAAGCTCCGTTCTCCTGTCCCGGCTACCCGTATCCTGATTCCGTTTCCGTATCGATCCCCGATCCAAGCTCTGCTCTCCTGTCCCGGCTACCCTTATCCTGATTGTGTTTCCTGTATCGATCCCCGATCCAAGCTCCGTTCTCCTGTCCCGGCTACCCGTATCCTGATTCCGTTTCCGTATCGATCCCCGATCCAAGCTCTGCTCTCCTGTCCCGGCTACCCGTATGCTGATGGCAGCAAAGCCCTGCCTTTTAAGCAGAAAACCCGATCTTAGAATCACGCCGGCCCTCTTGACAACTAGCTAGTTCCGCGTAGCTACTCTACAACGCAGCCGGCTCGGAACGACACACAAAGAAAAAAAAGTCCGTGTCGAACCCGTTTACTCCTCTCCCGTCGTCTCTTGGCAACCGTCTTACCGCGAAAAAGACGAAAGAAACGCGCTGGCTTCCTGTGATGCGGGTCCACTTTAATCCCCGAACATGCAAGGCAAGCACATTTGACTCTGGCTCCCGTTTTGATGCCGACCTGTTTCCTGTATCGATCCCCGATCCAAGCTCCGTTCCCCTGTCCCGGCTACCCGTATCCTGATTGCGTTTCCTGTATCGATCCCCGATCCAAGCTCCGTTCTCCTGTCCCGGCTACCCTTATCCTGATTGTGTTTCCTGTATCGATCCCCGATCCAAGCTCCGTTCTCCTGTCCCGGCTACCCGTATCCTGATTCCGTTTCCGTATCGATCCCCGATCCAAGCTCTGCTCTCCTGTCCCGGCTACCCTTATCCTGATTGTGTTTCCTGTATCGATCCCCGATCCAAGCTCCGTTCTCCTGTCCCGGCTACCCTTATCCTGATTGCGTTTCCTGTATCGATCCCCGATCCAAGCTCCGTTCTCCTGTCCCGGCTACCCGTATCCTGATTCCGTTTCCGTATCGATCCCCGATCCAAGCACCGTTCTCCTGTCCCGGCTACCCGTATCCTGATTCCGTTTCCGTATCGATCCCCGATCCAAGCTCTGCTCTCCTGTCCCGGCTACCCTTATCCTGATTGTGTTTCCTGTATCGATCCCCGATCCAAGCTCCGTTCTCCTGCCCCGGCTACCCGTATCCTGATTCCGTTTCCGTATCGATCCCCGATCCAAGCTCCGTTCTCCTGTCCCGGCTACCCGTATCCTGATTCCGTTTCCGTATCGATCCCCGATCCAAGCTCTGCTCTCCTGTCCCGGCTACCCTTATCCTGATTGTGTTTCCTGTATCGATCCCCGATCCAAGCTCCGTTCTCCTGTCCCGGCTACCCGTATCCTGATTCCGTTTCCGTATCGATCCCCGATCCAAGCACCGTTCTCCTGTCCCGGCTACCCGTATCCTGATTCCGTTTCCGTATCGATCCCCGATCCAAGCTCTGCTCTCCTGTCCCGGCTACCCTTATCCTGATTGTGTTTCCTGTATCGATCCCCGATCCAAGCTCCGTTCTCCTGCCCCGGCTACCCGTATCCTGATTCCGTTTCCGTATCGATCCCCGATCCAAGCTCCGTTCTCCTGTCCCGGCTACCCGTATCCTGATTCCGTTTCCGTATCGATCCCCGATCCAAGCTCTGCTCTCCTGTCCCGGCTACCCTTATCCTGATTGTGTTTCCTGTATCGATCCCCGATCCAAGCTCCGTTCTCCTGTCCCGGCTACCCGTATCCTGATTCCGTTTCCGTATCGATCCCCGATCCAAGCTCTGCTCTCCTGTCCCGGCTACCCGTATGCTGATGGCAGCAAAGCCCTGCCTTTTAAGCAGAAAACCCGATCTTAGAATCACGCCGGCCCTCTTGACAACTAGCTAGTTCCGCGTAGCTACTCTACAACGCAGCCGGCTCGGAACGACACACAAAGAAAAAAAAGTCCGTGTCGAACCCGTTTACTCCTCTCCCGTCGTCTCTTGGCAACCGTCTTACCGCGAAAAAGACGAAAGAAACGCGCTGGCTTCCTGTGATGCGGGTCCACTTTAATCCCCGAACATGCAAGGCAAGCACATTTGACTCTGGCTCCCGTTTTGATGCCGACCTGTTTCCTGTATCGATCCCCGATCCAAGCTCCGTTCCCCTGTCCCGGCTACCCGTATCCTGATTGCGTTTCCTGTATCGATCCCCGATCCAAGCTCCGTTCTCCTGTCCCGGCTACCCTTATCCTGATTGTGTTTCCTGTATCGATCCCCGATCCAAGCTCCGTTCTCCTGTCCCGGCTACCCGTATCCTGATTCCGTTTCCGTATCGATCCCCGATCCAAGCTCTGCTCTCCTGTCCCGGCTACCCTTATCCTGATTGTGTTTCCTGTATCGATCCCCGATCCAAGCTCCGTTCTCCTGTCCCGGCTACCCTTATCCTGATTGCGTTTCCTGTATCGATCCCCGATCCAAGCTCCGTTCTCCTGTCCCGGCTACCCGTATCCTGATTCCGTTTCCGTATCGATCCCCGATCCAAGCACCGTTCTCCTGTCCCGGCTACCCGTATCCTGATTCCGTTTCCGTATCGATCCCCGATCCAAGCTCTGCTCTCCTGTCCCGGCTACCCTTATCCTGATTGTGTTTCCTGTATCGATCCCCGATCCAAGCTCCGTTCTCCTGCCCCGGCTACCCGTATCCTGATTCCGTTTCCGTATCGATCCCCGATCCAAGCTCCGTTCTCCTGTCCCGGCTACCCGTATCCTGATTCCGTTTCCGTATCGATCCCCGATCCAAGCTCTGCTCTCCTGTCCCGGCTACCCTTATCCTGATTGTGTTTCCTGTATCGATCCCCGATCCAAGCTCCGTTCTCCTGTCCCGGCTACCCGTATCCTGATTCCGTTTCCGTATCGATCCCCGATCCAAGCACCGTTCTCCTGTCCCGGCTACCCGTATCCTGATTCCGTTTCCGTATCGATCCCCGATCCAAGCTCTGCTCTCCTGTCCCGGCTACCCTTATCCTGATTGTGTTTCCTGTATCGATCCCCGATCCAAGCTCCGTTCTCCTGCCCCGGCTACCCGTATCCTGATTCCGTTTCCGTATCGATCCCCGATCCAAGCTCCGTTCTCCTGTCCCGGCTACCCGTATCCTGATTCCGTTTCCGTATCGATCCCCGATCCAAGCTCTGCTCTCCTGTCCCGGCTACCCTTATCCTGATTGTGTTTCCTGTATCGATCCCCGATCCAAGCTCCGTTCTCCTGTCCCGGCTACCCGTATCCTGATTCCGTTTCCGTATCGATCCCCGATCCAAGCTCTGCTCTCCTGTCCCGGCTACCCGTATGCTGATGGCAGCAAAGCCCTGCCTTTTAAGCAGAAAACCTGATCTTAGAATCACGCCGGCCCTCTTGACAACTAGCTACTTCCGCGTAGCTACTATACAACGCAGCCGGCTCGGAACAACACACAAAGAAAAAAAAGTCCGTGTCGAACCCGTTTACTCCTCTCCCGTCGTCTCTTGGCAACCGTCTTACCGCGAAAAAGACGAAAGAAAACGCGCTGGCTTCCTGTGATGCGGGTCCACTTTAATCCCCGAACATGTTTCTCTTTAAAAAGCTTTTTGCCGAACAAATTATAGGTAGTTCAGTCCGCCTCGGCACTTAGGTGCCTTCAAAAGATGACGTTTGAGTTCTCGAGCAAAGAGGAAATTAGCTGACATTCAGCCCGGAGGACGTCTTAGCCGTCTCCTGGCTGCCTCGAGGTGTCTTCGACAGTGCCCGTTCAAAAAAAAAACCTGGCCTGATTAGCATTTAGATGCCTTGTTTACCCCGAGAACCTCTGTTCTTATTTAGCATCGCGTCTCTGGCCGGGATGCGGCTAAGCTAAGTACCTCAAGGACACTGCAAATTGTTGACCGGGCGAAAAAAAAAAGAGCTTTATGTGCTTTTTGCAGACTTGATTTATCCTCGTCTCTTCTGGGATTTTAAGCATGCATTGTCATAATTCACGTTTTTGAAATTACACTACTCATAGATAGATAGATACGTTATTCATCCCCGTAGGGAAAATCACACTTCCAGCAGTATCCTTTTGTTGTTTATTAACAGATTAACAGGATGGCCTCGGGGTGCTGTGTTGTAGTTAGCAACAGCGGAGTGGATGACGTCACACGCTAGGCCAAAAGTTCGACGTCCCTGCAGCAAATGGAAATCTTTGTGCTCAGGGTTACACCACCTCGTGTTCACGTAGATAGCGAGTTCACCTCCTTTCCGCTTCCCGCAGGCTTTTGTGTCCTTGTCCCTAACAAACTCCGGATAGCTCCGGGCAGGGTTGGATAGGGTTACTTTAACTTGATTACTTTCAATTACTTTTGGATTACTCCAATACCAAATATGCTAATAAAAGACAAAAGAAACTAAATATGAATAAAATGACTCCATTTTGTGCAGGCTTGGGGAGTAACGGAATACACGGAAAGGCAAAAATGATGTTGGCAAGCTGTTTGGATTCATTTTCATTTTGTTTCTGTCGCATTTGATGTTCGTTTTGCCGGAGTTCAAAGAGATCAAAGCCAGGAGAGAAAGCTTACCACCTGTTGTGAGTCATAATTTGATTCCTATTTAGTTTCTTTTGTCTTTTATTAGCATATTTGGTATTGGAGTAACCCAAAAGTAATTGAAAGTAATCAAGTTAAAGTAACCCTACCCAACCCTGTCCAGCAGTATCCTTTTGTTGTTTATTAACAGATTAACAGGATGGCCTCAGGGTGCTGTGTTGTTAATTTGTGTGTAAACACACTGCACTGTATCTCTAGCACGCTAAGAACTTTGACATTTATAATGTTTGATATCTCGTGCATCCATTCATGATGGTCGGTGTAAAATATAGGAAAAGGCAAGCCAATTTATTTGAAATGAAAGTGGAATAAGAAAGCTTGATGCGGTTGAGAAAATGGCTGCATCGCTTTTTTTCAGCCACTTTCTACCACGGAAGAGGAAGTCGCCTGACTCTTGAGGCTCATCTTTCAAAAGTAAGTTAAACGTAACTTTAGTTATCTTTATAGTGTCACGGTTTCCATGGCGCCTAATTGGCGCCACCCGCGGCTCATTGACAGATTGGCTTTACGTCTTTTTAAGCTTAGTGCCCTCATTTTTTCCTTTGTCAGTCTGTCAACGAACCTCTCCCCAGCAAGATGTGGGTTAGGGTTAGGGTTAGGGTTAGGGTCCTTTTCCTGTTGGTATTTCCTGTCCGGTATTGTTCCCGTTGATTTTGTCCTGTTAAATATCGGTTTCCTGTTTTGTTCCCGTCTATTTTTGTCCTGTTTATTATCTCCAGATTTTGTTCCCGTCTCGTTTTCCCTGTTTATTTAGATATCCTGTTTTCAATCCTGTCTGTCCCGTCCTGTCCGTTATCGACCCCATCCGTCCGATATCTACTCGGGCAATTGGAATCAAACTCGTCGGTCTTTGGCTTCCTGTCTTTCCACGCCAGACTATTGCCTAACGTGCTTGACTCCCCATTTCCCGTAAACTAAAAGGCTTGTGTGAGAACGTCACACGTTTGGGTCCTGATCCTGTTCCGGTTCTTGACGAATAGAGCATATTATTTTATGAAATATTTGTTTTTTTAGTACAAAACAATACATGTTTCTTATACAAGCCTTAAATATAGTTATATAAACCTTAAACATACAAAATATAGCACTGAAGCAACTTATGAACAAATTTAATTTACGAACCATTGTCTGGATCTCGTTTGTCAGTAGGGCAGTGTCTGTTTCTTGCCCAAGGACACTCCGACATTTCACTTGGAGGTTCCAGGAATCGAACCATTGCTCTTATTCGGCGGCACATATGTACCGTAAATTCCAGACTATAAGCCGCTACTTTTTTCCCAAATGTTCAGCCCTGCGGCTTATTCAGTGAAGCGGCCAATTTATGGAATTTTTGTAATGTATTTATTTTAGAGATTTATTCTGTTATGTGTTCTACGAACGAATCAAAAAGAAGGGGCGGAGCAAACGCGGGCTGATGGGAATTGGGGTAAAGCTGAGTTACCGGTAGATCTGTCTGTTGTCGCAGCGGACAATAGTGGATATATATTTTTCCCACCCTTAACTTTGGAAATATACATTTTGTTTCCTTGGATTACTTTCAACGGGACCCGGACTTTACAAGTCTGCATCATACTTTAATTACAGGTATCATTGTGGTTTTGGAATTGTGTACTATCTATGTAGTTACTTACTTACAGCCTGGACTCGACACACTGCAATGTGAGATTCCAGATGTGTCTGCATGTTACTGTGATCGCAGCAAGGCTTTAGATTCAGATTCAGATTCAGATTCAGATCTACTTTATTGTCATTCTAGTACACGTGTATACAGAACGAAATGTCGATGCATCTGACCCCCACAGTTTCCTTGAATGTACAGATATAAATAAAGTTGTATTGTAATTGGCTACGTATAGTATTTTACCATAGGGCCGATAGTGCAAGAAGAGTAGCTAACCAGATGTGCAAAATGGGCAGTCAGGTTAACAAGTCAGGTACACAGTAACATTAACACTGTAACAATAACGCTGTAATTACCATAGTGCAGAGAGCAATGTGCAATGAGTGGCAAGCTATAAAAAAACTGCCAGTAGTGCAAAAAGTCAGATTTAGCAGCCGTTTAGATTTAAGTTAACTATATGTTAGATTGACCATTTAACAGTCTAATGGCCAGGGGGACTAGACTATTGCGGAGCCTGGTGGTCCTGCACCGCACACTGCAGAACCTCTTCCCAGAGGCTAGCAGAGTGAACAGTCCATGATGGGGGTGAGAGGGGTCCCCGGTAATGTTCTTAGCATGGGATAGGCAGCGCTTCTGGCCAATGTCCTGAATGGAGGGAAGTGTAGTCCCGATTACTTTCTCTGCTGTCCTCGTTACCCTCCTCACACTACCCCAGTCGTAGCGCTGCAGCCTCCACACCACACAGAGATACAGCTGGTCAGGATACTCTCTATGGTGCCCCTGTAGAATGTGATGAGGGAGGGTGGGGGCAGGTGGGCTCTCCTCATCCTCCGCAGGAAGTACAGACGCTGCTGTGCCCTCTTAACCAGTGATGCAGTGTTCACGGACCAGGTGAGTTTGTTTGTAATGTGCACCCCTAGGAACTTGATACTGCTGACAACCTCCACAGCCTTGTTGTTGATGCAAAGTGGGGCATGGTTGGGCTGGTTTTTCCTAAAGTCGACAATGATCTCTTTAGTTTTGTCAACATTCAGGACAGGGCTAGGACCTTAGCTTGGCCTATTGGCTGTCCCGGCTCCTAGGCTT
Organism: Urocampus carinirostris; assembly: GCF_059441175.1. NCBI lineage: Eukaryota > Metazoa > Chordata > Actinopteri > Syngnathiformes > Syngnathidae > Urocampus > Urocampus carinirostris. The sequence goes on along the minus strand of NC_142350.1, from coordinate 65,255,023 downwards.
TGTATGAACTGACCGATAACGGATAATGGATAATGAATAACGAAGATAGAACAATAACCCTTAAAAATCTCTCCCCCCGACACACTGCAATCCGGGCTCAATTCCCGTTGCATCCAATGGCTAGGACCTTGACTCGGCCTATTGGCTGAGAACAAATGTCTCGGCCCGTGGCTTTGTAGTGAATTATAAATTGACCGATAATGGATAATTGATAACGAATATAGAAAAATAACCCTTACAAAATCCCCCCTGGTCTGGGTTAAGCTTGTGATTGTGTCACAAGTGTTAATACGGGCGCACGCGACTTATACATAGGTGCGGCTTGTGTAAGTACAAAGGTGGCAAATCACCTAAAAGGTGGTGGGTGCGGCTCATAATCAGGTGCGCTCTATAGTCCGGAATTTACGGTACTCCCAGGAAAATAGACCCCCCGGCAATGGTTCAAGCTGTTTTTAGGTCTTGGTCATCTTCTGCATGGGGGGAACGTTTCCCAAAAACCTTTTCCCAAAAGGTGATGTCATTCAATCGTTTTCCTCAATGAGTAGCAACTGAAGTCTCTTTGAAGAAGGCCGAAGCTTTGTAGGAGAAAATGCAGGTTCGATATCTTTTAAGTCTTCTTACGTGCTTTAATAAAGTACACCGAGGCTTGCCATGAGGGGGAGCTCTTTATTTTGTCATCCCAAAGAACTCAGAGAACTCCAGACATAACAACGCTTTTATAGCTTCAGTTTGAGTACAACCCAAAAGGCGGCCCTAGTCCTCAGTAACAACAAGGAAGATGCTGTCGTACCCTTAATAGGACATGTTCTTCGCCTCAGTTTGCTCAGAGAGTCCTTGAAGGTCCCAAGGACCTTCCCGAAATGATGTCAACATTCTGTCACACTGTAAGCAAGTCTTTCTACATTTCTTTCTAAATGTATGCAACTCTATTCTACAAATGCAAGTCTATTTTCCACAACAGCTTCCATGCTACTTTTCTGGGCTTGCAAATTGCGGAACGGAACCAAGCCTCCAGTGAGCCGTTTGCAGAAGCTTGAAGTCAGCGTGTTGGATCGAGTGTATTACTGCCTCGGGTCTGTAGTCAACCCTCACTGTTATCCATCTAGCGAGCTATTTAACACAATCCAATTGTCTCTCGCTCGGATAACAAAGTGTCTTAATCGTACATTTGGGAGTGCTGCTACCGACGAATCTTCCACCTTAAGTTCTCCAGTCTGGGAACACACTGTACTCGTGGCCAATGTTCCCTGTAATTTTCCACGGGTCTGAGCCTTCACACAGAGTCGGTGAGCAACGCTTGAAACAACAGTGAGCCACCATAATCCCAAGTGTGGCAAGATAATTGATTATCAAACATGTCCAAAACTTGACATCAAGTTACATTTTGCTGAGTTTCCGGCAAGGCAAAATGATTATAATATATAATTGGAAATGTTTTGAATGCAACACAAACTTTTTCTTCTTTTTTTTGTTTTTTTTCTACTTTTTTTTTAATTCTTTTGAAAAAAAAATCTCATTGTGTTTATTTTTTTCCGAGCTGTTACTTTTTTTTGTTCTCTATTTACTTTTTTCCTACATTTCTTTCTTTTCTTTTTTCCTTGATTTTTTCTAAATTCTTCCTTCTTTTTTCTCTTCCTTTTGTTACTTTTTCATTTTGGTATTTTTTTCTTTTTTGTTCAATTCCCCCCTTCCTTTAAGTCATTTTGTGCATAATTTTACATAATATTTGGTCATGTTGGGAATAAAGAAGCAAAAACAACCCAAAGAGCCGTTTAGGACCAGAAAGAGCCGGTTGCTTTTAGTGAGCCGAGCCGAAGAAGCCGGTTCTCGAAAAACTCTACTGACTTTACTTTTCAACTTCGTTCGACATTGACTTCAACAACAGTGTCAGGGGAACCTTTGTATTTTTACCTTCATGCACTATAACTTTGACTCAAGACGCTTCTTAATTAGTAATTTTCAGCCCTGATTTTTGTGCGCTGGCTGGATTTTCTCGTGCGCTGAGAATGTGCGAGCAGTGCGCAATTGCGCACGCGCGCAGCTTAGAGGGAACACTGCTCGTGGCCCTTTTTGACTTGTCAAGTGAATAAATGAATACCTTAGAGTCCAATACATCCGATTTTAAACAAGAACCCCTCACCACCTCACCAAAAAACAGACAAGCAAAATCAATAAACTAAAGCCTGGTGAATATTGACAAACTGAGGAGATCATTTCTTCCTCATGCCATGAGGCTCTTTAACTCCACCCGGGGGAGTAAAAGCCCACATTAAAACCCCAAACCCACATTTGAATATTACCCTATTTTTATTACAGTGTGTATTTTCCGTAGCACTATTTAAATACTCTATATCAGGGGTGTCAAACTCATTTTAACTCGGGGGCCGCACGATAGAACAAACATTCTGTCGGTGGCCGGACTAGTAGATTAAAGAGAAAGAAAAAGAGAGATAAAGAAATAGGAGAAAGAGGGAGGGAAAAGGAGGGAGGGCGGGACAAAGAAAGAGAGAGAGGGAGAGAGCGTGAGGAACAAAAGAGATAAAAAGAGAAGTTGTGAGAGAGGGGGAAAGAAAGGGAGAGGAAGAAAGAAATCCAATGAGAAATAGAAAGACAGAAGGAGAGAAAAGAGAAAAGAAAGCACGAAGGATAGGAAGAGAGGAAGAGAAAAGAGAGAAAAGGAAAAAAGGAATTTAGAGCAAAAGAAGTTAAAAAGACACAGAGAGAGAAAGAAACAAAGAGCAACAATAGAAGAGAAAAAGAGAGACAGAGAGTGAAAGAGACAGAGAGTGGGAGAAAAGAGGTGGAAAAGAGAGAGAGAGAGAGAGAGAGAGAGAGAGAGAGAGAGAGAGAGAGAGAGAGAGAGAGAGAGAGAGAGAGAGAGAGAGAGAGAGAGAGAGAGAGAGAGAGAGAGAGAGAGAGAGAGAGAGAGAGAGAGAGAGAGAGAGAGAAATACAAGTACAGTGTCTTTGTTGGAGGCACCTGGCTTTGGCAACATCAAGTTGACATATTTCAACCTGCAGCTTGTTTTTCTCTTGCGCTTCTCTGAGTGTTGTCTCGCGGGCCGGATTCAATCCCTTAGCGGGTCCGATTTGGCCCGCGGGCCGCCTGTTTAACACCCTTGCTCTATATTATATGTTATATTGGGTATTTTTGTATTCTATATCTTTTATTTTTATTATTTTATTTTTAAACACAAGGATACTGCTGGAAGTGTGAATTTCCCTTTGGGGATGAATGAAGTATCTATTTATTTATCTATCTCTATCTATATCCATCTAAATCTATATCTACCTACCTACCTACTCCGTTTCCTCGCAGTGAGTAATGACATAAGATGTTGTCTTTGATGTCTTTGATATACAGTGGAACCTCGGTTTTCGAACGCCTCTCAGTTCGGACAAATCGGTGTTCGACCAAAAATTTCGAGAAATTCTTGCTTCGCTGTTCGGTCAAAAAAATCGGAGTTCGAACGCTGGTACGCTAGGGTGCGATGCTGAGCGGCGTACGGGTGTTTTAGCCCCTAACTATGCTTCCGAAGAAGGTCGGTGCAAGCAGGACAGGTGAAAAAAGACAAGTTGTTCGTCCAACTATTGCCTTCAAGAAAGACATAATAGCTAAATATGAAAGAGGTGTACGAATTTCCGATCTTGCTAGTGAATACAGCATGGCTAAATCTACTATCAGTACAATAGTAAGGAATAAGGAGGCTGTGAAATCGAGTGATGCGGCTAAGGAAGTTAGCGCTATAAGCAAGCAACTGCCGCAAGTTTTGGAAGAGCTTGAAAAACTTTTGAGGATTTTTCTCTCCCCACCGTCCACCACAAAGGTAAGAAATCCTTTTCATAATTCTTTTCTTTATCCTTTTCTTATTTTTACACGTTCATGTTAGCGTAATCTTTCGTACGAAAGTTTACGCTAACGCGAACGTACGATTAGCCTGGGTTAGCTTCATGTCTACGTTCTTGGTAAACATTCAGGGTGCTGGAACGGATTAAAACGATTTACTTTACTTTTAATGGCAAAAACGATTTCGGTGTTTGACCAAATCGGTTTTCGAACAGGGTTCTGGAACGGATTATGGTCGAGAACCGAGGTTCCACTGTATTCCAAAACTTAGTTGAAACAGGGAACAACATCATTGTTTGCTTATTAAAATCATTTATAAATATCTACTACTATGTGTTTCCTATCACATTTTAATGTTTCATTTTAATATTATCCCTTTTTTTATTTCTTTCAAAATTGTTTTTTATCGGGGGTTACATCATCATAGCGGTATTTTTTATTCAGTTATTTTTCGTGAAACGATCGAGTTAACGAGGCGTCGTCTCGGGAACGAAAGGCGAGATCGAGCGTATGCTAATCGGGAAACGTGGCCAATCCATCACCGGGCATCATGAGAAGTAATTAGGTCCAATTATAGACGGTCCTGAACCTCCCCCGTTGAGCGACAGGTGGTCTTTCCTGGTGAAAACCTGACACTCGCCTCTGAGGCATCAACGCAAACAAAAGCGACTCAGATGAGAGGAATTTGAGAGGTTGGTGTCTTTGTGATGGATTGGTTCATTGTCTTACTGCATGCAGATCCATCTGGTCCCGGTCCTGATTTATTACACTTCATTGTTAAGTTCCTTTGACAGGTTTTTTAAACGATAGTGGGAGAACTTCATAGAGTATTGTTAAATTGACTCACCTAAGTGAGTATGGATGTCATGATTACTGATGCGAGGCACTGCCACAGACACTGATTGGCTCCTGGTCAAGTTTTATACCCCCGTCTTCCTGTCACCCGTTGTCAGTCCGTCTGCGAACCTCAGCTTACGCTAGGTAAGCCTTTCGACCCTGACTCTCTCCTGTTCTGATTCTTGTCTGTTTCCCGGCTCCGACCCCTTTTCTGAACGCCACCACGATTTTTGCTCCCCCGTCCCGGCTACTGTACTGTTTTTGTCCGCACTCGATACTGCTATCGCTCGCCACGGAAGTACCACTTCCGCGTCCGAGCAACCTGTTCCCCGCAACCAACGATCTACGGATCGTGTGTACTATCCTTTCCCTTCTTCCAAATAAAACTGAGAGAAAAGCACGCAAGTGGTTCCTGTCTCCGTTCTGGTCCTGACAATGGATGGGATTTATTTGGGGACAGTTGAAGTAATTGTTTATTAACACAATCCAAAGCTTCTTACAAAATTACAAAATTTCTTGTTTTTAAGAAGACACAAAGTTTTATAATTACCATAAAAATCAGACTATGAGGCAAGGAGAGTAGCCTGCTGTCATGAACCGCAACAGGATCAAGTCAAGTTAATCTAAGTCATGTTGATTTGTATAGCCCTTAATCACAAAGATCAGGACCCAAATGCGTGACGTCTCTCACATAAGCCTTTTATTTTGCGGGAAATGGGGAGTCATGCAGTTAGGCAACAGTCTGGCGTGGAATGATAGGCCAACGAGATCGATACCTATTGCCCGAGCAGATATCGGACAGATGGGGTCGATACCGGACAGGACGGGACAGACAGGATTGATATCAAAAAAGGATATCGAAATTAAACAGGACAAACTAGACGGGAACGAAACTGGAAACCGATATTAAACAAGACAAAATAAACGGGAATAATACTAGACAGGAAATACCAACAGGAAACAGGACAGAGTCAAAACCCACGTCTTGCGTGGCAGAGGTTCGTTGACGGACTGACAAAGGAAGAGTGAGAGCACTGAGCTTAAATAGAAGAAAAGCCAATCTGTCAATGAGCTGCAGCTGGCGCCACACAGACGGGGCTAATTGGGCGCCATGGCAATTGTGACACCCGCACCCAGTACATTTTTACAGGAAAAAACTATTTTGTACATACATAAGCCACACCTGACTATATGCCGCAGAGAAAGATGGTACACAGAAAGAGTTTTAATACTAGGAACCTTAACCCCTTAATGTACTGAAACTCTGCCGGCGGCCCACTGGACTTTCGATAAACACGTGTCTGTACGATGTCACCAGATACTGAAATGTGTCCTGCCACATTTCATTGGTAACTACAAACTCTTGGGATTCAAAATATGAGAACCATTTCAAAATGTACCCATCAGAGATCAGTCTGGGAACCTACTTGGGACCATTCGATTTACGAAAAACGGTAGATACGAACATTTTTTTTCGAGCTGTCGAGAAATATCCGGACATTCTTGTAAGTTAGATTTGGTATTGTGCACCTTTTTCCAAGTACAGGACAGTACTGTAGTGCTTCTTTCTGCCACTACCGGCGTGTGGCGCTGTGAGAGGTCACCCGGCATCCACCCCGAAGAAGAAATCCGTCTTCTTCTTCCCAGTTTATGTGTAAACATACTGTATCTCCAGCGCGCACTCCCAAAATACTGCAGAAATACAACTACTGTAGTGCTACAAAAATCCCACACCAATACTACAAAATCCTTAAAGAAATACTACAAAAATTCTATTACAGTAGTGGAACAAAAATATTACAGAAATACTGCAAAAATACTATTTGCAATGTACAAGACATTACTGTAGTGCTTTCTGCCACGTGGCGCTGTAAGAGGTCACCCAGCATCCACAGTGAAGGAGAAATACGCTTCCTCTTCCTAGTTCGTGTGTAGACATACTATGCTGTATCTCCTGCGCGCCAGGAACTTTGACATTTTTATTTAATATCTCGTGCATCCATTCAATATGGTTAGCTGAAAGTGTAGAGAAGAGGCAAGCTGTTTCTTTTGAAATGAAAGTGGAATAAGAAAGCTTGATGCGGTTGAGAACATGGTCGGATCGCTTTTTTGGCCACTTTTTTTACCACGAAGGAGGACCACTTGAAGCCCATCTTCTAAAAGTAAGTTAAACTCAACTTTATATATCTTTATAGAGTATATTATTTGATGAAATGTTTATTTTATAGTACAAAACAATATAGGTTACTTATACAAACCTTAAACATACAAAATCTATCACTGAAGCGTCTGTACTATAACATTTTTTCCTAGGTTTCAAATGAGGGCCTGAACTCCAGGATGTCAAAAACAAAAGAATTGGAGCGACGAACAAGTTTTCCAGGATGGCTTATCGTTTCATTCCAGAATTTAAACCTAAGATTACGATTTCAATTTGTGGTTTAAAGAAAAATGAGTTTTTAAATTGCATTCTCAAGCCGTAATATAGGTTTCAAGCTCGGTTTAGTTTTTGAGACAACAGTTTGAAGAGCGCTTGGCCAGACCGAGAGCGCGTAATGCAGATGCTGAAAGAAAACACGGCAGCAATATAAAGCGAGCCGTGTCGTACAAGTCATCCGGGCGAGCGGGACCGGGCTCAGCGTGTCGGAACATTACGGCGTCAAACTGCGAAAATCCGTCCACGCGGCAAGCCGCTGCAAGGTGAACTGTGATTGCTTTTTCCGTCCCGGTCTCGCTTGCACGTCGGCAAATTCATCACGCCGACAAATGGCCGCAATCAAAGAGCGGTGAGCATGCAAAAGCGTCTCAATCAGCCGACCCGTCACCGAATAAGAGAACGGCGGGAGAATACGCGGCACTGGCGTTACCGCTTGCCTTCGGTACGTCGCCTTTTATACCAAATCTGACGGGAGACGGCAAAAACAATAAAAAGCCTAGTGAATAAGACTGACTGCAAGGCCAGGGATTGTGAAACAGTACATTTGAATAGGAACATCGCCTACACCAGTACTTCTAAATCATTTTCTGCCCCCTCGGAAGAAGAAAACCTCACAAAACATTCCAACAGCATAACAATACGGTGATCAAATGGTGGATTTTGAAAACAGCTAACCTGCAAAATACTTAAAGAAGATCAAACCGATCACATTTACCTGTGGTGTTCCGCAGGGTTCAGTACTTGGACCCCTTCTTTTCAGCATTTACATGCTTCCATTAGGTAAATTTATTTGCGAGTATAATATCAGTTTTCATTGCTACGCAGATGACACTCAACTATATCTTCCGATGGAAAAGCTTTCTTCCATCTTCGCAACATTGCTAAACATCGCCCTATGCTGTCTCAGTCAGATGCGGACATTATAATTCACGCGTTTGTTACTTCCCGTCCTGATTACTGTAATGCACTACTCTCCGGTCTCCCGAAGTCCAACATCAAGAGCCTTCAGCTGGTACAAAATGCTGCAGTGAGGCTTTTAACTAAGACAGGAAAGTTTTGATCACATGACCCCGATTTTTAGCTAACCTGCATTGGCTCCCTGTTAGCTTAAGATATGATTTTAAGGTTCTGTTGGTAGTATACAAAATCCTTCAGATTTAATTTCGCCCTATGTTCCGGTCTGGAGCTGTCGCTCTGAAAACGCTGGTCTACTAGTGATCCCAAGAGCCAAGAAGAAATCTGCAGGTTGGAGAGCGTTCTCCATCCGGGCCCCGGTGCTGTGGAATGCCCTTCCCTCTGAGATTCTATCTGCAACCTCAGTGGAACTGTTTAAATCTAAGCTTAAAACACACTTCTATTCTATAGCATATGAATAACCTATATTTTATGTTGACAATATAAGGGGATGGTGTCATAATAGTCTCTAGTTTGCAAAAGTCTTTGATCTTTGCAGCTCTTTGAGACTCTTTGTGATTAAAAATAAACTTGACTTGACTTGACTTAATGTCTTTAAACGCATCACTAGCGCATCAATACCAAGCAGCCTCAGGAAACTGCAGGCTCACGCCAATTCAACAGAATGAGTGATTCATGAAGGAGAAGTAAAATACAGACCAAAACGGTGCTTTTACCTGCAACACAGTGCAACAAACATGCAACCTGTGAAATCTGTGCACACATTGAAGTGAACGGAGCGCCCATTGATTTCAATGGGCACAATGTATTTCCAAAGGTAGCTGCAGTACAGCGAAAATCCATGTCGCGATGGCCCATTCATTCCCAATGGGAAAAGCAGTAGCCTCCCGTTGCCACTTGGGGGCAGGTATTTTGAGGAAAATACATTGAAAATTAAATTCAATGGGCTGGCTCGCGTACCCCGTGTGTAAATTATATTTTTCTGTGTCTCTCGTGTCAATGATTGAAATGACATACACACTTCGTCCATCGCCACATTATTTGGATGTAAATATAGTTCTAGATCAAAATTAATCCTGCAAAAGAATCTTTATTTTATCTAAATCTGCCTGTAATTGATATCTCTATAACAGTAACAAAATACAATGTCTATTTTTGGGTATCCAAATTACGTAACACAGTTAAATGTATTCCATTACAATTGTTTGGGACAGAGTTTTGCGCCAAATCAGAATTCTTAGTCTCACTGCCGCCCTCTACAATGAGGCAAGAGAACAGTGTGCCTCACTGTGCATCTACAGACGCTCAGCACAGTAATAGGTTACGTAATATGCATCCGTTATCTGCACTGCTTATCCTCAGTAGGGTCGTGGGGGTCCTGGAGCCCATTCCAAGCTATCTTCGGGCAGTGGGCAGGTTGCCAGCCAGTTGCAGGGCCACAGGGACAGGCAACTCATTCATACCTAGGGACAATTTGGACCGACATGCATGTTTTTGGGAATGTGGAAGGAAACTGGAATACCCAAAGATAGATAGATAGATAGATAGATAGATACTTTGTTCATCCCCGAAGGGAAATTCACATTTCCAGCAGCATCCCTGAGCTGAGAACAATCGAGAACAATCGAAAATAACACGGGAGCTGCTGGAGTGGCTGCCATTCGTGACGGCGCCGGAAGAAAAGATTCAATTTGAATCATGTACAAACAAACAAACAAACAAAATATTCATGATTCAATAAGTGTATGCGTGCTGCTCCGATTCCTTTTATCTCTTTGTTGCACGAGCTTCACAGGGACGTCGGGCACGTGCACAGGAGCAATAGCATTAGCTTCTGTCATAGCGGATTCGATCTGTGTAGCAATAGTGATCGCTTTGTCAAGTTTTAAGTCCGTTTCCAACAGCAAGCGTTCTCTGATCTTCTCAATGAATTGATCCCTAATCATATCATCAGCAATCGTGCCAAAGTCACAGTTAGTAATTAATTCCCTCAATGCGGCAATAAACTGAGCAGTGGTCTCGCCCGGTCTCTGAGCACGCCGACGGAACGTGCTACGCTCAGCCACGACATTCATCTTCGGTACAAAGAAAGTTTTTAGCGCATTACAGGCGGATTTGTAAGAAGTGCCAGTGTCTGGAAGGGAAAGAAAAATTCTCTGCCCTTCTGTGCCTAAACAGTGCAGCAGTAAAGGAAACCCCTGCAGGCACAGGGAGAATATGCAAACTCCACATGGAGAGGCTTGCTAGCTGGATTTAATCCCATGACCTTAGAACTGTGCCGCATACTTGCTAACCACTTATCCGCCATGCCGCCGGTTATGTAATAATTGTATTCATATTGTTTAAGATGAAATATGAAAATCGAGAATCTTTGATAAAGGAAATCCAAGAATTGTGTAGTTAAAGGAGAAAGAACTTTAATACTGACCAAAAGTAACCATTTGATATATTCTTAAATATATAATTCAATAATTGCACGTCTCTGGTCTCTATACTAATTTAAAGTAGACTTTGACTAAGAGTTGAAGGACTCAACAAATAACCTAAAAATGTCATGCTGGAAAACTTAATAATTAATATTATTATGTCAGGAACCAGAACAGGCTCAGGACCCAAACGTGTGACGTTTCACACTCAAGCCTTTTATTTTACGGGAAACGGGGAGTCATGCACGTTAGGCCGCAGTCTGGCGTGAAATGATAGGAAGCCAGAGGCCGACGAGGTCGATACCAATTGCCCGAGTAGATATCGGGCAGATGGGGTCGATACCGGACAGGAAGGGACAGACAGGATTGATAATGAAACAGGATATCGAAAATAAACAGGACAAACTAGACGGAATCGAAAACTGGAGGGAATGATAAACAGGACAAAAATAGACTGGAACAAAACTGGAAACCGATATTAAACAGGACACAAATAAACGGGAACAATACTGGACAGGGAATACCAACAGGAAACAAGACCAGGGCAGAGGTTGTTGACGGGCTGACAAAGGAAGAATGAGAGCACTGAGCTTAAATAGATAGAAAGCCAATCTGTGAATGTTGGGCAGCACGGCGGCACAGTGGTTAGCGCATGTGCGGCACAGTTCAAGTCATGGGAACCTCCTGCGTGGGTTCAAATCCAGCTCCAGACTTCCTGTGCGGAGTTTGTATGTTCTCCCCGTGCTTGCGTGGGTTTCCTCCGGGCACTCCGGTTTCCTCCCACATTCCCAAAACATGCATTTCAGGTGAATTGGCCGGTCCAAATTGTCCATAGGTGTGAATGAGCGAATGAGTTGTCTGTCCCCGTGTGCCCTGCGATTGGCTGGCAACCAGTTCAGGGTGTCCCCTGCCCACTGCCCGATGATTGCTGGGATGGGCTCCAGCACCCCCGCGACCCTACTGAGGATAAGCGGTGCAGCTGATGAGATGAGATGAGATGAATCTGTGAATGAGCTGCAGCTGGCCAATTGGGCGCCATGGCAACCGTGACATAATATATATATTTTTTAATTCAAACTTCTGAAAAATGTTTACGAACTGAACGCTCGAAGCAAAAGTCTCCTGTGTAAACGTAACGGAAATCCAAGGCGCTCCGCAGTTTCCATCGGCAAGCGGTGAATTAGCATGCGGCGGCCATATGCAAACATCTGGCCAATTACATCAGTCTTACTTTCAAGTCGCCGTCATGAAATGCAACTTCCATCCATTATGTACGAGGGAGCTCGTGACAACCTGCTCTTCAAGGTCATGCGCTCTTGCTTTCATTTAGGATCTTTGCTTGATTAGTCAGGCCTGATTGTCCCATTATTGCTATAATTAGTAGTTTATAGAGAGGACGTGATCACGATAGACTGCCAATAATTGAGTTGCAACGCACGAAACCGACTCCAGTTATGCTAATATGACACCTCCCGATGTAACTTATTGATCTAGCTCTATTTTTAGGTAATTTCCAAAGTGGTATGATTTTCGACAATTACCAGCCGAGAATTCTCAATTACATATAGAATGTTACTGCGATTGCAAAGCCATAAGGTTAACTACCTGATTACCTTCGGTTATGATAGGGTAAACGTAGAAAACATGATATAATTTCCCTTCAATTACAATAAATTGACCCCGGTTAGAATAGCAACATGTTTACTCAATTTACAATATATATACGAGATCATTTGTTGCAATCATTGATTCCTTCCAAACACAATTTTCAGAACCAGAACAGAAAAAGGACCCAATCGCGTGACGTTCTCACACAAGCCTTTATTTCACGGGAAATGTGGAGTCATGCACGTTAGGTAGCCGGTCTGGCGTGGAAAGACCGGAAACCAGAGACCGACGAGACCGATTCCAATTGCCCGAGTTGATATCGGACAGATGGGGTCGATACCGGACAGGAAGTGACAGACAGGATAGATAACGGATCAGAATATCGAAAATTAACAGGAGAACCTAGACAGGAAGGAAAACTGGAGAAAATAATAGAAAGGACAAAAACAGACGGAAACTTAACTGGAACCCGAAATTAAACAGGACAACAATAAACGGGAACAATACTGGACTGGAGATATCACAGGAAAACAGGACTGAGTCAGAACCCACGTCTTGTGGGGCACCATGGCAACCATGATACACGGGTGGGGCCAATTGAGCACCATGGCAACCGTGACACACGGGCGCGGCCAATTGGGCGCCATGGCAACCGTGACAACAATCAAATAAACTCGATTCTTTCCGAATAGCGTGCTCTAATAATGTTACAATGCCTTCAATCGTGATTTCCTCCAGTTATATTATGTTTATTTTAATTTACAGCTAGGTGGAAGGAATGTGCTCCAAATAAGAAAAAAAAATTGCCTACACTGTATCTTTTCGTTAATACTGTATACAGACGCTGCCCTACTTACAAACGATCATTCTTAAGTTGAATTCGTTTGTAAGTTGCTTCAGTGCTATATTTTGTATGTTTATGTCAAGAACCGGAATAGGAAGAGAACCCAAATGCGTGACGTTTCTCACAAAAGATTTTTATTTTACGGGAAATGGGGCAGTCATGCACGTTAACACAAAACTCCAGTGATTTGGCGATCACCGGGCGAAAGAAGAAGTCTAGCACGGAACAACAGAAAGCAAGAAACCAACGAGATCGATTCCAGTTACACGAGCCGATACCGGACAGATGATGTCGATAGCGGACAGAACGAGATTGAAAGGATTGATAACAGATATAGGAGACAGGAGATCAGACAGGACGAGAATGACGGGCACGATACCAGACACTAGAGACCGGAGACCGAAATCAAAACAGGACGAAACAGACGGGATCAATACCGGACAGGATACATAAATGGGATACCGGACAGAGTCAAAACCCACGTCTTGCGGGTGCAAAGTTTCGTTGACGGACTGACAAAAGGTGAGTGAGAGTACTGAGCTTAAATAGAAGGGAAGCCAATCTGTCGACGAGCCGCAGCTGGCGCCAATTGGGCGCCATGGCATCTGTGACGGTTTAAGGTTTATTTAAGTATGTTTAAGACTTGTATATGTAACCTGTATTGTTTTGTACTAAAAATTAAACACTTAATAAAATAATATGCTCTACAAAGATAAATAAATTACAGTTTAACCTACTTTTGAAAGATGGGCTTCAAGAGGTCCTCCTCCGTGGTAGAAAGTGGACAAAAAAAAAAGCGATCCAACCATTTTCTCAACCGCATCAAGCTTTCTTATTCCACTTTCTCGCCTAAAGGCTCGCCTATTCAGCTTTTGAACAACGATTGGTCAGTCGACAAATACCGTTGACCACATTTGCCCAGCATTGGATTCACAAGAAATCGGACCTGGACTGCTGCAGTGAGAGCAATGAATTACATCCAAAAGACTACCTGTAATAGGAATGTAGATGACCTAAGAAAAGGCATTACATTGTATCTTATCATCGTGCAACTAGTGATTACACATTAGAAATAGGCTTATTAATATTATTATTGTTATCGTTATTATATTGCTAGAAATTAAATCGACCTGTGGAACAGAAAATTTTGAGGACAATTGCTCTTATTACTATTTTCGTGTTTCCCATAGAATTTTGTGAGACCCCAGTTGTTGGACAGTCTTGGGGGGTGTCTGGGGTGGTGACGGCACGGCGACGACTGGGTGGTTAGCACACAGCCCCACAGTAGGAAAGTTTAGGGTTCAAGTCCAGCCACTGCAGCCTCCCCTGTGGAGTTTGCATGTTCTCCCTGTGCCTGCATGGTCGGTCCAGATTGTCCCTAAGTGTGAATGAGCGAGTGAGTTGTCTGACTTGCCTTGCAACTGCCCAAAGACGGGCTCCAGTACCCCCGTGACCCTTCTGAGGATAAGCGGTGCAGATAATGGATAATTAGATAAATAAACCCTGGAGAACTTGCCAGAGTTTTTATATGATATGGGAAAATACCGTTTTCAATTCAGTCCAATTTTATTATTATTATAAAACTTGATCCAATTATAACAATGAATGCGGGTTATTCTTTTCTTTTTCACAATGACGTACCAGAATATTTCTTCTTTTCGAGTGCAACTCACTCTGATTAAAAAAAAAAAAAATACATTTCACTTCGATCCCAATCAGTGTTCCCCCTAAGCTGTGCCTGCTCAAACATTCTCAGCGCACAAGAAAATCTAGCCAGCGAACAAAAATCAGGGCTCAAAATTACTAATTAAGAAGCGACTCAAGTCAAAGTTACAGTGCATGAAAGTAAAAATACACGAGTTCCCCTGACGTTGTGTCCTAAATGCGGTATTTTGAAGTCGAGTCGAAGTAGAACGAAGTGGAGTAAAGTTAGTAGAGTTTGTCGAGAACCGGCTTCTTCGGCTCGGCTCACTAAAAGGAACCGGCTCTTTCGGGTCCTAAACGGCTCTTCAGGTTGTTTTTGCTTCTTTAATCCCAAAATGACCAACTATTATGTAAAACTATGCACAGAATGACTTAAAAGAAGGGGGGAATAGAACAAAAAAGAAAAAATATACCAAAATGAAAAAGTAGTGAAAAGCTGGGAAAAAAATAAACAAAAGGAAAAGAAAAAAAGAAGGAAAAATTTAGAAAAAAAGCCAGAAAAAAAGAAAAGAAAGAAACGTAGGAAAAAAGTAAATGGAGACCAAAAAGAAAAAGTAACAGCCTGGAAAAAATAAACACAATGAGACTTTTTTTTAAAGGAATTTTGAAAAAAGTAGAAAAAACACGGAAAAAAGAAGAAAAAGTTTGTGTTGCATTCAAATCATTTCCAATTCTATCAGGTGAATCTTGTTGCCAACATTGTACTTCCACTAAAAAACGTGACTAAGTACAGTTCTGTATCTTACAACCGACTCAATAAGCCCCCAAAAATGTTAATATTATGCGACAAAATATATCAGGAAATAAAAAGAAATGGATATCTTGTGAAAGAATTGTAAGAACAAACGACGTTTGTAGGCCGTACAAGCTTTCCAATAGTACATGAGTCAATTCATTCAAAAGAGAAAAATCATTTTGCATCGCCGGAAACTCAGCAAAATGTAACTTGATGTCAAGTGTTGGACATGTTTGATAATGAATTATCTTGCCACACTTGGGATTATGGTTGCCCACTGTTGTTTCAAGCGTTGCTCACCGACTTTGTGTGAACGCTCAGACCCGTAAGGAAAATGACAGGGAACATTGATCCCAATGTCATTTCCCGCAATTACGATATAACGCAATTCACTTTAATTCCACTAAATGTACCATCAGTCTCGATACGATTTATGCGCTAATTTCGACATGATTAAACTCTCGTTACAAAAAGCTTTTGTTCGATACCAAAACAATTTTCTCTAACTACATTATAATACAGTTAACTCGGGCAGGTCCACCAAATAAAGTGGTCAGTACGTGTCCGCGTCGTTAGAGGTGGCCATAAATCACTTTAAACATGACGTGGAGGGAGGGGACGCGGTTGGTCCGGGAAAATTTCAGATGAAGCGGCCATTGTGCTCCCCCTGGCACTTGATTAGTCTCCATTAGTGCGTCGGTATGACAAGAAGGGTCGGAAAAGATGGATGAATGCCCTGCCTCCGGAGATAAGATCTGCAACCTCAATGGAAGTTTTGAAATCGAGGCTGCCTTTTCCAGCAGCTGCCCTATTGTTTTATTGTCTGCTCCTATCTTCGGTGTTTTTTCTTCCCGTTTTGACAACTACACTATGGATTACTTCTATCCTATGGACATGGGTTTTAGCACACAAAAATGCGTGTATTCAAGGAATCAACTCCTTGCCCTGAAGAATTCTCGTGCCGGCGTGATGAAGGGGCCTATCGTGGAAGAAGAGCCTGAGCTAGCGAAGCGGTTAGCGGCGTTATAAGTCTTCGGTACCATCCGTAATCATGGTAAATGCGAACTCACGACCAAATAAGATCATCGAGTGCTGGTGGAAAACATCGAAGCGCACAGGGAGCTCGGTTGCTGTGTTTTGCAGAAACGTGGCTAACGTGTAGCCACCCGGAGCTACCCGGAGCAATCCGGCTTCAACGCCGCTAAACAGAGACACGAAAGCCGGGGGGAATCGGAGAGGAGGCGGACTTGCTAACACGAGGTGGTGTATCCCTGGATTTTCACAAAAAAAAGTTTTCCATCTGCCGCAGGGATGTCGAACTTTTGGACTGGCGTGTGACGTCATCCACTCCGCTACAAGCACCCCTAGGGCATCATGTTCATCTGTTAATAAACAACGGGGTAGACTGCTGGAAGTGTGAATTTCCCTACGGGGATGAATAAAGTATCTAGCTATCTATCTATCTTAAGACACACTTCTATTCCAAAGCTTATGATTGATGCCCACCTCATATTCTGTATTGTCCTGTCTTTTTCCGACCGCCTGCCTGGTGGTGATACGAAGGAGAAGGACGATTGGAGATGAGTCAGCGGACCAGCGTTTGACCTGATGCATGTGAACGTCTGCATGGACTAGCTGGCAGAGATGGGAAGCTGCGTCGTGGCCGTCATAGACTTTCTAGACTAGTTTACAGGCTTGGGGCGTCAACATGTTACCTAGTGTTTACTATGTTTGTGTACTGTAATTAGTTGTGATTGCTTCAGCAAGGCACAACTACATTGCCAAGTGCTGTAAGCACAGGGCCCCGGAGACCCAAAAAAGTCCCAATCCGGAATAATGGGTTTTGAGATTCTCCTATCCAAAATACATGGGCCCATTCATTTCTATGGGTAGTCATGGAAACGAGGGCCTTTCCAGAGTGTAGTCATAGTAAGCAGGGACTGTCCAGGGTGGCTTGAGGGGGCCCGACCCACATTACCATTAGCCAGCCCAAACATTAGCGCAAGCTAGCTGTAAACACTGTTGGTGATTAGTTGGGCTGGCACAGCCAGCCCTAGTATTTGCGCAAGCTAGCTGTAACACTGTCGGCAATGCTAACTTCTTCATAGTAAAAAATTTTGGTAACGGCTATATTTTAACGACTTCATATTTACAAATTATGCTAATGGAGTCATGTTAATGAGTTATGCTAACAGGTACGTTCTAAAAAGTGATGCTAACGGCTAAATGCTAACTTCTTCATGCTAAAAAATTTTTGGTAAAGGCAATATTTTAACGACTTCATATTTACAAATTACGCTAATGGCCTCATGTTGATGAGTTATGCTAACGGATGCATGCTTAAAAGTGATGCTAATGGCTAGATGCTCACTTCTTCATGCTGAAAAATTATTCTAATGCTAACATGCTAACGACTCAGCAAATTGAATGGGCTCAATGCATTCCGGATGGGCCAATTCAAATCGAACTGCCCATTCTATTTAAACATGTATATTTTAAAAGTTTTTAATGTGTAATAACAGTGTTATTACTATGGTTTTACCATGAATGTGTTTTTTAGACCTCCACAAGGCATATCCTTGTTGCTAACGGTTGTGGGCCCATCTCAAATGAACTTGCCAGTACCGGGGGGGGTGGGGGGGGGGGGGGGGCAGAGTCCCCCCACAGAACCAAGTAAAAAATGACAGAAACATCTCTCTGAGCTAGAAACTTTATGCTAACTCCTAATGCTAACAACCGGGGCTATATATACATACCGGGATCATCTTCCAGATCAATCACAACTCTTACAATTGCCGCGGGAATTGCCTAGTGCTAAATGTAATTCACCCTGGTCATCCTGAAAGGGGGATACCACTTGTGAGGTCCCTTCTCAAGGTTTCTCTTTTTCCTCACGCTGAGGTTTTTGAGTTGTTACTTGCCCGCATGTTGGTTCAAGATCAGGTCATTGTGTCATTGTAATCCTGTGCAGTCCTTAGAGACATTCTTGTGATTAAGGGCTACATAAATAAATTTGACTTGACTTGACTTGACATGAAGAGGATAGAAGAGGGCAGTGTGCGTTCATGTTTGTGGTTTCAAAGCAAGGTTGGGCAAACTACAGCCCGCTGGCCCGCCGATACATTTAATCTAGCCCGTGAGACAATGCTAAGAGAAGAATTAGCCATATCACCTAAAACAATGACCTGTAGTTTTAAATACGTCCACCTGATGTCGCCAAAGACCAACAGTACTCACAAAGCAAACACACTAACGCTTATTACCATCGGGGCGCCGGCCCAGTTTCTTCCCCACAGCCATTACCACCCTAAACAGACACAGCACAAAAAAACTGAAAACTTTTGCAAAAAACTACCTCACACGAATGTAAAATGGTACTCACGTACATGCTGTCTGCACTATGTTTGTTCACTGCTCAAAACAGACACCGCACAAAAAAAAAACTGAAAACTTGTGCCAACACTACCTCATACGAATATAATGGTACTCATGTCTATCTTCTTGCACATGTCGACTGCACTACGTTTACTGCTCACCTTGCACAATGTCTGACCATTTCCTTTTTTCTGCACTATGATGCCTATGTTTGCACCAATGCATATGCTGACTATTTTTTTGCACTATGCTGACTTTGCACCAAATGCAATATTGCACAACCCTTACGATAACAACGGTATCACGACAATACTGTATGTAACATCCCACATGCCGACATTTCTTGTGTAAATACCATATAAATTATAACTATAGCCTTATCCCCCTTGTTTTATAACCTTATCCTCACTGTTCCTTTATCTTCTTGGCTCATACCTCACTGTGAATGTGTAAAACTGGAGTGTCATGCCCAATTTCGTTGTCACAATGTGTTAACCCATTTTGTAACAATGACAATAAAGGTATATTCTATTCTATTCTATTCTATTTTACACGATCTATTTAAATTAACATGACCCCGCAACCGAGAAGATTCAAACGTTTTTGGGAAGAATTGGAAACCAGCTTTGCGGCAATATTAAAAAAACTCCCTCAAAGTGGCAGCAACTTCCCAAAATGTATCACAGGTGTAGAGCAAATAAGCCAAGCACAAAATTGACTCCCACATTTTTTACTTCAAATGACTTGCTTTGTAACGACGGCGTCCCCTTTTGGACAGTTCCCGAACGTACCAATTCTCTATGTACCATAATGAAATCTGATAACAAAGTTTTGAATGTAATTAAAACATCCAACGCTATATATTGATAAAATAATACTCTCCCCGTACGTAATTAAGTCAATTGTAGGGGCATTCTCAAGTACATAACATTACGCAAATTTCTCACTTCTTTGGCTTTCAACAAGTTTAGCTATTTCAAACACCGTCATCAGATCCTGCTGGTCTCAGATATCTGAGACCACGCCCAAAGAGGCATGACCTGGTCAAGCGTCCCTCTGAAAAATCGCAAATAGAATGTTTTTCCAAAAATCGTGAGGCCCTAGTGAAAATGTCATGTCATTGTCACGATCCTGTCAGTTGCCCGCTAATTGCCCTCACCTGCGCTCACTCCTTCAATCCCAGCAGCCACTCGTTTCCTAATTATCCCTCTCCCTATTTAAGCGCTTCCTTTCTGGTCACTCTTGGTCAGTCTGTCAGCGAACCTCAACACATGCAAGGCAAGCACTTTTGATTCTGGCTCCCAGTTTGATTCCCACCTGTTCCTGCATCCTTCCTGCCCACCTCGTCTTCCTGCCTGTTTCCTTACCCTGATTCCTGCTATCGGTCCCCTGCCCCTGGCTTCCCGATCGTCTCCGGTTCCCTGACATGCTTCCGATCCCCGACCACGCTTCAATCTCCTCTCCCAGCTACCCGACTTGTTCCGATCCACGACCACGCTTCGTTCTCCTGTCCCGGCTAGCCGACTTGCTCCGATCCATGATCACGCTCTGCTCTCCGGCTCCGGCTGTCCTCCTCGCAACCTGTCACCGGCTGTGAGGGCTTCCTGTTCCACCTGCCCACCGAGCACCAGATCGCTGTTGTTTCCTCTCCCTCTGATCCCCCCGATCCCTTAATAAAGTATTGTGTGAAACGTTATGCATTTGGGTCCACTGTTCTTTCTGGTCGTGACAGTCATAAGATCATCAGGACTGACCAAGATAATTCTCCCAGGCACAGCCAAAAGACAGCCTTCGGCAAGACCCAAAACGCAGGCCAAGAACCGTCAACAGTGGAGATAGGGGTCCAGAGTCTCGTCCTCAGTCGTACCCCTAAGACCTGGCGATCTATGAACTTGACCGAAATATATAAAAAAATCAAATACATCAATCAGCCTTTTTCTCTTCAGCCTGGTCCCTATACACATTTGTTCAACCCAATGCGGCCAGCAACTCAAAAACTTTGCCCAGTCCTGGGCTACAGGTTATTGTAGAGGGCAATTGCGCACTGCTCGCACATTCTCAACGCACAAGAAAAACTAGCCAGCGCACAAAAATGAGGGCTCAAAATTACTAATTAAGAAGCCACTTAAGTCAAAGTTATAGTGCATGAGGGTAAAAATACACGGGTTCCCCCGACGTTGTGTCCTAAATGCGGTATTTTGAAGTCGAGTCGAAGTCGAACGAAGTTGAGTAAAGTCAGTAGAGTTTGTCGAGAACCGGCTTCTTCGGCTCGGCTCACGAAAAGGAACCGGCTCTTTCGGGTCCTAAACGACTCTTCAGGTTGTTTTTGCTTCTTTAATGCCAACATGACCAAATATTATGTAAAATTATGCACAGAATGACCTAAAGGAATGGGGTAATAGAACAAAAAAGAAAAAAATACCAAAATGAAAAAGTAGTGAAAAGCTGAGAAAAAAAAGAAACAAGGAAGAGAAAAAAAGAAAGAAAAAATTAGAAAAAGCCAGAAAAAAAAGAAAAGAAAGAAATGTAGGAAAAAAGTAAATAGAGAACAAAAAGAAAAATGTAACAGCTCGGAAAAAATAAACACAATGAGATTTTTTTAAAGGAATTCAAAAAAACACGGAAAAAGAAGAAGTTTGTGTTGCATTCAAATCATTTCCAATGATATCAAGTGAATCTTGTTGCCAACATTGTACTTCCACTAAAAAATGTGATTAAGTGCAGTTCTGTATCTTACAACTGACTCAATAAGCCCCCAAAAATGTTAATATGCGACAAAATATATCAGGAAATAAAAAGAAATGGATATCTTGTGAAAGAATTGTACAACCTTTGCAATAGTACACTAGTCAATTCATTCAAAAGAGAAAAATAATTTTGCATTGCCGGAAACTCAGCAAAATGTAACTTGATGTCAAGTTTTGGTCATGCTTGATGATTAATTATCTTGCCACACTTGGGATTATGGTTGCTCACTGTTGTTTCAAGCGTTGCTCACCGACTGTGTGAACGCTCAGACCCGTGGAAAATTACCGGGAACATTGCCTGTGATCTGTTTGCTTCTTCACTGAGCTCTTTCTATCAATGAGTGTGTTTGTGTGTAGGTATAGTCTTCCTCGAGGGAGCGCACGTATGCCTGCTCTGAAAGTCCGCCAGCCGGCGCCGCCCCGGTGGCTGAAAGAGTTCACTGCATCAGCACATTTCGCTTCCCCCGCGCGCCCGCGTCGACCTTGTTCCTCTTCTCCAACTTTTTCTTTTTCCAGGCTTGATTAAAGACGTGAATAATCCCAGGTAGCCGCTCACAACCCTTCATGACATAATTAAAGATGCTTTATGAGATAAGCGTCTGGCGATGAGGATTTTCCCCTAGTCAACCGTTTGGCTCCGAGAATTTGATTGGCAGCTTCTGGCGAGAAAATGGCGGAAGCGTTTTGGGTATTGACAAAAAATGTTGGGAAAGTTAGTTTGGATCCCTTAACTAAACCGGTAATAGGGGCACGATTGCTGTAGTGTGTCTTGGGCAAGTACAGCCTGGTGGCACCCATCCCTCCCCAGGCCAACATATGTTTCCACCACCGGGGACCTTTCTCATGCTAGACCAGGGGTGTCAAACTCATTTTAACTCGGGGGCCACACGATAGAACAAACATTCTGTCAGAGGCCGGACGAGTAGATTAAAGAGAAAGAAAAAGAGAGATAAAGAAATAAGAGAAAGAGGGAGGGAAAAGGAGAGAGGGCGGGACAAAGAAAGAAAAAGAGAGAGAGGGAGAGAGCGTGAGAAACAAAAGATAAAAAGTCGTGAGAGGGGGGGAAAAGAAAGGGAGCGGAAGAAAGAAATCCACAGAGAAATAGAAAGACAGAAGAAGAGAAAAGAGAGAAGAAAGCACAACGGGTAGGAAGAGAGGAAGAAAAAAGAGAGAAAGGATAAAGGGAAGTTAGAGTAAAAGAAGTTAAAAAGACACAGAGAGAGAAAGAGACAAAGAGTAACAAAGGAAGAGAAAAAGAAAGACACAGAGAGTGAAAGAGACAGAGATAGAGAGTGGGAGAAAAGGGGTGGAAAAGATCGATAGAGAGAGAGAGAGAGAGAGAGCGTGAGAAAAAAAAGATAAAAAGTCGTGAGAGAGGGGGAAAAGAAAGGGAGTGGAAGAAAGAAATCCAAAGAGAAATAGAAGGACAGAAGGAGAGAAAAGAGAAAAGAAAATGCGAAGGGTAGGAAGAGAGAAAGAAAAAAGAGAGAAAGGGAAAAAGGGAAGTTAGAGCAAAAGAAGTTAAAAAGACACAGAGAGAGAAAGAGACAAAGAGAAACAAAAGAAGAGAAAAAGAGAGACACAGAGAATAAAGAGACAGAGAGTGGGAGAAAAGGTGTGGAAAAGAGGAAGAGAGAGAGAGAGAGAGAAAAGAAATACAAGTACAGTGTCTTTGTTTGAGGCACCTTTCTTTGGCAACATCAAATTGACATATTTCAACCTGCAGCTTGTTTTTCTCTTGCGCTTCTCTGAGTGTTGTCTCGCGGGCCGGATTCGATCCCTTAGCGGGCCTGATCTGGCCCACGGGCCGCCTGTTGGACACCCGTGTGCTAGACAAATGTGCTAACTACTGCACTACTGGGTGTTACCAAACATTAACAATAGGTTACATATACTAGTTACTTAAATTAATAAGCATCTAACCACCTTCTCCACATTACTGACATCAAAAAGTAGCGTGTTACTACTAACTAGGCACAAATTACCGTATACACTTGTATGGAAGCCGACACTCTAAAACTGCTTTAAGATGGCCACCGAATTTTAAAAAAAGCAAGAAAACATATACAGTACATTAATCTGTGGAAGCAGTGTAACTTTCATATTTCTTCGCTTGTGCAATCTTGAGAGCTTTAAAATAAACATGTAGCCGAGACACTCCATATCCATTTTGTCAAACCACGATTCTCCAGGTGCCCAATTGTGTACAAACGGCCCTGTCCTGGAGGTACATTCAGCCATGTGGCTCCCTGGCGCTTTTTCTACGACTGATCCCAAGAGCCAAGAAGAAAACTGCAGGTTCGAGAGCTTTCTCCATTCAGGCCCTGATGTTGTGGAATGCTCTGCCCTCTGAGATTTGATCTGCAACCTCAGTGGGATTACCTCATGTGCGGTCCCTTCTCAAGATTTCTTCATTTTCCTAATGTCGAAGTTTTTGTATTTTTCCTTGCCTTCATGATCAGGGAATGGTGTCATAATAGTCTGTGGTTTGCAATAATCTGTGGTCTGTGCAGCCCTTCGAGACTCTTTGTGATTACGGGCTATACAAATAAACATGACTTGACTTGACTTGAGGTTTTTGAGTTTTTCCTTGCCCTCGTGTAGGTTTTACATCAGGGGATGGTGTCATAATAGTCTGTGGTTTACAATTATCTGTGGTCTGTGCAGCTCTTTGAGACTCTTCGTGATCAAGGGCGTCACAAATAAACATGACTTGACTTGACTTGAGGTTTTTGAGTTTTTCCTTGCCCTCGTGTAGGTTTTACATCAGGGGATGGTGTCATAATAGTCTGTGGTTTACAATTATCTGTGGTCTGTGCAGCTCTTTGAGACTCTTCGTGATCAAGGGCGTCACAAATAAACATGACTTGACTTGACTTGAGGTTTTTGAGTTTTTCCTTGCCCTCATGTAGGTTTTAGATCAGGGGAGGGTGTCATAGTAGTCCGTGGTTTGCAATAATCTGTGGTCTGTGCAGCCCTTTGAGACTCTTTGTGACCACGGGCTATACAAATAAACATGACTTGACTTGACTTGAGGTTTTTGAGTTTTCAATTGCCCTCATGTAGGTTTCAGATCATAGGATTGTGTCTTAATAGTCTGTGGTTTACAATTATCTGTGGTCTGTGCAGCCCTTTGAGACTCTTTGTGATTACGGGCTATACAAATTAACATGATTTGACTTGACTTGAGGTTTTTGAGTTTTTCCTTGCTCTCATGTAGGTTTTAGATCAGGGGATGGTGTCAAAATAGTCTATAGTTTGCAATAATCTGTGGTCTGTGCAGCCCTTTGAGACTCTTTGTGATTACGGGCTATACAAATTAACATGATTTGACTTGACTTGAGGTTTTTGAGTTTTCAATTGCCCTCATGTAGGTTTCAGATCATAGGATTGTGTCTTAATAGTCTGTGGTTTACAATTATCTGTGGTCTGTGCAGCCATTTGAGATTCTTTGTGATTACGGGCTATACAAATAAACATGACTTGACTTAACTTGACTTGAGGTTTTTGAGTTTTTCCTTGCTCTCATGTAGGTTTTAGATCAGGGGATGGTGTCAAAATAGTCTATAGTTTGCAATAATCCGTGGTCTGTGCAGACCCTTTGAGACTCCTCGCGATCAAGGGCGTCACAAATAAACATGACTTGACTTGAGGTTTTTGAGTTTATCCTTGCCCTCCTGTAGGTTTTAGATCGGGGGATGGTGTCATAATAGTCTGTGGTTTGCAATAATCTGTGGTCTGTGCAGCCCTTCGAGACTCTTTGTGATTACGGGCTATACAAATTAACATGACTTGACTTGACTTGAGGTTTTTGAGTTTTCCCTTGCCCTCATGTAGGTTTTAGATCAGGAGAGGGTGTCATAGTAGTCCGTGGTTTGCAATAATCTGTGGTCTGTGCAGCCCTTTGAGACTCTTTGTGATCACGGGCTATACAAATAAACATGACTTGACTTGACTTGAGGTTTTTGAGTTTTCAATTGCCCTCATGTAGGTTTCAGATCATAGGATTGTGTCTTAATAGTCTGTGGTTTACAATTATCTGTGGTCTGTGGAGCCCTTTGAGACTCTTTGTGATTAGGGGCTATACAAATTAACATGACTTGACTTGACTTGAGGTTTTTGAGTTTTCCCTTGCCCTCATGTAGGTTTTAGATCAGGAGAGGGTGTCATAGTAGTCCGTGGTTTGCAATAATCTGTGGTCTGTGCAGCCCTTTGAGACTTTTGGTGATCAAGGGTGTCACAAATAAACATGTCTTGACTTGACTTGAGGTTTTTGAGTTTTTCCTTGTCTTTATGTAGGTTTGAGATCAGTGGATGGTGTCATAATAGTCCGTGGTTTGCAATAATCTGTGGTCTTTGCAGCTCTTTGAGACTTTTGGTGATCAAGGGTGTCACAAATAAACATGTCTTGACTTGACTTGAGGTTTTTGAGTTTTTCCTTGCCTTTATGTAGGTTTGAGATCAGTGGATGGTGTCATAATAGTCCGTGGTTTGCAATAATATGTGTTCTGTGCAGCCCTTTGAGACTTTTTGTGATTACGGGCTATACAAATAAGCATGACTTGACTTGACTTGAGGTTTTTGAGTTTTTCCCTGCCCTCATGTAGGTTTGAGATCAGTGGATGGTGTCATAATAGTCCGTGGTTTGCAATAATCTGTGGTCTGTGCAGCCCTTCGAGACTCTTTGTGATTACGGGCTATACAAATAAACATGACTTGACTTAACTTGAGGTTTTTGAGTTTTTCCTTGCCCTCATGTAGGTTTTAGATCAGGGGATGGTGTCATAATAGTCTGTGGTTTGCAATAATCTGTGGTCTGTGCAGCCCTTTGAGACTCCTCGCGATCAAGGGCGTCACAAATAAACATGACTTGACTTGACTTGAGGTTTTTGAGTTTTTCTTTGCTCTCATGTAGGTTTTAGATCAGGAGAGGGTGTCATAGTAGTCTGTGGTTTGCAATAATCTGTGGTCTGTGCACCCTTTTGAGACTCTCTGTGATCAGGGGGCCCCCAAATGAACATGACTTCAGTATAATTTTTTTTTGTTCTGTTGCCATCCTGGAATCACAGTTCACAGCCAATACATGTAAGTGAAAAAGCTAGTTTGGGAGAAAACGAGAGTTATGCCCGGACAGGCCACGAAAGTGATTCCAAATGTAGGAAAATAAGCATTGGCTGATGAAAGCCAGTGTAAATTAGAGGAGAGCTGTAAGTAATAAAGCTTGTCATCTGCTTTTATTCCGCAGCAGCACAAAAACAAGCGTCTGATATTGGGACCAAGACGCCGCAGGGATGAGAGAGAGCGCTGTTGATGTTGATATGACCGCCGCTGCCTCTGGAAATCCTACAAATCTGGTTTACCCAAAATGCAATTGTGTGTGTGTTTGTGTCAGGGATATGTCTTTTGAATTTTCATTCTAACCAGTTTCATTTCAAATCCAGTTATTGCTTTGGTATTATTTTTATGCTTTATTGATTTAATACCTGCATATGAAGAATTTATAATCACAGCAGCAAAAGATTTTGATTTAGTTTCCAAAATGTATGACGTAAAATGATTTTGATTGGGAAGAGGTAGAATATGGTTTGAATTTATTCAGTTAGATTAAGATTTCCATTTGACTAACACAAATATAGAGAGATAGATACTTTATTCATTCCCGTAGGGAAATTTACACTTCCAGCAGTATCCTTGTGTTGAAAATAAAATAACAATAAAATAAAAGAAATAGAATGCAGAAATACTCAATATAATGTGTTGATATAGAGTATTTAAATAGTGCTACATAAAATACACACTGTAATAAAA
Organism: Urocampus carinirostris; assembly: GCF_059441175.1. Classification (NCBI taxonomy): domain Eukaryota; kingdom Metazoa; phylum Chordata; class Actinopteri; order Syngnathiformes; family Syngnathidae; genus Urocampus; species Urocampus carinirostris. The sequence goes on along the minus strand of NC_142350.1, from coordinate 65,227,740 downwards.
ATAGGGTAAAAAATGTGGGGGTGGGGTTTAATGTGGGCTTTTACTCCCCCGGGTGGAGTTAAAGAGCCTCATGGCATGAGGAAGAAATGATCTCCTCAGTCTGTCCGTGGAACAAGACTGTGACAGCAGTCTGTCGCTGAAGCTGCTCTTTGGAGATGATGCTGTGTAGTGGATGTGATATTTGTGTCATTACCCCTCTAAAATAAATCACTACAAATAATTTAATTAAATATGCATCAGGATAAGTTTCCGAGTGTAAAAATTAGTTTTAGTTCCCTCCAATAAACGTGCATCTTTATCATTCAAACAATGACTACGTTTACACCCAGGCAGTAACCCAAAAGGAAATAGAATATTTGTCAGGACCAGAACGGAAACAGGACCTACTTGCGTGACGTTTACCACAAGTTTTATTGAAAGAGAGCGGAAGGGCTGTGCTCACGATCTGGTGTTCACTGGACGCGGGAGGCGAGTCACTCTTGTACTCGGCTTGTGATCCGAACACGGAAGTAGATCTTCAGCGAGCGATGGCAGTGTCAGGGACGGAAAAACTGGTCGGGATAAGAAACGGGTCGTAAGCCGGGACGGGAGAGCAGACGTGGTCGGGATCAAAAACGGGTCGTAAGACGGGGCAGGAGAGCAGACGTGGTCGGGATCAAAACGGGTTGTAGCAGGAGACAGACGGGAGCAAAAAACAGGACAGGTGGTAGGCAGGGTCGAAAAAAGCTTGCCTAGAATACTCTGAGGTTCGCAGATGGACTGACAGCAGGGGACTGACAGGACTGGGTACAAATAGTGACAGGGAGCCAATCAGAACCCGCGGCAGTTGGCGCCAAAAGAGCGGGCACAGCTGAGACACACCAGTAATCATGACAATATTTGGATTCTTGGAGCAATCCGACCAAATCATTTGCATTTCCAAGGACAACCCATGACGTTTTTGTTTTTTAAAGGGCGGTTCTTCATTAAAGGGACTTACCGACTGACATGGAAAGAGACATCAAATTGAACCCAGTAGGTATTTTAAATTTGTCTATGTTTTTAGGGGGGGCACTAAAAGCCTTGCCGACTTAAGAGCGAAAGAAAGAGATGCAAGTTTCGGCGGCATTACATAAGCGAGATGCAGAGGCAACGCAGAGCAGGTGTCCAATCATAGTACAGTATGAAGTATCAAGTCAAGAGGTGCAGGCCAATTGCATTGAACGCGTTTGGGTCCTGATCCTGTTCTGGTTCTTGACACCCTGCCCCACCGATGTAAACAAACTCAGTAATTTTTCACTTCAAATTGTTATAGTTATGACACACCCTCATAGTCATAGAAGCAACACAGCAAAAATATCCAGTTTCAGGCTTAAGTGTCAAAGCCAAGTCGATGTTACATGAACTTAAACTCTTTGTACCTTCGGTATCACCTCACAAACCCATATCACAAACTCCTGTCCTCCAAATGCCAGGAAAGGATCCATCAAACACGTTTCCAATCACCTTTCGAAATGAAAAAAGCTACCTCGAAGCCCCCCCGTCCCCTCTCGATTGACATGAGCAGTCATCACGCCATCAGGTGAGGGATGCGGGAAAAAATTCTCCCTCCTTTCACTTCCTGCCATTTTTTTGCACGGGAGGCTTTCAGAGCCGAGTCGCCGCCGCGGGAGAGGTCAGCGGGAAAGCGTCTCGCCAGAGTGTCTTTCCGGAGGGAGATTAGCGGCGGGACGGTGGGGGAGCCGGGATTTATCCCCGCGGCTCAGCGGCTGGAGAGCCGGAATTGAATCCATCTCGCTGAAGGCCAGCGTGACATTGAGTCGGGGATTGGCCGCCTTATTGCGGCCCTGTTGTCCCGCGAAAAACGCTTTCAACATTTTTCCGGTGAATGGGTTCGGGTACTGTGTGCGACTTTGAATATACCGTATTTTCTAAACTATAGGCAGTGTTCTGGTTTGCCCGCGTCCCTGCGTCCTAGACGCATTATTTTTGCTGGGGACGCATCGTGTCAAATCAACGTGCGTCCCCGGGACGCAACTTTTTTGACACGAAATTGTCATTATCATTTTTTAACAAAGATTTACCGCACTCCAAACTTTTCGTCAGGCAGATCCGCCATTGTTGTTTTGGTCTCGCGGTTCGAGTTTTCGTCTGCACGCCGATCTCGGCAAACGAGATCTCGTTGCTTCGAGATTACGTCATTGTTGTGGTGCTTGTTGTCGAGGGAAGGTCCGAAAAAGCAGTTAGTATTAGGTAAAAATCAACAAAAAAATTGGTAATTTCTTCAGTGTCTGTAATAAGTCGAAACATAATACAGAAAGTGGTAACAACGGCAATAATTCCGGCACGAAAAAAAACGGCGGAGAAATTCTTCAGAAGACCGCTAAGGCAGGGTAAACACGTGTTTTGAAGCTGGGGACGCGTCGTGTCAAATCAACGTGCGTCCCCGGGACGCAACTTTTTTGACACGAAATTGTCATTATCATTTTTTAACAAAGATTTACCGCACTCCAAACTTTTCGTCAGGCAGATCCGCCATTGTTGTTTTGGTCTCGCGGTTCGAGTTTTCGTCTGCACGACGATCTCGAATTTCGAGTTGTGTAGTGAAAGTCCGTCTCTTTTTAGAGAACCGGCTTTTTCGGCTCAACTCATTAAAGAGCCGTCTCTCAAACGGCTCACTTGCTTTGATGCATTATATTACAAATGATGATGTTGTATAAAGAAGTTAAGAAAAAAGAAGGTATAAAAGGAGAAAATGAAAAAAGACAGGTTTGTGGTGATCCCTTTTAATCAGTATATTACCAACAATAATTTAATGCAGAAAATGAATAATTTGAATAAGAAAATATATTATTCTACTTAATTATATTTGTATGTATTTTTTCCTTCTACAGTGAACGCCCAAGCGACTTCATTTTTGAACTTTTTTTATAATAAACCTCAATCATGTCGAGCAACTCAGTGCCTCACAACAAAATGTTCATTAACAATATATATGATATAAGGAAACACATGTACAATATAACATGTTAAACTACATAAATGAAAAAAAAAAAGATTTTTTTTGTATTTTGTAAGGGAAAATACGACAGTTTGTAAAGGCATGGAGCACACTAAATTTTAGGAACCCATAGATCTCTGTTGGGACCCATAGATTTTTGAGCATGCGAGTCCCCGGACCCATCACTTTTCAGAGGTAAAATGAACACTGTATAGGTTGCAGGTTTTTTCATAGTTTTGGTCGGGGGTGTGACTTATACTCAGGTGAGACTTATATGTGAATTTATTGATACATTAGTACCACTGTAGGGAATGACTGCATTATAAATAACGCCATTATGCCATTCAGTAACGGGGTAATCTACCTCATTAGTTTATCCGCCATTACTGTTGCTGGTATTTTGGCTCATTACTTCATGCATCTCTCCTCTACAGCAGTGATGGTTTGGAGGCTGTTATTGAGCAACACTGACATTTAACTCCCTCCACAGATTTTCTATTTGTTTGAGATCTGGAGAAAGGCTAGGCCACTCCAGGACCTTGTTTGCTTTTTACGGAGCTTCTCCTTCGCTGCCCTGGTTGTGTGTTTGGAATCATTGCCGTGCTTAAAGACCCAGCCTCATTTGATTTTTAATGCCCTTGCTAATAAAAGGAGGTTCTCCCTCAAAATTCTCTCGATACATGGTCCCATTCATTCTTTCCTTCACACAAATCAGTCGTCATGGTCCATTTGCTGAAAAAAAAACAGCCACAAAGCATGATGTTGCCACCCCTAAGCCTCACAGTGGATATAGTGTTCTTCATATACAATTCAGTATTCTTTCCCATCCATTTATGAGAACCTGTGTTTCCACCAAAAAGTTATGTTTTGGTTTAATCTGACCATAACACAATCCCCCATCCCTCTTTTGGGTCATCCTAATGCTCTATAGCAAACCGGGCTAGAACATTTGCTGGCTTCAGCAGGGGGAACACGTCTGGCAGTTCAGGATTTGAGTCCCTGGCGGCTTATCGTGTTACTTATAGTAGCCTTTGTTACTGTGGTCCTAGGTCTCTGTAGGTCATTCACTAGGTCCCCCTACTTGGTTCTGGGATTTTTGCTTGCCGTTCTTGTTATTGTTTTGATGCCACAGGGTGAGGTCTTGCATGGAGCCCCAGATCAAGGGAGATTGGCTTGTATGTCTTCCAATTTCTAATAATTGCTCCAACAGCTGATTTTTTACACCAAGAGTTTTACCTATTGCAGATTCAGTCTTCCCAGTCTGTTGCTGGTCTACAATTTTGTCACTGGTGTCTTTGGTCCATGGTAAAGTTTGGAGTATGACCAAGTGAGGTTTTAGACGGATGTCTTTTATACCTGTTAGGTCTATTACCTTATCTGAGCAAAACACACAATAAGAGAGAGGACACAATGATTTTGCTAATATGAGGAGATGTGTCACGGCCAAAGCCTGTTTCTCATCTGACCATTTTATTGCAAACAATTCAGTCATGTTGGAGGAGGAGACTTTATCATATCATATCAAATAAAATTTAGTTTAACTTACTTTTGGAAGATGGGCTTCAAAAGGTCCTCCTTTGTGGTAAAGAGTGGATGAGAAAAAAGCAATCCAACCATTTTCTCAACCGCATCAAGCTTTCTTATTCTACTTGCTCGCCTCTTCTTTACACTTTACACCACCCATATTGAGTTCTTAGCGTGCTGGAGATACAGGATAGAATGTTCACTCATGAACTAGGAAGAGGAAGCGGATTTCTTCTTCGGGGTGGATTTTGGGTGAGCTCAAACAGCGCCACCACGCGCCGGAAGCGGCGGAAAAAAGCATTACAGTAAAAGGTGAACACAATACAAAATCTAACTTACAGGAATGTCCGGATATTTTTCGACATCCCGAAAAAATAAGTTCATATCTGCCGTTTTTCGTAAGTCGAATGTTCATAAGTAGGGGAGCGTCTGTATCTGAATACGTATTTACCCCAGAGTAGGTTACCCCAGATGTGAAAACTCCCCAAAAAGCTGACTTTGCAATTATGTTTTCGCTGAATTAGCAACGCGGGTGATACTGTAATGGCGCACAGCCACTCTAGTTTTTCAAACTTTGAATAGTTTTTTTTTTTCAATGCCTTTTGTAAATGTAACCCCTTTAAGACGAACAGCATCTGCTTGTGTTTCCCCAGCATGCTGGGTCTCTTCCTTTCAAGCGGCATCAAAGCAAAGCTTCATTGGTTGTGATTGGACTCTCGCTGAGATCAATACCTCGCCATTGACTGCACTGAAATGCAATCAGTCTGCAGCAGCAGCAGAAGAGCAGTGTCTAAATTGAACCCAAAAAAGCCCCCACCCAGAGGAATAAACAAGGAAGTGAACTCGGCCTTCACCTCACTTCCCAAGTGGGTGGCGTCATGCTGGGGTTTTATTTTTCCAGTTTTTTTGTTTTTTTTTTCCTTCTCAGTCAGCAGACGCAAAACTTCCACAGTGGAAACAATCGAGCGAGTTTGTCTTCGCTCAGCAGAAGCATGCAAGGTCAGCGCTTCGTTCTTCCTCTCCATATGTCCCTGCAGATTCAGCCGGCCCATTATCCCGCCCACAAAGAAGAAAACAAAACCTGTTTATAGCCGATAAATGCAGACTTTACTATGTGTACCGGAGCGCTTTCAGTTCTTATTTTTTATGATTAAAATGAAGGACAAGACAGGCAGCACAGTGGCGCAGTGGTTTTATATATATATATATATATATATATATATATATATATATATATATATATATATATATATATATATATATATATATATATATATATATATATATATATATATATATATATATATATATATATATATATACCCCTTTCGGCACTTTTCAGTTAATTAAACACTCAATTAGTGTGATTTGGTTGTAATGATTTTAAGTGCCAGATTAATTTCTTTCTTTCAGAAATCAGATGAGATTGCACCCCCCTTGATAGAGCCTAGTGCCCCCCAGTGGGGTCCGTACCACTATTTAAGAACCAATGTCTTATTGTAACTCGGCTTGCTAATAGTATCACTATTTCTATCGTCTATCTATTTCTTTCTATCTGCACCAAATAAGAATCCCTAGTCTCATTATCGCCCTCTAGCACAAGTCAAGAGAATTGTGTGCCTCACTCTGCATCTGCATACACTCAGCACGGTAATATTGTCCTAATAATATTCATATAACAAAATGTAAAAAAGATCAGCAATTTAAAAAAACACGTAGTTAAACTAGAGCGTACTTTAACATTAAATAAAACCTTTTAACCGTTTATTATGTTTTTAAAGGTATATATCCTTTATGATAGGTGAGGAGCAGCCAGTAATCTACCCATCAATTGAACTATATCGATCTACCGATCTTTTTAAGAAAACAAAACCTGTGTATAGCCGATAAATGCAGACGCTTCACTATGTGTACCGGAGCGCTTTCGGTTCTTACTTACCTAACCCTCTCTACCTACGTCCCTACCTAACCCTAACCTTACCTACCTCCCTACCCAACTTAAACCTTACCTCCCTACCTACCCAACCTACACCCTACCGACCTATCCAACACTTACCCTCCCTACCTTCCTTCCTACCTATCTACCCATCTATCGAACTATGTCGATCTATTTAAGAAAACAAAACCTGTTTTTAGCCGATAAATGCAGACGCTTTACTATGTGTACCGGAGCGCTTTCGGTTCTTACTTACCTAACCCTCTCTACCTACGTTCCTACCTAACCCTAACCTTACCTACCTAACTTTACCTAGTTACCTAAACTTGAATTTACCAACCTAACCAGACCTACCTCCCTACCCAACTTAAACTATACCTCCCTACCTACCCAACCTAAAACCCTACCGACCTATCAGACCTTAACCCTCCCTACCTTCCTACCTATCTACCCATCTATCAAACTATATTGATCTATCGATCTATTTATCAATGAACAAAACAGCTAAGTTAAGAGAAACTTTCAGAGACTCATCGAAATTATTAACCAATGATGTTTAGCTGATTCCGAGTTCACGTTTGGATATGGTCACAGCAGACGTGATTATTGTTCATGATATTCTTGAGAATTGCTGGTATTGATCAGTGAAACTAGCGTCAGGGGGCTAATTTTACCTTTTAAGAGTTCTTGTAACGATTTAGCCGTTTCCACACAATTACACCGTATAGGCCGGAAAAGAGCCTTGGCAATTTAACGTAGGTCATCTCTCCAGAGTCTCTGCTCTGAATGGAGATCATTTGGGCAGATTGCCACATGGAGAAAGACTTCAAGTTTGCCTGAAATGGTCGTGGTTAACTCCGAGTATTTAAAACTTCGGATCTCCATCTGAACCCTTCACATACACTTGATACAATCACTGACTAATTGTATAAGTTTCTTTGAGATATGTTAAGGGTTTAAAAAAAGCTGAATAGGCATTGTAATAATACTAAAGAGGACAATGATAATGATGATAAGAAGACGAAGACAACAGAGAAGAATTAGACCATGGAACTTAAGGAACTGTCGCATTTTCCAGACTATAAGTCGCATTTATTTTTCATAGTTTGGCCGTGGGTGCGACTCAAATGAGACTTATGAGTGAAATCATTACCACATTATTCTCTCATTGGGTTTAACACTTTTATGACCGGTACTGTATATCACTTCACATGTTATTTTCACACTAAACCACAAGAGGGCGGCCAATGGGTCGACAGTTCGGAAAGAGGAAGCAAAGCGGCTAATCTTCTTGGAAGAGTTGTTTTCATCTACTGGGCGGCAGTGGTTCAGGAGGTAGAGTGTCGTCTTGGGATCAAAACATCGCAGTTCGAATCCCGGCTACTCCCTGTTACATGTCGAAGTGTCCTTGGGTAAGACACTGAATCCCTAATAGCCCCAATAAGCAGGTTAGCGCCTTACATGGCTACACGGCCGCTATTGGGAAATGTGAAGCACACTGTAAAGCGCTTTGGGAAGTCTTGACTTGAAAAGCGCTATATAAATGCAGATCATTTCATTTCATTTATCTAATAGTGACAAAGAAGTGACAAAATGCGTTTGGTTTTATTGATTTGGAGTGAAGCTGCTAGTTATCTAATACATTTCCTCCCAAAATGCGACTTATACTCCGAGTGCGAGTGTTTTTTCCTTCTTAACTATGCATTCTTTGTCATGATTACCAATGTGATGCACCTGGCGCCAACTGCCTCGGTCTCTGATTGGCTCCCTGTCACTATTTATACCCACGTCTATCTATCACCTGTTGTCAGTCCGTCTGCGAACCTCGGTTTACTCTAGGCAAGCTCTTTTCGACCCTGACTCCCACCTGTTTCTGCTCCAGTCTGTTACCCGGCTTCGACTTGTTTTTTGATCTCGACCACGTTTTTTGTCTCGTGGCTACTGACTGTTTTTTTTCCGTTCCCGACACCGCCATTGCTCGCCACGGAAGTCCCACTTCCGCGTTCACAGCGACCTGCTTCCCGCGTCCAGCGATCACCGGATCGTGGGTGCAACCCTTTCTTCTAATAAAACTGAGAGACATGTAACGCAAGTGGGTCCTGTCTCCGTTCTGGTCCTGACATTCTTTTAAGCTGGTGTGACTTATAGTCCGGAAAACTACGGAAATAATAATGGTCAAAACTCAGAGATCCAACTTTAAATCTGTTTGAAATAATCCGAAATAATAAACCGTTGCATCAATCAACTATCTTCAAACGGGTAAAATTCCCAGCAAGGACGGGTAACCAGCTCCGATGTGTTGTCACCGGAAAGAGAAAGTGCTTAGAGAGCAGCGGCGCAAAACTAATTAAAAGACATCAAGTCTCATTTGTTTTATCGCCCCAAAAGCCGCATGCAGATGAATTTAGGCGCTAAACGCTTGTGACAAAACCGGCAGACTCGCTAAGGAGTTTTTGTGTGAAAGCGTCACTGAGACAATGTGACTGGAAAGTTGCAATCGCAGAGCGGAACAATCAGTTTAGCCTTCAGTTTTTTCCCCTGAAATTGTCACGGCAATCATTATGAGTAGAATGACTGATACTCGGTTCTCGACCATAATCCGTTCCAGAACCCTGTTCGAAAACCGATTTGTTCCATCACCGAAATCGTTTTTCCCATTAAAAGTAATGTAAAATCGTTTTAATCCGTTCCAACACCCTGAATGTTTACCATGAACGTAAACATGAAGCTAACCCAGGCTAATCGTACGTTCGCGTTAGCGTAATCTTCCGTACGAAAGATTACGCTAACATTTACACGTCATTTAGCACCCGGGTCTCTATAAAAAGTGGCTAGCGCTTCATTGGAAAGCTAGCTCCGTTCCAACACCCTGAATGTTTTACGTAAACAAAGCTAACCCAGGCTAATCGTACGTTCCCGTTATCGTAATCTTCCGTACGAAAGATTACGCTAACACGAACGTGTAAAAATAAGAAAAGGATTATGAATAGGATTTCTTACCTTTGTGGTGGACGGTGGGGAAAGAAAAACCATCAAATGTTTTTCAAGCTCTTCCAAAACTTGCGGCAGTTGCTTGCTTATAGCGCTAACTTCCTTAGCCGCATCACTCGATTTCACAGCCTCCTTATTCTTTACTATCGTACTGATAGTAGATTTAGCCATGCTGTATTCGCTAGCAAGATCGGAAATTCGTACACCTCTTTCAGATTTAGCTATTATGTCTTTCTTAAAGGCAATAGTTGTACTAACAACTTGTCTTTTTTCACCTGTCCTGCTTGCACCGACCTTCTTCGGAGGCATAATTAGGGGCTAAAACACTCGTACGCCGCTCAGCATCGCACCCTAGCGTACCGGCGTTCGAACTCCGATTTTTTGACCGAACAGCGAAGCAAGAATTTCTCGATATTTTTAGTCGAACACCGATTTGCCCAAACTGAGAGGCGTTCGAAAACCGAGGTTCCACTGTATATATATAGATATAGATAATTTCTGTGGTGTGTCTTGGGCAAGTAAGCCTGGTGGCACCCATTCTATATGCACACACGAACAGGTCTTTCAGGGTCAGAAATATAGATGATTCACAGGTGTTCAAATACTTATTTGCAGCTGTATCACACAAATAAATTTTTAAAGGTTTCCAGACATTTTGAAAGTACTGTATTTTCCGCACTATAAGGCGCACCTAAAAGCCTTTTTTTTTTTTCAAAAGCTGACCATGCGCCTTATAACACAGTGCGCCTTTTTTATGGATCAATATTAAGTTGCAGCCGCCGACTAGATTTTCGCCCGAACGCCAATTAGTCCGCGGTGTATGCTGGGATTTATTTACCGGCGTTTCATTGGCTGACCAATGTGTCAATCATCATTTGAATCGATCACTATTGGCTAAAGTTATTCGGAGGTCAAGGGGCGGATCCTTGTTATCATTTACAGGCTCGCATAGGCTTAAGCGGCAAAACAAAGCCTGCAATTGGCCGAAAAAGATGAATGTGAATAGAATTTTGGGTTGACGGCATAGAGAAAGCATTTTTTTACTATTCTGTATTTGTAAATATTTTATTCTCCTGGATTTACTACACTCACGGATATAAGAGGACCATGGTTGCACATTATTATTGAACACAACGACTTCGGTGAGCTACTCCGGCTATATATTTTCTCTGTATCTTGTTTCAGACTGAACTCGATGTTTCTGTGATAAGCGGTGCAGATAATGGATGGAATGGAGTGTCTGTTTTTAAATTAAACTCAATTCCAAGTGTTTATTGTCATATGCACAGTAAAGTTGCGAGCGAAAAAGAAAATTGAAACTAAGGAATGGTTGGCATTTCTTGAATCCCAAGACTTTAACCTTTCGAATGATATTTGGTACGGTGCATTTGAGTGACATCATACGGACACCGCATCCGCACGTGTTCTCGACACGTATTTACTTCTTTGCAAGCTTTGGGAATGTTAAGGGGGTAATAAGTTTGACTGAACTATCTGACTGTTTTGTCCACGTTCCCATTGTAGTGCCTTATAATCCGGTGCGCCTTATGTATGGAAGATATAGGACCAAAAACTATTTTTTCGGGGTGCGCCCTATAACCCGGTGCGCCCTATAGTGCGGAAAATACGGTATTCTGTGTTTAGAACGCATGCGTCATGGAAATAGCAGTTCCCCGTTTTCCTCGTTACCTCCACAAACAAACAAAAAAGAATCAGCCGCACCATATTTAAAGCCGCAGTGTTAAATGTAACAAAAAGTAGCCTCTCATAGTCCGGAATTTACGGTAAGATTTCTTAATATAAAGACAAAAAATACATATTTTGATGTGTCCTTAAAAAGATTTAAATAAAATATTCTCCTCCATTAAGTATGTGTTAACAATGCCCGACTGAGTTCAAAGAGCCTTCATATTTTTTCCCCACTGCGCCGATCTGCTTTTACCTTACTTTTATCATCTGTATCACAGGCACAGAGCGCACAATGCTGGAGGAAAGAGGGCAGGGGGATGGGGGGAGGAGAGTGATTTCATGCGCTTGGTCGCGCTTGTCTTCTATTCCAGGATGAAAATGGTGAAAGTAAGAAAAGGATTGTTTCAGAAAAGAAAGAAAAGAAAGTCTGAATCCGGCCCCCTGAGCCAAACGAAATTTGGCATGCCTTGTTCTGGTAGTATCACAGTGTACCTGTAACCGTGCCAGAAATTAATTTGAAAATGGAGTCACGTGACGAAAACACAAATAAATGGAGTCAATTAATACATAAATAAACTGTAAATACAAGAATAAATGAATGATAAAACCAAAATAAAAATGAAATAAATAAATAAAAGAGTTGTGGTAATTAAATGACCTTAAGCACTCATGTCAAAGTCAAGGCCCGTGGGCTGGATGTGGCCCGTGAAAAGGGTTTTTTAATGCTCCTTAGAAATTTTTAATACTTAATTGTTTCATACAGCAGAAATCGTTGTTTTTTCACTGTACGATCATTCTCCTAGAAAATGCCCGTCTGAGTTCAAAGAGCCCTCATTTTCTTTCTCCAACGTGCCTTTTCTGCTTTTATCATACTTTTATCATCAGTGTCCCAGCCACAGAGCGCATCACGCTGGATGAAAGAGGGCGGGGGAATGGGGGGGGAGGAGAGTGATTTCATGCGCTTGGTCGGGCTTATCTTCTATTCCACGATGAAAATGGTGAAAGTAAGAAAAGGATTGTTTCAGAAAAAGAAAGAAAAGAAAGTCTGGATGCGGCCCCCCGAGCCAAACGGAATTTGGCATGCCTTGTTCTGGTAGTATCACAGTGTATCTTCTATTCCAGGATGAAAATGGTGAAAGTAAGAAAAGGATTGTTTCAAATACAATCCAAACGGCAACCGACACCCCAACAAGATAAAAAAAAAAGCAAAAGCATCTGAGAATTTCACGAACTTTCATGCATAACAAAAGGATAATTTCAGCCTGAAGATGGCGTCAGCAAGTAGGAAATTTTGAAATGACATGCACCACCTTTGAATAAATTCGCCAAGTCTTACCGTCCTTCCCGATGAGGAAGTCCAGGTATCGGTACGTGTAGGCCACGCCCACCTTGGTCTCCACCTGAGGTCTCTTCAGAGTTGAGAAAATCTTGCCCGGTGCCTTCTCCCCCGACGCGGTTTTCATTTTTCGCATTCCGCAGCCCATGGCGTCACTTTACCAGCAACACTGTTGGACCGACAGACACATTTTAAAATTCCAGGCTTCAACAAAAGTTTGATTTTCCACTTCGACTGCTTTCTGCTGAATTTAGTTATTTTTTTCCATTTTGTTATCTTTTGTTGCCAGTCTGATCTTGTGTGTGGACATACACGAAATTGTTTAGGTCAGGCGTGTCGAACATACGACCTGCGGGCCAAATCCGGCCTGTTGGGTGACTGAATCTCTCCTAGTGTAAATTTATGAGTATGTCCGAAAAACAAAAACAAATCTCGACCTCATTTTTATTGAATACAGACTAAATGCTCCTCCCTGCCGCTAGAGCAGGGGTGTCAAACTCATTTTAACTCGGGGGCCACACCATAGAACAAACATTCTGCCGGGGGCCGGACTAGTAGATTAAAGAGAAAGAAAAATAGAGATAAAGAAATAAGAGAAAGAGGGAGGGAAAAGGAGAGAGGGCGGGACAAAGAAAGAAAAGGAGAGAGAGGGAGAGAGCGTGAGAAACAAAAAGTGATAAAAAGTCGTGCGAGAGGGGGAAAAGAAAGGGAGCGGAAGAAAAAAATCCAAAGAGAAATAGAAAGACAGAAGGAGAGCAAAGAGAAAAGAAAGCGCGAAGGGTAGGAAGAGAGAAAGAGAAAAGAGAGAAAAGGAAAAAAGGAAGTTAGAGCAAAAGAAGTCAAAAAGACACAGAGAGAGAAAGAGACAAAGAGTAACAAAGGAAGAGAAAAAGAAAGACACAGAGAGTGAAAGTGACAGAGATAGAGAGTGGGGAGAGAGAGAAAGAAATACAAGTACAGTGTCATTGTTCGAGGCACCTTTCTTTGGCAACATCAAGTTGACATATTTCAACCTGCAGCTTGTTTTTCTCTTGCGCTTCTCTGAGTGTTGTCTCGCGGGCCGGATTCAATCCCTTAGCGGGCCTGATCTGACCCGCGGGTCGCCTGTTTGACACATGTGCGCTAGAGGGTAGTAAAGGTGTAAAAGAGCTGATGTTCGGTCTGGTTTCATGTTAAAGACAATATTATGCAGAGGTGTCATGATGACCGATTAGTATCACCTGTGCCCGCTCGTCCTTTTTTAAGTTCAGTCCTTTCACTCGCCAGTTGTCAGTCCGTCAGCGAACCTCTGTTTCTACAAGGCATGCTCTTTTGACTCTGACTCCTGTCGCTCCCGCTTTTTGCACCCGTTTTTCCACCCGTCCGTTCCTGATTTCCCCGTTTGTCTCCAGCTACGACCTGTTTTTTTATCCCGACCACGTTTTTGCTCTCCTGTCCCAGCTATCGATCTGTTTTTTCCGTCTTCTGCACCACCATCTCCCGCTTCGGAAGATCCATTTCCGCATTCGGAACACGATCCGATTCTGTGAGCGGCTTGCTTCCCGCGTCCAACGAGCACCGGATCGAGGGCGCTGGCCTTCCTCTTGGTTAACATTACGCATCTGGGTCCTGATTCCGTTCTGATCGTGACAAGAGGTTTCTCAGCTTCACTCGGCCCAGCCAAGTAGTTTGATCCATTGTCATTGACGGTTCACTTCTAAAACTCTTCTTTTGTTTTCCTTTTTTCATTTTGTTTATTAAAGCATTATGACAATTGAGGCAAGCACATTTTTCATAGCTCCCACTTGAGTTTGTTTATTTGTGATATTTGCAGTGAGTTGGTTCAGATGTAAAGCTGCATAAACTCAACTGTTAAAAGAAACCAATTGTTACATGATCAATGCCAAACAAGAAAAGCATTCCTTTTCCAAGTGTTTGTGAATAAAAGCCTTGCGGTTAGGGAAACAAATCCCATCATTATAATTTGTACGGTAGATAGATAGATAGATAGATAGATAGATAGATAGATAGATAGATAGATAGATAGATAGATAGATAGATAGATAGATAGATAGATAGATAGATAGATAGATAGAGGTCTAGATAGATGTCTAGATAGATAGATAGATGTCTAGATAGATGTCTAGATAGATGTCTGGATAGATAGATAGATAGATAGATAGATAGATAGATAGATAGATAGATAGATAGATAGATAGATAGATAGATAGATAGATAGATAGATAGATAGATAGATAGATAGATAGATAGATAGATAGATAGATAGATAGATAGATAGATAGATAGATAGATAGATAGATGTCTGGATAGATAGATAGATAGATGTCTAGATATATGTCTGGATAGATAGATAGATAGATAGATAGATAGATAGATAGATAGATAGATAGATAGATAGATAGATAGATAGATAGATAGATAGATAGATAGATAGATAGATAGATAGATAGATAGATAGATAGATAGATAGATAGATAGATAGATAGATAGATAGATAGATAGATAGATGTCTGGATAGATAGATAGATAGATAGATAGATAGATAGATAGATAGATAGATAGATAGATGTCTAGATAGATAGATAGATAGATAGATAGATAGATAGATAGATAGATAGATAGATAGATAGACAGATAGATAGATAGATAGATAGATAGATAGATAGATAGATAGATAGATAGATAGATAGATAGATAGATAGATAGATAGATAGATAGATAGATAGATAGATAGATAGATAGATAGATAGATAGATAGATAGATAGATAGATACTTTATTCATCCCCGTAGGGAAATTCACATAAGCACATAGGTAGGCAACAAATGTAGGCTGAATGATAATGTATACTATTGAAAAACAAAGGTCGATACAGGAGGTGCTGCTTATTTCCTGATTGGTTCCCCACCTATTTAAACATATCACTCTCATTCACCCCTTGTCAGTCCATCAGCGAACCTCCGCACATGCAAGGCAAGCACTTTTGGACTCTGGCTCCCGGCAGTTCCGTCCTGTCCTGTTTCCTGCTCGTCCGTCCCTGGCTTTCAGATCGTCTCCTGTTACGTGACTTGATTCCATCCTCCGACCACACTCCGATCTCCCGTCCCGGCTGCCCGGCTTGTTTCCGTCCTCCGACCACGCTCCAATCTCCCGTCCCGGCTGCCCGACTTGTTTCCGTCCTCTGACCACGCTCTGATCTCGAGGGCTTCTTGCTTCTCCTGCCCAGCGAACACCGAATCGCTGTTGTTTGGCCCACGCGCCTGACTTCCCCGATTCCTCAATAAAGCTTTGTCTGAAACCGTTTTTGGGTCTACTGTCTGTCCTGGTTCTGACACAAATGAAAAAACTAGGTATTTTCTCTCGGTAGTGTGCACCGGCACACTGGTTGAAATACACTGCACTATACGCGGCATTTGAAAAGTTATTACCATTCCATCAATCCGGCACTCGGCTTTTTTCCCAATTTCTGAAATGGCCCTTTGTTCATTTGAGATGGACACTCCTGACCTACAGAAATGGCTTTTACACACTGACTGTACCTTTACTCCAATTTTCAAGACTTTCCCCTTTCATTCTCTTGCAAAATCAACCACTTCACAGACTAAACATTTGTTTTTTCACCGCTAGGCTTCAGGGTGGGTGGAAGTCTCTCGGAATTAGACGGGGGAGGAATAAAAACAACAGAACCGATGGAGCGAAAGATGAGCCGGCAGATTAATGAGCTTTCCTGTAAAAACAACAATAAGCTTTATTTCAATATTGTGCATTCTTTAGTTCGGACTGTTTAATAACTTTGCTTTTATCTGTGTTCATTTTACCTGTGAAAAGTGATGGGTCCCAGGGACTGGCATGCTCAAAAATCTATGGGTCCCAACAGAGATCTATGGCTCCCCAAAATTTAGTGTTATCGCGGTTGAAATTGTAAATCGGCGATGAATACATAATATAAATCCATATATTCATTCCGTTTTAATCATCACAGGTAATTGGTAATACAGAGCAGTGATCACTTCAAATTTTTCAGTTCATATATTCTTTGTGGTTTGCTGTCCCGCCATAGTTGTAATGCCTTTTCAAGGTCCAATCCATTATCCTCCTTATAGCATCACCAGGAATATACTTTAGTCCATTTTGGCAGAAAAGTCCTTTTCTTGCTAGGAGTATTCTTTTGTTTATTGTCTTTAGTCGAATCGTTCGCTTCAAAACACGTGTTTTCCTTGCCTTCGCGGTCTTCTCAAGAATTTCTCCGCCGTTTTTTCGTGCCGGAATTATTGCCGTTGTTACCACTTTCTGTGTTTTGTTTCGACTTATTACCGACACTGAAGAAATTACCAATTTTTTGTTGATTTGCACCTAATACCAACTGTTTTTTCGGTGGTATAATTCTCTTTCACTCGACAACTGCCACAACAATGACGTCATCTCGAAGCAACGAGATCTCGTTTGCCGAGATCGGCGCGAGACCAAAACAACAATGGCGGATCTGCCTGACGAAAAGTTTAGAGTGCGGTAAATCTTTGTTAAAAAAAAAAAAGTAATCGAGTAATAATGACAATTTGGTGTCAAAAACGTTGCGTCCCGGGGACGCACGTTGATTTGACACTATGCGTCCCCAGCAAAAACACTGTTTTATTATATAAATAAAAAAAAGCCTACAATGGATTGTTGCACTGCAAAGTTTTAATATTAGAACAACGCACCCTATTTGTAATAGTTTTCCCTTTCATCGTGTTAGTATTGTTAAACGTGTAAAGGCAGAGCGGCTCATTAATTTTAATGCTAGGTTCAAAGACATGAGGGAAAAACCTATGAATAAAGAAAGTGCATTAAAACAATATTAACAGTTGCGGATGCTCCACAACTCGCTATAGCCAAATCCTTTGTCATAATCTCTGTGACTGCCGGTACCGTTGAAAGGTAGAAATTTACAAAGCGTTAAACGTGGAGAGAATTCAACATTCAAATATGAGGGAGTACAAGCTGGATAAGCCTTCTTTGAATAAATAAATAACCGGGGAGTAAATATGGTTGATTTTTCACGCCCTTGCTCCTCCATGTTTCTGCTAGACAGCGAATAAAATGCAAACAAGCGTGAAGGAGAAAGAGGGAGAATGGTAAATGGACTGCATTTATAAAGCTTTTCCAGTCACAGAGGACCTACGAAGCTTTACAATGTACTTCACACTTTACCCGTTCGCACACACACTCACACACCGATAGCATTGTCATCCATGCAAGGCGTCTACTTGCTTATTGTCAGGAACGGAACGGAGATAGGACCCACTTGCGTTGTGTTTCTCATAAGTTTTATAGGAAGAAAGAGAAAGGGTTAAGCCCACGATCCGTGGATTGCTGGACACGGGAAGCAGGTCGCTCTGAACGCGGAAGTGGATCTTCCGCGGCGGGCGATGGCGATGTCGTGAACGGAAAAATGGGTCAGTAGCCGGGACAGGCGAGCAAGAACGTGGTAGGGGTCGTAAGCGAGTCGTAAGCCAGGAAAGGAGAGTAGACGTGGTCGGGGACAAAAGAGGTCGAAAGCCGGGACGGGAGAGTAGAAGTGGTCAGTATCAAAAAAACAGGTCGAAACCGGGGGACAGACAGGAGCAAAAATTGGTGGGAGTCAGGGTTGGAAAGGCTTGCCTAGTGTTAACTGAAGTTCGCAGACGGACTGACAAGAGGGGACAGATAGGAGTAGGTAAAAATAGCAACAGGGAGCCAATCAGAGTCCGAGGGAGTTGGCGCCAAAGGAGCAGGCACAGGTGATTCACATCGGTAATCATGACACTTATAGGGCATTGGGTTCAGTGTCTTGCCCAGTGACACTTCCACATTTACCTCGGGGGAGCCAGGAATTGAGCTTGCGACCTCTTAGGTCCCAAGATGACCACTCTACCTCCTGAGCTACTGCTACCTTCTGCACCAGACATTTTGATCTGCACACGTTCATTGAGTCATTGTCATTTTTCAGTTCGTCTGCCATTGCCCTCTTGGTTATAATTTTCACTTCCAGGTCAGGTTTGTTTGTTTCTGGTTTCTTTGTTACATTACTCCCTATATTTTCCAGTTCCAGTTTTTGTCTTTGTTTCTGACTCGGTTAATGATTAAAACAGTGTTAGACTCAGTCAACCAATAAAATAATGATTTTACAAGAAAATGACACAGCCCTGGTGAGCTACTGTCAGAACAGGTCCACGGACACCTTAAGTTTCCATAGGGGGCGCCACGTTGTAGACCCCTGCTGGATGTCTTCACACAGGATGTCTAGAATTTTAGGTTTGTTCCAAATCTCTGCTACACTGGGAAGACGAATAGATTAATAAATGCTAAAGCCCAAGTCCCATATCTGGCCTCCAAGAAGATGCTGAGATGATCTACTCATTACTGTATTCTATCATAGACCAGGAATTGTGTATTTGTTTTTACTGTACGATTCTTCACCTTGCACATCATTTTATTGTAGTTACTTGAATGTCGGAATATATTTGTTAGCTATTCACTAAGTTCACCAGACTATATGCGCCACTTTAACATTTTTCAACATTCAATCAGTCTGTCCCTAGCTTGTAGCTTCATTTTAAGTTTGGCCCTTCCACCAGTTTGACTTTTACACTAATGATTAATAGAACTTCAATCCTGTAAATGTTTTGCCAGTTAAATCTAGGTGTTTCATTGCCTATTTAAATTTTCAAAGTTGAAAGGTGGATATGGGCGGCAGTGGCTCAGGAGTTAGAGCGCTCGTCTTTTTTTCATAGCTCCCGCTTGAGTTTGTTTATTTGTGATGTTTGCGGTGAGTTGGTTCGGATGTAATGCTGCATTAACGCAACAGTTAAAAGAAACCAATTGTAACATTACCAATGCCAAACAAGAAAATCACTCCTTTTCCCAGTTTTTGTGAATAAAAGCCCTGCAGTTAGGGGAAAAAATCCCATCATTATAATTTGTACGGTGGATAGATAAATAGCCAGATAGAGCTCTAAATACAAAGCTAGATTGCTAGCTAAAAACAAGCCCCAAATGTAGCTTGATATTTAGCAAAAACGGTAAAATGTTAGCTGAATAGCATGCAAATCAATGTAAAAAGCTCGTTAGATGGCTTGCGAAATAACTAAAAAAAGTAGCTTGATAGTTAGCTAGAAAGGTAAACAGGTAAAACACTAAAAGGGAGCTCAATAGATAGGTAAAATAATTACAATTAATCTAAATAGATAGATAGATAGATAGATAGATAGATAGATAGATAGATAGATAGATAGATAGATAGATAGATAGATAGATAGATAGATAGATAGATAGATAGATAGATAGATAGATAGATAGATAGATAGATAGATACTTTATTCATCCCCGTAGGGAAATTCACATAGGCACATAGGTAGGTAGGCAATGTATACTATTGAAAAACAAAGGTCGATAGAAATAATCATGACTTGACTGTAATATAGGATTATACCAGATTTTTAACCTGTTTTCAAGTTTTGGGGTCCATGGTGACACACAATGGGGGACCTAAAACCAGAGATTCTCCGCAGAAGAGCCCTGGCAGCATCTGCTCTGCAGTCTCTCTGGAAACCACTCTGGCGGCACCAGACCATCGCACGCAAGACGAAGCTCCGCATTTACAACCTCGCCGTACTCTCTATCCTGCTTTATGGCTCAGAAACATGGCCCCTGAACGACACCCTGGCCACAAGAATCGACGGTTTTGATAGCAGGGCTCTCAGAACCGTCGAGAACATCAGGTGGCCCCAGCGAGTCTCCAATAAAGAGCTCAGAGCCCGCACGTGCCAGCCCTGAGCATCTTCCTTTATCGCACAACGCCGCACCCGCTGGTTTGGCCATGTCCTTCGTCTACCACCAGACCATCCGACACGAGCCATTCTCCAGTTTGACCCAAAGGCAGCAGGCTGGAGACGACCACGAGGGAAACCGTGCACTCGATGGCTCGACGTCGTTGCGGGCGACCTCCAACAACACGGAGTTGCTGTAGAGGATGCAGAACAGCTGGCACAAGACCGCCAGCATTGGAAAAACCTGGTTCATCTGGTCGGCTCAACGCACAGGGACGGGACCCCCCGACCTTCGCTGGAGCAATAATCAATCAATCAATCAATTTCAAGTTTTACCATAATGTATTCTTGTTCTTTTTCCTTTTTCAGAAGAATGGGGCGGCAGTGGCTCAGGAGGTAGAGCGCTCGTCTTGGGATCAAGAGATCGCAGTTCGAATCCCGGCTCCTCCGTGTTACATGTCGAAGTGTCCTTGGGTAAGACACTGAACCCCTCATGCCCCCAATAAGCAGGTTAGCGCCTTACATGGCTGCACGACCGCTATTGGGAAATGTGAAGCACACTGTAAAGCGCTTTGGGAAGTCTTGACTTGAAAAGCGATATATAAATGCAGATCATTTCATTCCATTTTTTTAAATGGATCATAGCGGATGTGAGGCCTTGTTCTTCCAAATCGAGGACAGGTCTATTTCAGGAGCATCACATGGTTTCACCCTGACACAATGAAACGCCAACACGGGAAGTGCGGGGGCTAGGGCATTGTGCGCTGGGGGGAGTATTGGGGGTTTTGGGACCACAGGAAGCGCGCACAGTTGGCGGTTGGTAGCCGGCCAAAAAGCGGAAATGAGCAGACGTTAATGAGGTGAACGGCGAGAACGGAGGAAAGGTGAAAGCCAATCAAGGGAGAGGACGAGTTAACGCGGGACCGGGGAGCGTGAAATGAAGAACAGCGAAGAAAAGGAGCCGGGGGACAGGACGCCTTAGATTAATTTGTGAATGTCGGAGCGCATCAGAGTCAAACGGGTAAACAGGAAGTCTTTTGGCTAACCAAACGCAAGACAGATTTGAGTGAGTTGGTGATTCATATCGCCACAGCCTGAAAAAACTTACGACATGGAATCATTATCTCGGAGGGTTCGGTTCATGTGTGCTACGGGGTTTTAGGTTTAAGCCGTAGCGAGATCTCTCCCTTTTTGCGGTTATTGGGGACCAGAACCGCCCGGGAAAAGCCAAAATCCACAAAATAGTCTCGCACCTATTTTTTTTTTCGCCGACTTTCTTTAGAGCGGACATGCTGACTTACCAATAGAGAGAGAGCGACAGAGAGGGACAGAGAGCGTCAGAGAGCAACAGAGAGAGACACAGAGAGAGAGATAGAGATATTTGATTCTAGAAAGCTTGATGAGGTTGAGAAAATGGTTGGATCGCTTTTCTGGGCCACTTTTTACCACGGAGGAGGAAGTTGCCTAACTTTTGGAGCTCATCTTCCAAAAGTATGTTGAACTTCACTTTATTTATCTTTATAGCCGGACCGGGAGGCAGGAAGTGTGAACTCAGTTTCGTAACGATCAGTTACTTCTCATCTCATCTCATCAGCTGCACCGCTTATCCTCAGTAGGGTCGCGGGGATGCTGGAGCCCATCCCAGCAATCATCGGGCAGTGGGCAGGGGACACCCTGAACTGGTTGCCAGCCAATTGCAGGGCACACGGTGACAGACAACTCACTCGCTCAGTCACACCTAGGGACAATTTGGACCGGCCAATTCACCTGAAATGCATGTTTTTGGAATGTGGGAGGAAACCGGAGTGCCCGGAGGAAACCCACGAAAGCACGGGGAGAACATACAAACTCCAAAAATTCAACTTACGAACCATCGTACGGATTTTTCGTAAGTTGGGGAGCGCCTGCGTAGTACATGTATGCTTAAATTTATTTGAGTTATTGCACAAGCTCTAGTTTATTTCCGAGCCATATGTACTCATGAAAGGAGCCATATTTGGCTCGTGAGCCATAGGTTCCCGGCCCCTGATATATAGCATAGGTTTCTTCAATAGCCCAGTCTTGGAACGTTACATAAACAGTCAAAAATGTGACTTATGAATGCTTTTTTCGGACCTATTTATTCATTTTTCTGTATTTCAAAGTGATTTATGGACCAGGAAATACCATTTTTTTGTAAAATATTTGAAAAAAACAGCCCCCAGACGCTATGATGGAATGATGATGCAGAAGAGGATGAAGACGATGTTCCCCGACAATATCAATGCCAGCCAACATGCCGGCAATTTCAGGATGCGGGCAAGCGGAAGAAAGCGGACCCCGGCCAAAACCGGACACCATTCCAGTGCCGTCCAATCGCACAACCACTAGAATGCTACCTACACAGACGGATGAAGGCAGCTATCGCCATGGGAACCGGCCCCTCGCCGACTCCCGTCTCCTCGGGAGAATAATAGGCAGCAATCTCTCTCAGCCTCTTCCCTTCTTTCATTGTCATTTTCTCTTTCCGACTCTCTTGAGGACTCCCACAGGTTTGAATTTCGGCCCGTAATCCGCCCAGGACGGAATTTTTTTTCAGGCGAAAACAAAGAAAAAAAACAAACACGTGGCATCTCATTCTTGCCTTTGCAGTAATGCCATCCGTCTAAACCGGGGGGTGGGCAGAGGCCGCCTGGGGTTATAAAGTTTAGACGAGGGGCTGATCCTGGAAAACTATCCCGTTTTTTTCATGCATGAATATATATATAAACATTCAGACAACTACATGTTACTGTCAGAACCAGAACAGACAGTAGACCCAAACGCATAACGTTTCACACCAAGCTTTATTGAGGAATCGGGGAAGTCAGGCGTGGGAAAACAAACGACAGCGATCTATTGCTCGCTGGGCAGGAGAAGCAGGAAGCCCTCGAGATCGGAGCGTGGTCGGTGGAAGGAAACAAGTCGAGCAGCTGGGACGGGGGATCCGAGCGTGGTCGGAGGATGGAAACAAGTTGGGTAACCGGAGACGATCGGAAAGCCAGGGACAGGCGGACAAGATCGGAGCGTGGTTGGAGGATGGAAACAAGTCGGGCAGCCGGGACGGGAGATCGGAGCGTGGTCGGAGGACGGAAACAAGTCAGGCAGCTGGGACGGGAGATCGGAGCGGGGTCGAAGGACGGACACAAGTTGGGTAACCGGAGACGACCGGGAAGCCAGGGACAGACGGACAGGATCGGTGCGTGGTCGGAGGATGGAAAGAAGTCGGGCAGCCGGGACAGGAGATCGGAGCGTGGTCGGAGGATGGAAACAAGTCAGGCAGCTGGGACGGGAGATCGGAGCGGGGTCGAAGGACGGACACAAGTTGGGTAACCGGAGACGATCGGGAAGCCAGGGACAGACGGACAAGATCGGAGCGTGGTCGGAGGATGGAAAGAAGTCGGGCAGCCGGGACAGGAGATCGGAGCGTGGTCGGAGGATGGAAACAAGTTGGGCAGCCGAGATGGGAAATCGGAGCGTGGTCGGAGGACGGAAACAAGTCAGGCAGCTGGGACGGGAGATCGGAGCGGGGTCGAAGGACGGACACAAGTTGGGTAACCGGAGACGATCGGGAAGCCAGGGACAGACAGACAAGATCGGAGCGTGGTCGGAGGGTGGAAACAAGTCGGGCAGACGGGACGGGAGATCGGAGCATGGTCGGAGGGTGGAAACAAGTCAGGCAGCCGGCACGGGAGATCAGAGCGTGGTCGGAGGATGGAAACACGTCAGGCAACCGGCACGGGAGATCAGAGCAGACAAGATCGGAGCGTGGTCGGAGGATGGAAAGAAGTCGGGTAGCCGGGACAGGAGATCGGAGCGTGGTCGGAGGATGGAAACAAGTTGGGCAGCCGAGATGGGAAATCGGAGCGTGGTCGGAGGACGGAAACAAGTCGGGCAGACGGGACGGGAGATCGGAGCGTGGTCGGAGGACAGAAAGAAATCGGGCAGCCAGGACGGGAGATTGGAGCGGGGTCAGAGGACGGAAACAAGTTGGGTAACCGGAGACGATCGGGAAGCCAGGGACAGACAGACAAGATCGGAGCGTGGTCGGAGGGTGGAAACAAGTCGGGCAGACGGGACGGGAGATCGGAGCATGGTCGGAGGGTGGAAACAAGTCAGGCAGCCGGCACGGGAGATCAGAGCGTGGTCGGAGGATGGAAACACGTCAGGCAACCGGGACAGGAGTTTGGAGCGTGGTCGGAGGATGGAAACAGGTCGGGCAGCCGAGATGGGAGATCGGAGCGTGGTCGGAGGATGGAAACAAGTCGGGCAGACGGAACGGGAGATCGGAGCGTGGTCGGAGGATGGAAACAAGTCCGGCAGCCGGGGACGAAAGATCGGAGCGGAGTTGGAGGACCGAATCAAGTCAGGTAACCGGAGATGATCGGGAAGCGAGGGACAGACGAGCGGAATACAGGTAAGGACGGTACAGCCGGGAGTCAGAGTCAAAAAGTGCTTGCCTTGCATGTGCGGAGGTTCCCTGATGGACTGACCAGGAGAGAATGAGAAAGACGTGTTTAAATAGGAGGGGAACCAGAAGAATCTCGGTAAGTCTTTTCATGTTATGATTACCGATGTGAATCACCTGTGCCCGCTCATTTGGCGCCAACTACCGCGGGTTCTGATTGGCTTCCTGTCACTATATGAACTCAGTCCTGTCTATCCCCTGTTGTCAGTCTGTCTGCGAACCTCAGTGAACACTAGGCAAGCCTTTTTCGTCCCTGACTCCCACCTGTCCTGTTTTATGCCCCCGTCTGTCCCCGTCTTCAACCCGTTTTTGATCCTGACTACGTCTGCTCTCCCAGTCTACCGGCTACCGACCAGTTTTTCGGTCCCTGACACCGCCATCGTTTACTACGGAAGATCCACTTCCGTGTTCGGATCACAATCCGAGTACAAGGGCGACTTGCTTCCTGTGTCCAGTGAGCATCGGATCGCGGGCGCTGCCCTTCCTCATTCTTTCAATAAAATTGTGAGAAAACGTTATGCGATTGGGTTTACCCTGTATGCTGGTTGTGACAATTCAGTATGGCACATATTTTCATATTCAAAGATTTTTTTCAAATCAATTCCAGTTTTTCTAATGGACATCAATACTGATTTTCTCCATTTGCAAGCCTACCTGGTCCTATTCATTATATCTTATTAAAGCTAGTTATTTTCTAATCTGACAGAATTTTATGGGATTACATTGTGAAACAACAATTTTCATTGTATCGAAAATCAATACATGACGCCATTATGAATTATATCGCAAGTAGTCTAATTCATAAAACTTCAAGGCATCCGGTCTATCTTACCATACGTGGTATCGTATAACATTATTGACAGTTTATTGATGTTTTTATTGACCCCGGTTCTGGGAACTCAAAGATGGTCCAATCACACAAGATTGCTACGACCATTCATGAAAAAATATCAACCATCCTGGAGCTGAAGTTGTTAGGCCCTTAGGCGTTTATTGACATGCGCGCATTATGGGATCAATAAGCGCTGCAATTTTCCTACGAGATCATTACGAGACAAGTCAGTGATTCTTGCATGATATTAACGACTACACAATGTAGCAAAAGCATGGGGGATGGCAGAAGGGGGGGTCAAGCTTTTTGCAACAGCAGCAAAAAGACTGCTTAGTACAGTAGGGCAAATAAGTATTTAGTCAGGCACCATTTGTGCAAGTTTTCCTACTTGTAATTGCCTGTAATTGTCATCATGGGTAAACCTCAGCCAAGAGAGTGTCAAGACCAGAACGGAGACAGGACCCACTTGCGTTACGTTTCTCTCAGTTTTATTAGAAGAAATGAAAGGGTTGCACCCAAGATCTGGTGATCGCTGGACGCGGGAAGCAGGTTGCTCGGTGTCGGGAACGGAAAAAATGGGTCAGTAGCCAAGACAGGGGAGCAAAAAACGTGGTCGGGATCAAAAAAACGGGTCGAAGCCGGAGAATGGATGGGAGAAAAACAGGTGGGACTCAGGGTCAAAAAGAGCTTACCTAGAGTAACCGAGGTTCGCAGACGGACTGACAACAGGTGACAGATAGACGTGGGTTTAAATAGTGACAGGGAGCCAATCAGGCAGTTGGCCCCAAAGAAGCGGGCACAGGTGCATCACATCGGTAATCATGACAGAGAGACACAATGTGGGGAAAAAAAAACAAAAATCACATTGTTTGATATTTAAATATTGTATTTGCAAATCATAGTGGAAAAAAAGTATTTAATCAATACCAAAAGTTCCTCTCAATACTTCATTATGTACCAGTTTTTGGCAACAACAGAAGCCAAACGTTCTCTGCAAATGTTCACAAGCTTTTTGCTGGTATTTTGGCCCATTCCTCCATGCTAATCTCCTCTAGAGCAGTGATGTTTTGGGGCTGTCGTTGGGCACCCACCACAGATTTTTTTACGGGGTTGAGATCTGGAAACTCACTAGGCCACTCCAGGACTTTGAAATACTTCTTACGCAGCCATTCCTTTGTTGTCCTGGCTGTGTGTTTGGGATCAATGGGATCATTGTCAAAGACCCAGCCACGTTTCACTTTCATTGCCCTTGCTGATGGAAGGACTATTTCACTTAAAATCTCTCGATACATAGCCTCATTCATTCTTTCCTCTACACAATACAGTCCCTTTGCAGAAAAACCGCCCAACACATGATGTTTCCACCCCCATGTTTCACAGTGAGTATGCGTTCTTCTCCTCCAAACACGAGAACCAGTGTTTCACCTGACCATAACACATTCCCTCAATCCTCGTCTGGATCTGGATCAACAGCTCTTTGGTCTTGGCCATAGTGGAGTTTGGAATGTGACTGACTTGGTTTGTGGACAGGGGTCTTTTATACCAAAAATGAGTCAAATTAGCTAACAATTAATACAGCTTACAAGTGAAGAAGCCTCATTAGACTTTATTAGAAGATGTTAGACTTGTTTGACCAACAGAAATCTTGCTTGATTGTAGGTAAAACATTAGAGAATTTGAGTTTGATATTACAATTTCAAAATAGAATTTGGGGTTTCATATCAAAACAGTTTGGCAAGTTTAAATCGAGAAAAGATTGTACATTTAGGTTTGATAACTTGGATAGGGTTTCAAATACATATTACTGTCTTGAAAAAGTGCTGTGCTTTTACCTGTTTATCTTTCCAGCTAACCATCAAGCTACTTCTTTAGCTATTTTTCACACTATCCAACCAGCTTTTTAAATTTCTTTGCATGCTATCTAGCTAACATTTTACCTTTTTTGCTGAATATCAAGCGAAATTTGGGGCTTGTTTTTAGCTAGCAATCTAGCTTGGTATTTAGAGCTCTATCTGGCTATTTAGATTAATTTCAATTATTTTAGCTAGCTATCTAGCTCCCTTTTGTTTGTTTTTACCTGTGTATCTTTCTAGCTAACTATCAGGTTATTTCTTTAGCTATTTTGCGCACTATCCAACTAGCTTTTTTACATTTCTTTGCATGCTATCTAGCTAACATTATACCATTTTTGAGGAATATCAAGCAAAATATTGGGCTTGTTTTTAGCTAGCAATCTAGCTTCGTATTTAGAGCTCTATCAGGCTATTCAGATTAATTTGATTATTTTAGCTAGCTATCTAGCTCCCTTTTAGTTTTTTTTACCTGTGTATCTTTATAGGGAACTATCAAGCTATTTCTTTAGTGATTTTGCACACTATCCAACTAGCTTTTTACATTTTTTGCATGCTATCTAGCTAACATTTTACCTTTTCTGCTGAATATCAAGCGAATTTTGGGGCTTGTTTTTAGCTAGCGATCTAGCTTTGTATTTAGAGCTCTATCTGGCTATTTAGATGAATTTCAATTATTTTAGCTAGCTATCTATCTCCCTTTTAGTTTTTTTACCTGTGTACCTTTCTAGCTAACTATCAAGCTACTTCTTTAGCTATTTTGCACGCTATCCAACTAGCTTTTTCACATTTCTTTGCATGCTATCTAGGTAACATTCTACCATTTTTGATAAATATCAAGCAAAATATTGGGCTTGTTTTTAGCTAGCAATCTAGCTTCGTATTTAGAGCTCTGTCAGGCTATTTAGATTAATTCGATTATTTTAGCTAGCTATCTAGCTCCCTTTTAGTTTTTTTTACCTGTGTATCTTTATAGCGAACTATCAAGCTATTTCTTTAGTGATTTTGCACACTATCCAACTAGCTTTTTACATTTTTTGCATGCTATCTAGCTAACATTTTACCTTTTTTACTGAATATCAAGCTACATTTTGGGCTTATTTTTAGCTAACGATCTATCTTTGTATTTAGAGCTCTATCTGGCTATTTAGATGCATTTCAATTAGTTTAGCTAGCTATCAAGCTCCCTTTTAGTTTTTTTTTTACCAGTGTATCTTTCTAGCTAACTACCAAGCTACTTCTTTAGCTATTTTGCACGCTATCCAACTAGCTTTTTACATTTCTTTTCATGTTATCTAGCTAACATTTAACCTTTTTTGCTAAATATCAAGCTACGTTTTGTGCTTCTTTTTAGCTAACGATCTATCTTCGTATTTAAAGCTCCATCCGGCTATTTGGATTAGTTTTAATTATTCTAGCTAGCTAGCTATCTCCCTTTTAGTTTTTTTACCTGTTTGCCTTTCTAGCTAACTATCAAGCTACTTTCTTAGCAATTTTGCAAGCTACCTAGCTAGGTTGCTACATTAGAAAATCATATCAAACTGGGTCCCCTTTTCAAAAAGTAACTCACAGCTTGAAAAAGGTTGGAGACCCCTGACCCATCGACTCGTTTTCTCACATACTCAGAAATTGATGGCGGGCCAGATTCAATCATTCAACGGGCCAGGTTTGACCCGCAGTCCGTATCTTGGACAAAGCTGCTCTAAATTTCGGTGGCTTCGCGTTTGCGTTGCTGCGCCTTTGAAATCTCCCGAACCCGTCGGTCTCTTTGTGAAAGGAAACCATTTGAGTCAGCAACTCAATTTACCTTGATGACTTTGAACAGCTCACGCGGGAGACGCAAACGCTCATACATCAAGTTGTTAAAGCGACAGTGACACACAGCGGAGACAGACAATCAGGGGACGTCCCCGACGTGTCGAGGGACGTGCCAACATACACTCGTACCCGTGACAAACTCAGCGTTAATGAGGTTTTCTAAGGAGGGGGGGGGGGGGGCACTTCCCCAGGGGGCGCTGCTGAGCCGTAGGTGTGATTGGAAAACATGTGCTTAGCTTGTGACTTAGTTATGCATGAGTTGTTGTTGTAAATGTAGGAATTGCTGTGGGAGTTTTGGGTCCGTCCGTTCCAAGAGTGTTGGATCAAAGAGAGAAAAGGGAAAATTGATGTGCCAATCATGGCTGAAAAAAAAACTTCAATTGAAACCATGACCCAGGCTTGAAAAAATCTCATTATGTTTATTTTTTCCGAGCTGTCACTTTTTTCTTTTTGTTCTCTATTAACTTTTTTCCTACATTTCTTTCTTACTTTTTTTCTGGCTTTTTTCAAAATCTTTCCTTCTTTTTTCTCTTCCTTTTGTTTCTTTTGTTCTCAGCTTTTCACTACTTTTTTATTTTGGTATTTTTCTCATTTTTGTTCTATTCCCCCCTTTTTTTAAGTCATTTTGTGCATAATTTTATATAATATTTTGGTCATGTTGGGATTAAAGAAGCAAAAACAACCTGAAGAGCCGTTTGGGACCCGAAAGAGCCGGTTCCTTTTTAGTGAGCCGAGCCGAAGAAGCCGGTTCTCGACATACTCTACTAACTTTACTCAACTTCGTACTACTTCGACTCGACTTCAAAATACCGCATTAAGGACGCGGAAAGCAAGTCTCTCTCGCAATTGGAAGTGGGTCTTCCGTAATGGGCAATGGCGGTGTCAGGGACAGAAAAACAAGTCCATAGCTGGGACAGGGGAGCAAAACAGGGTCGGGGTCAAAAACGGGTCGTAAGTCGGGACAGGAGAACAGACATGGTCAGGATAAAAACGGGTCGTAGCCGGAGACAAACGGGAGCAAAAACGGGACGGGCGGGAGTCAGGGTCAAAAAAGGCTTGCCTTGTATCAACAGAGGTTCGCAGACGGACTGATAACAGGGGATTGATAGGACTGGGTTTAAATGGGGACAGGAAGCCAATCAGATAGCCCGCAGCAGCTGGCACCGAATGAGCGGGCACAGGGGATTCAAATCGGTAATCATGACAGTACAGACGCTCCACTACTTACAAACATTCGAGTAACATGAACCGGTAGATACGAATATTTTTTTGGGGAAGTTGAATAATATCCGGACATTGCTGTAAGTTGGATTCTGTATTGTGTGGACCTTTTTCAGAGTACAGGACATTACTCTAGTGCTTCTTTCCACTGCTACCAGCATGTGGTGGCACTGTGAAAGCTCACCCAGCATCCATCCCGAAGAAGAAATATCAAGAGGTGAAAAGTGGAATAAGAAAGATTGATGCGGTTGAGAAAATAGTTGGATCGCTATTTTTTCAGCCACTTTTTACCACGAAGGAGGAAGTCGCCTAACTCTTGAAGCTCATCTTCTAAAAGTAAGTTAAACTTAACTTAATTTATCTTAACAGAGCATACTATTTCATGATTTTTTTTAAAAAACAATACAGGTTACTTATAAAAGCCTTAAACATATTTATATAAACCTTAGACATACAAATTATCTCTCGGAAGCAACTTACGAACAAATGCATCTTCTTGTTTGTAAGTAGGGCAGCGTCTGAACTTATTTTCGGTTGCATTACACAAAACGGTGACATCTGGTGGTCAAATAATATACTGTCCCTCAAAATACTTATTTTTCAACCCCAAACTTTAAATTCGATCATGAAAACCAAAATTGCCACCTCAACTCTAGTTGTAAACTGACTTTGAAACACATTTTAAATGAATTTAAAGTCGTAAAATTGCTAAAACTGTGACGGTTGCCATGGCGCCCAATTGGCCCCGCCCGTGTGGCACCAGCTGCGGCTCATTAACATATTGGCTTTCCGTATTTATAAGCTCAGTGCGCTCTCTCTTTCTTTGTCAGTCCGTCAATGAACTTCTGCCCCGCAAGACGTTGGTTTCGACTCGGTCCAGTCTGTCCCTGTTGGTATTTCCTGTACAGTATTGTTCTCGTTTATTTTGGCCTGTTTAATATGGGTGTTCAGTTTAGTTTCCGTCTATTTTTGCCCTGTTTATTATTTTCTCCAGTTTGGTTCCCGTCTAGTTTGTCCTGTTTCTTTTCGATATCCTGATTCATTATCTATCCTGTCTGTTCCGTCCTGTCCGGTATCGACCCCATCTGTCCAATATCAACTCGGGCAATTGGAATCGATCTCGTCGGTCTCTGGCTTCCTATCATTCCACGCCAGATTGCTGCCTAACGTGCATGACTCCCCATTTTCCGTAAAATAAAAAGCTTGTGTGAGAACGTCACGCGTTTGGGTCCTGATCCTGTTCTGGTTCATGACAAAAAAACAGGCTTGAAAACTGACTTCATAACCCGAACCCCTTCTTCAAAACCTGACCTGTGTGTAAAACCTTAAATGCCACCCCTCTTCAAACCCTATTTTTTTAAAACTACCTCTTCTTCAAAGCTCTCATGTTAAAAATGTTTAAAAACTAGGTTTTCAAAACCCTACCGATAGGAACATCTGTCAAACTGAGGTTTTAATGTTCTATCTCAGATAAGAGACCCTAACTCTAGTGCGGAAACCCTAACCCTAACTAACGCTAAAGTGGGACTTCCGTGACGAGCGATGGCGGTGTCGGGAACGGTAAAAACGGGTCAGTTGCCAGGATAGAAGAGCAAAAACGTGGTCGATAACAGAAAACGGGTCGTTATTCGGGACGGGAGAACAGACGTGGTCGAGATCAAAACAGGTCGTAATTCGGGACGGAAGAGCAGACATGGTCGAGATCAAATACATTGTAGCGGGAGAAAAACGGGAGCAAAAACACAGGACAGGCGAAAAATGGCTTGCCGTGTAAAACGGAGATTCTCAGACGGACCGACAAAAGCGGACTGAAGGGACAGAGTTGAAATACTGACAGGCAGCCAATACGTCACTCTAGTGCGGAAACCCTAACCTAAGTATTTCCTAGGGGAGGAAATAAATACCTGTGTTTACTGTGAACACATCCCCTTTTAAACCTTCTCTAAAGTCATTCAAGCGTAAAAAATAAATAAAAAGAGATTCTTGAAGAGGCCCCGCTGAGAGCACTTCTCGAAAATGACGTAATCGTCGAAACTCCGAAGAAGAAACCGAATGCACTTGCAGACTTAAGCCTCCGACCCGGGTCGAAGAGCGCTAGCGCGATGTCACGCGCTATCGGGAACGCAAAACATCTGGAGCGCTAAACAATAACAGAAAGGAAAGCAAAACTTTAGCGTTAGCGCTACCATTAGCTTAACTTTGACCTCTATCCTGTGACTGACTTCCACATTCTCAACTGTCGTGCGAGTTGGTGTACATGCTAACTGTGTGTCTGCTAAAACGGCGTAACGTTAGCTCCACCGGCTGGAACTCATTATCTGAACTCTCACTCTCGCACAAAAACTCCGGGAGACACAAACACGTACACGCCTTTTCCTCTCATGCCGACTTATTTCCTTCTCACGGACATCCCCGAGTTTGTTTTTCACATTTACGCCGACGTCACGTAGAACAGGGGTGAGCAACGTGATGCCTGAGGACACTGTTGGGGACCAGTGTTGGGCTTGTTACTTTCAAATACGTACAGGGTTTGGTTCCTGCCATGTTTCTTAGGTTAGGTGTTAGGCTAAGGTTAGGAGCTAGGGTTTGGGTTTCAAATAAGAGTTCCAAAATTGGATTAGACCAAGGGTTAGGAACTAGGGTTTAGAATCCAAAAATAGTCTGCATTGATATAGCACTTTTCAAGACACTTAAGAACTCCCAGAGCGCTTTACAATGTGCTTCACACTTACCCATTGACGCACACACTCACACACCGATAGCAGCATCAGCCATGCCAAGGACACGTCAACATATAACACGGAGGAGCCAGGAGTCTAACCTGTGACCCCCTGATCCCAAGTGCTTTATGCCCTGACCCACTAGACTATCATATCAATGTTAATATTTATTTTAAAAAAATCCTAGAGAGATGAATAAAGTATCTATCCATCTAGACATCTATCTAGACATCTATCTAGACATCTATCTAGACATCTATCTAGACATCTAACCAGACATCTATCTAGACATCTATCTATCTAGACATCTATCTAGACATCTATCTATCTATACATCTATCTAGACATCTATCTAGACAACTATCTAGACATCTATCTAGACATCTATCCATCTATCTAGACATCTATCCATCTATCTAGACATCTATCTATCCATCTATCTATCTATACATATATCTAGACATCTAGATATCTATCTATCTAGACATATACCTAGACATCTATCCATCTATCTATTTATCTAGAGATCTATCTATTCAGACATCTAGACATATATCTATTTAGACATCTAGAAATCTATCTATCTAGACATATATCTATCTATCTAGACATCTATCTAGACATCTATCTATCTAGACATCTATCTAGACATCTATCTATCTAGACATCTATCTAGACATCTATCTAGACAACTATCTAGACATCTATCTAGACATCTATCCATCTATCTAGACATCTATCCATCTATCTAGACATCTATCTATCCATCTATCTATCTATACATATATCTAGACATCTAGATATCTATCTATCTAGACATATACCTAGACATCTATCCATCTATCTATTTATCTAGAGATCTATCTATTCAGACATCTATCTATCTAGACATCTAGAAATCCATCTATCTAGACATCTATCTATCCATCTATCTATACATATATGTAGACATCTAGATATCTATCTGTCTAGACATATACCTGGGCTTCTATCCATCTATCTATTTATCTAAAGATCTATCTATTCAGACATCTAGACATATATCTATCTATTTAGACATCTAGACATCTATCTATCTAGACATCTATCTAGACATCTGTCTATCTAGACATCTATCTAGACATCTATCTAGACATCTATCTATCCATCTATCTAGACATCTATCCATCTATCTAGACATCTATCTATCCATCTATCTATCTATACATATATCTGGACTTCTAGATATCTATCGATCTAGACATATACCTAGACCTCTATCCATCTATCTATTTATCTAGAGATCTATCTATTTAGACATCTAGACATTTATCAATCTAGACATCTAGACATCTATCTATCCATCTATCCATCTATCTATCTATTTATGTCGAAAAATGTTTATTTTTTACACAGTGGAATCCCTATCTATTGGTTGCTACCATGTTTTTGCCATCTTGCTGCTACGCTGTTATCATTTAGCATTGTTTTTTGTACGCATTAGACAGCAGTGCCCTCCAGTGGTCAGATTTGACACAATAGGACTTAAATGTTCACTCGGAATTTTTTGAAATTGGTGTAAGGGAGACCGGGTAGAGTTGTAACACATTTTGCTTTCTCCCTCGCATGTCACGGTTGCCATGGCCCCCAATTGGCCCCGCCTGTGTGGCGCCAGCTGCGGTTCATTCACAGATTGGCTTTCTGTCTATTTAAGTTCTGTGCTCTCATTTTTCCTTTGTCAGTTTGTCAGCGAACCTCTGCCCCGCAAGACGTGGGTTTTGACTCGGTCCTGTTTTTTAGTTGGTATTCCCTAAATACCAACAGGACAAAAATAAACGTTGTTCCCGTTTATTTTTGTCCTATTCAGTTTCCAGTTTTGTTCCCGTCTATTTTTGTCCTGTTTATTATTCCCTCCAATTTTCGTTCCATCTAGTTTGTCCTGTTTATTTTCAATATCCTGTTTCTTTATCAATCCTGTCTGTCCCATCCTGTCCGGTATCGACCCCAGACGTGGGTTTTGACTCAGTCCGGTTTCCTGTTGGTATTCCCTGTCCGGTATTGTTCCCGTTTATTTTTGTCCTGTTTAATATTGGTTTCCAGTTTCGTTCCCGTGTATTTTTGTCCTTTTTATTATTATCTCCAGTTTTCTTCCCATCTAGTTTGTCCTTTACTTTCGTTATCCTGTTTCACTATCAATACTGTCTGTCCATACTGTCCGGTATCGACCCCATCTGTCTGATATCAACTCGGGCAATTGATATCGATCTCGTCAGCTTCTGGCTTCCTTTCATTTCACGCCAGACTGTTGCATAACGTGCATGACTCCCCATTTCCCATAAAATAAAAGGCTTGGGTGAAAACGCCACGCGTTTGGGTCCTGATCCTTTTCCGGTTCTTGACAATAATCATAACATTATTACTTTGATAATCACATATTTCATTTAGTTGTTATAAATGCACATCATATTCATGCACATATTTCAATGAATTATTCATAAGAATGTATTATTTGATATCATTGTAATTTCCCTGCGATAGTCTTAGCCTTATCATACAGCATTGAAGATTCAGCCATGTGCAGTTCTAATGTCTTATACATGGAGTTCTTCTTTTGGCCTTGTAAAGTGAGTTTCCAGAAGAGTCTGTTATTGTTTGATGTTCCATTTTGCAAATCTAAACCCTTTCCTATGAAAACTGTGGTCAACCATTTGTCTTTGCATTTCGGTGGGGGAATGCTCTCCTGTCAATTGGTCCGGAGATCATTCCGTTTCCTTGAGTTTGTAATTCTGTAATAAATATCCTCAACTGAACTGTTTTCTCCAGCCTTATTTTTTCTGGGTCCGAATAGTCGGTCTAAATTCCAGGAATTGAACACGCAGCGAGACATGGATTGTCTACGCCTACAATTAGCTTTGTTTTGCAATGTTAATTGTGTTTTTATAAGTTACTGTCAGGACCAGAACGGATACAGGACCCACTTACGTTTCTCTCAGTTTTATTAGAGAAAAGGAAAGGGTTGCACCCACGATCCAGTGATCGCTGCACGCGGGAAGCAGGTCGCTCTGAACGCGGCGGGCGGTGTCGGGAACGGGAAAAAACGGGTCAGTAGCCGGGGCAGTAGAGCAGAAAACGTGGTCGGGATCAGAAACGGGTCAGAAGCCAGGAGAGGAGAGTAGACGTAGTCAGGATCAAAAAAACGGGTCGAAGCCGGGAAACAGACGGGTGCAAAAGGAAGTGGGAGTAAGGGTCGAAAAAGCTTGCCTAGAGTAAACTGAGGTTCGCAGACGGACTGACGTGGGTTTAAATAGTGACAGGGAGCCAATCAGAGTGGGCACAGGTGCTTCACATCAGTAATCATGACAGTTACATATTTTTTTCTTCCTTTATCTCTCTTTTTTTTTGTTATAGTATTTTTCCCTTTGTTTCTTTTCTTTCCATTTTTATGTTTTATGTGTTTTTCCTTATTTTCTTCCTTTTTAAGTCTTCTGTGCATAACGTTAAATAGTAATTGGTAATACAGGGGAAAAAGCAACCCAAACAACTTGAAGAGCCGTTTGGGACCCGAAAGTGCCGCTTTTTTTGTGAGTTGAGACACACACAAAAATGCTTTTTAAATATAGTCGGGATTCCCATCCTGCAGGGTTGGGTAGGGTTGCTTCAACTGGATTACTTTCAATTACTTTTGGATTACACCAATACGAAATATGCTAATAAAAGACAAAAGAAACTAAATGTGAATAAACTTACTAAATTTTGTGCAGGCTCGGGGAGTAACAGAACACATGGAACGGCAAAAATGATGTTGGGAAGCTGTTTGGATTTCTTTTCATTTTGTTTCTGTCGCATTTTAGTTTTAACGGAGATCAAAGAGATCAAAGCCAGGAGAGAAAGCTTACCACGTGTTGTGAGTCATCATGTTATTCATATTTAGCTTCACACCACTGTGTTTTGTATTTGCTCGGAAATTCTTTGACATACAACTTCTTTTTACAGTCACGGAAATAGTTACTTACCCTCTTAACTAGTTACTATTATTTTAGAGTAATTCAGTTACTAACTCAGTTACTTTTTGGAACAAGTAGTGAGTAACTACAGCTGATTACTTGCCAAACACTGCAAATAAGCTTCAGATCATCCAATATCGAATAACTTTGATTAATAGAAATATATAAAAAGAAGATCATGGAATTGAAGAATTTAGGTTTTGATTTATGGATTATGATTCTATTTTTAGATACGTGCCCAAATGTCAGTAGGTTCGAAACCACGTGACGTTGCCGTGAACAAGCGCCAAACTTGTGAATGCGTGTCAGCAGCAAACTACGCAAAAAAAACATCCCCGAAAATTCCACGTCAAGAAGAAAATATTGAAGCGATCACATGTTGCCGAAAAAGCATCCAAGCGAACTTACCTCCTGCCGTGGATCAAAGTAGAGAGCGCGTAAACGTCACGCGGAGATGAGCATCCCACGCGTGGACGACTTGGCCGTATGAAAAACGGTATCGGTTCCAAGCTCTCCTCCTCGGCCGCGGTTAGTCCCCCCCCAAAATCGGTGTAAAGACTCTCCAAGTCCCCGCTCGGATGTTCCGCCAGCTCAGGGAAAGCACATCCTGTCACATTATATTCAGCACGTCTTCCTCCCTTCCTCCTCCTCCGTCCGCGTCTTCGTGCACGCGTGCGTCTATCTGCGTGCGCGTTCACGCGATCGTCTGGACGCGAGTGCCGTGGCCCGGTAGCTCGGAGTGGACGTCTGCCGGGATGCTTGCACTCTACCGGGATCAAGAATTCATTCGAGGAGACGTAAAAGGGGGGAGGGCGGTTGGCATTTCGAGGTAGGAGGGGTCGGGAGTCGAAAACAGTGGCGGTTCGACACTAATTTACTCCCTGGGCGAGACCCCCTCCAAACGTCACCTCCCCACCCCAAAAATGCCACGACACATATTTACCACAAATTTAAGAGTTAGATATATTCGTCAATTGCTTAAATAAAAAATATAAATAATAAATATATATATATAAATACTCTCGGGCAGCACAGTGGTTTGCGCGTGTGCAGGCACAGTTCTAAGGTCTTGGGAACCTCCTGTGTGGGTTCAAATCCAGCTACCGGACTTCCTGTGCGGAGTTTGTATGTTCTCCCCGTGCTTGCGTGGTTTTCTTCCGGGCACTCCGGTTTCGTCCCACATTCCAAAGACATGCGTTTCAGGTTAATTGGACGGTCCAAATTGCCCCTAGGTGTGAATGAGCGAGCGAGTTGTCTGTCCCCTGTGCCCTGCGATTGGCTGGCAACCAGTTCAGGGTGTCCCCTGCCCACTGTCCGATGATTGCGCGGATGGGCTCCAGCACCCCCGCGACCCTACTGAGGATAAGCGGTGTAGCTAATAAGATGAGATGAGATGAGATATATATATAACTACTCACGGGTTCTAAGGTCTTGGGAACCTCCTGTGTGGGTTCAAATCCAGCTACCGGACTTCCTGTGTGGAGTTTGTATGTTCTCCCCGTGCTTGCGTGGTTTTCTTCAA
The DNA here is from genome assembly GCF_059441175.1 of Urocampus carinirostris. Taxonomy (NCBI): domain Eukaryota; kingdom Metazoa; phylum Chordata; class Actinopteri; order Syngnathiformes; family Syngnathidae; genus Urocampus; species Urocampus carinirostris. The sequence goes on along the minus strand of NC_142350.1, from coordinate 65,189,066 downwards.
GGCACACCGGTTTCCTCCCACATTCCAAAGACATGCATTTCAGGTGAATTGGACGGTCCAAATTGTCCCTAGGTGTGAGTGGGCGAGCGAGTTGTCTGTCCCTGTGTGTCAACCAGTTCAGGGTGTCCCCTGCCCACTGCCCGATGATTGCTGGGATGGGCTCCAGCACCCCCGCGACCCTACTGAGGAGAAGCTGTGCAGCTAATGAGATAATGAGATAAATACTCACGTTGATTTGACCCAATGCGTTCCCAGCAAAAATGATGCGTCTAGGACGCGGGGACTCGGGCAAACGAGAACACTGCACTATTCAAATGCAATTTGCTTAACCGCAAGTAACTTGTTTCGACTGATTATGAATCAGTTTGATGAATTGCTCAATTCAGACCTGAAGCTACAACATGGAAGCTAGTTAACGAACTAATGTGAACTGAAGTGTCACGACCAGACAGAACGGAATTAGCGACGTCCTAAAACCAAAGCAACTGTCCGGCCCGCTAAACTTTCTGTCCAAACAAGGAGAAAACTCAATTGAGAAGCAACCAGGAGACCAATGTTCCCTGTAATTTTCCTTACGGGTCTGAGCGTTCACACAAAGTCGGTGAGCAACGCTTGAAACAACAGTGAGCAACCATAATCCCAAGTGTGGCAAGATAATTCATTATCAAACATGTCCAAAACTTGACATCAAGTTACATTTTGCCGAGTTTTTCTCTTTTGAACGAATTGACTAATGTACTATTGCAAAGGTTGTACGGCCTACAAACGTCGTTTGTTCTTACAATTCTTTCACAAGATATCCATTTCTTTTTATTTCCTGATATATTTTGTCGCATAATATTAACATTTTTGGGGGTTTATTTAGTCGGTTGCAAGATACAGAACTGTACAATGTTGGTAACAAGATTCACTTGATATAATTGGAAATGTTTTGAATGCAACACAAACTTTTTCTTATTTTTTCCGTATTTTTTTCTACTTTTTTTTAAAATTCCTTTAAAAAAAATGTCATTGTGTTACTTTTTTTCTTTTTGTTCTCTGTTTACTTTTTTTCCTACATTTCTTTCTTTTCTTTTCCTTCTTTTTTTCTCTTCCTTTTGTTTCTTTTTTTCCTCAGCTTTTCACTACTTTTTCATTTTGGTATTTTTTTCTTTTTTGTTCTATTCCCCCCTTCTTTTAAGTCATTCTGTGCATAGTTTTACATAATATTTGGTCATGTTGGGATTTACAGAAACAAAAACAACCTGAAGAGCCGTTTCGGACCCGAAAGAGCCGGTTCCTTTTAGTGAGCCGAGCCGAAGAAGCCGGTTCTCGACCAACTCTACTAACTTTGCTCAACTTCGTTCTACTCTGACTCAACTTCAAAATACCGCATCTAGGACACAACGTCAGGGGGAACCCTTGTATTTTTACCTTCATGCACTGTAACTTTGACTTAAGTCGCTTCTTAATTAGTAATTTTGAGCCCTGATTTTTGTGAGCCGGCTAGATTTTCTTGTGTGCAGAGAATGTGCGAGCAGTGCGCAATTGCGCACGCGCGCAGCTTAGAGGGAACACTGCAGGAGACCAAAAATCGCATTGGAAGACCTGCGGGCATACACATCTGAGGTGCGACAATCTGGAGATAAGATGACTACTTGTCATACTCTGCCTAAATCTGCCTGTTACGGGAGAGTGGCAAGAAGAAAGCCCTTTCTTGTCACGACCAGAACGGAAGTAGGACCCAGATGCGTAACGTTAATAATAATAATAATAATAATATCCTTTGTATTGTCATTCTTTGTAACAATGTACACAGAACGAAATGTCGATACACCTGACCCGTTGTAGCGAGCCGATGCAGCCGCAGCCAACAGAGGGCGCTGCCATTTTACCAATTAGGTATGACTCGGCCGAGGCGCGAACCAGCGACCTCCCAGTCTCAAAGCGGGCACACTACCATCTAGGCTACTAATCACAAGTTTATTGATATTTAGAGGAAAGGCAGCGGCCGAGATCCGGTGCTCGCTGGACGCGGGAAGCAAGGCGCTCACAGAATCGGAACGTGTGGATCTTCCGGAGCGGGAGATCGTGGTGTCAAGAACGGAAAAACAGGTCGATAGCCAGGACCGGAGAGCAAAACGCGGTCGGGGTCAAAAATGGTTCGTAAGCCGGGACAGAGAGAAAAACGTGGTCAGGATCAAAAACAGGTCGGAGCTGGAGACTAACGGGTAAATCAGGAACGGACGGGTGGAAAACGGGTGCAAAAAGCGGGACCGACGGGAGTCAGAGTCAAAGCGCTTGCCTTGTAGAAACGGAGGTTCACTGATGGACTGACCACAGGCGAGACTTGACTTGACTTGACTTGAATCATGACATAAAGTACCTAATTGCTTTCTTAATTCCTGCAATAAACATGAAACAAGGTCCTGTTGCAAAGAACATTCGTTTACAATTATTATTATTGTTATTCTCCAGGGTAAATGAACTCGAGATTTCTTCGTGGTTATTGACAGCCAAAAGCGGTGCGTTTACGTGCATATTTGTGCGTGTTTATGTTCGTTTTGGTGTGTTTTGACGTACGTTTTTGTGCATGCGTTTACGTGTATGCGTTTACATACGTTTTCAGTGCGTTGTTTTTTGTATGTTTTAGTGCGTGTTCAGGTACCTCTTTGTGCTTGTTCACGCAAGTTTTTCTGTGTTTTTACGTACGTTTTTGTGCATGCAATTTGGTGCATGCGTTTTGGTGCATGCGTTTTGGTGCATGCGTTTACATACGTTTTCAGTGCGTTGTTTATTGTATGTTTTAGTGTGTATTCAGGTACCTTTTTGTGCTTGTTTACGCAAGTTTTTCTGTGTTTTTACGTACGATTTTGTGCATGCATTTACGTACGTTTTGCGCGTATTTACTTACCTTTTTGGTCTTTTTACGCATGCTTTTGTGTGTGTTTAGGTGCGTTTTCTGTGCGTGGTTTTTTTGTATGTTTTTGTGCGTGCTTACAGACATTTTTGTGCTTGTTTACATATGTTTTTCTATGTTTTTACATAGGTTTTCGTGCATGCGTTTACGTATGTTTTGTGCGTGTTTACTTACTTTTTTGTGTCTTTTTACGTATGTTTTTGTGTGTGTTTAGGTGCGTTTTCTGTGCGTGTTTTTTTTTGTATGTTTTTGTGCGTGCTTACAGACATTTTTGTGCTTGTTTACATATGTTTTTCTATGTTTTTACATACGTTTTCGTGCATGCGTTTACGTACGTTTTGCGCGTGTTTACTTACGTTTTTGTGTAATTTTACGTATGTTTTTTATGTTTATGTGCATTTTTGTGTGTGATTCTGTACGTTTTGTATTTATGTGCGTTTTTGTGTGTGTTTACTTCCGTTTTTGTGCAAGTTACGTTCGTTTTTGTGTGCTTTTCTGTGCGTGTTTTTTCTGTATGCGCGTTTAAGTACATTTTTGTGCATGTTTACGTACGTTTTTGTGCGTGTTTCCATATGCTCTTGTGCATTTTTACGTACATTTTTGTGCATGTTTACGTACGTTTTAGTGCTTGCTTTTGTACGTTTTTGTGCATGTTTATGTTCATGCTGATTGTTATTTTACTATATTGTTTACTGTTTGTATTTGTGTGTATTTATTTTGCACTTTAATTGTAGGATGAATTTGTTGCCGTGAGGTGCAATAAATATTACAAGGTCTATATCATAACTACCATTCTCCTCATAAAATTTCAAATTCTTTCACAAACAACAACTCTTTTTTAAAGTAACGGAAAATGTTATTTCCCTGGTAACTAGTAACTTTTTTGGAAGAATTAGTGAGTAACTATAACTAAGTACTTAAAGTAACGTGCCCAACACTGAAAATGGATGATGTTCCCACATGTTTTATGTTTTTCCCACATTCATGTTTCTTTTAAAACCTTGCAGGAAACAATTTAACGAGGCGACAACACCCTCTAGCGTTCAAATCAATGAAACGCACCCATCTGGTAACCTGACTATTATATTTCCTTCTCGCCTGGTTGTGGTTTATACGGTAATATTAATTTGATAAATGAGGGAACTTACCCTAAGTTGTTCTACTGCTTGTAGACATGTAATAAAAATACTGTACAGGTAAGATCTTATTCCGTGTTTGAGATATAGAATAGAAGAGAAGAGAAGAGAAGAGAAGAGAAGAGAAGAGAAGAGAAGAGAAGAGAAGAGAAGAGAAGAGAAGAGAAGAGAAGAGAAGAGAAGAGAAGAGAAGAGAAGAGAAGAGAAGAGAAGAGAAGAGAAGAGAAGAGAAGAAAAAAGAATAGAATAGAAGAAATAGATGAGAAGTGAAGAGGAGAGGAGAAAAAAGAATAGAATAGAAGAAATAGATGAGAAGTGAAGAGGAGAGGAGAAAATAGAAGAGAAGAATATAGAAGACAAGAGAAGAGAAGAGGAGAAAATAAAATAGAAGAGAAGAGAAGAGAAGAGAAGACAAGAGGAGAAAATAAAATAGAAGAGAAGAGAAGAGGAGAAAATGAATAGAAGAGAAGAGAAGTTAACAGAATAGAAGAGAAGAGACAATAACAGAATAAAATAGAATACAAGAGAAGAGACAATAACAGAATAGAAAAGAAGAGAAGAGAAGATAAAGAGACAATAACAGAATAGAAAAAGATAAAAGAGAAGAGAAGAGGAGAAATAGAATAGAAGAAAAGGCAAGAGAAGAGAAGAGAAGAAAAAAAACAGAATAGAATAGAATAGAATAAAATACGATAAAATAAAATAAAACAGAAGAAAAGAGAAGAGGAGAAAATAGAATAGAATGGAATAGAATAGAAGACAAGACAAGACATGAGAAGAGAAAATAATAGAACAGAATAGTATATATAGTATAGCCACTATTTTCATTGATTAGAGTAGAATTTTTTTAATAGAATAGAATTTACTTTTATTGTCATTCTTCGTAACAATGCACACGGAACGAAATGTCGATACATACAAAAACAACCGCAATGTTGCAGTACGTCGAGATTAAACGTTGAACTCCAGGATATATATGCCATAAAATACTTTCAAAAAGAATATAAGGATATTAAACTGTGTGTGCATTAAATTACAGTCCTTTTAAAAAAGGTGCACTGAAAAGAACACGGATCAGTGGAAAGAGCTAGGATATTTCTCAAGCCACTTTCTGCACATTATATAGAAATTTCTTGTCAGATAATACAACAAAAAGACCAATCATACATGAATTCACGTTTTAGAACATGTGAGGGTGTCCATTATATTCTGGTTCACTTCCTTATTACCCATCCAGACAAAAGATAAAGGAAATTTGCTATTTTTTCCGCCGCCCACACACAGTTGCAGCATGCTCGCTCAATGCATTAAGCTGTCAGTTCCTATGTGACAGCTGATTATTACTTGAAGGCTGCTATTAGGGGCAAGTATGGGAGGTATTCTTCAAGTCACTCACTGACGTTTAGTGGGTTGCCAAGATTGGGTATTGATCTGATATTTTCATGCAAAAACATGATTGTTTTTTTATGTTGAAATGTTAATTATTGGTCCATCACATAATCATAAAAATATGCTATTGGCTATACTACTTCCCACAATGCCCTTCTCTTTGTTGAGTCCAGAATCTTGTGTATCCAACTTGAATTTGTTCTATTATGGGTGGCACAACTTACACTGATGATAAAGGGAGAAGTAAAAACATAAGGGTCGTGACAATCTTTGCGGGTAAAACCTTTAAAAAAAATCAGTTTAATTTTCAATCCACAATAGGTTTTTTTTAATCCTCCGTTATAAAGCAATATTACTTTGCATACCTAACATCAGAACGGTTGTGTGCTCAAAAAATATTGTGTGTATGTGGTGCTACGTCTCTAAGATGCCTGTGTGCTATTGGTGGACTTCATACACGATGCAGGTCTGCTATTGGTTAGCAATACGGTATCATAGAATTATGCTATTGGCTGAACTACTTCCCACAATGCCTTTCTCTATTCGTTCATATTAGAATCTCATGTAACAAAGATGAATTTGTTTAAGAGTCCTAAAATCTGCAGTAATGTGAAAGGGAGAAGTAAAAACACAAAGGTCGTGACAATCCTTTCAAGTAGAAGTTTTCAAATCGGGTTCGTTTTTAATCCACCAAAGGCTTCTAAACCCCGCTTGACGGCAATTTCAGTTTGCAAGCCCAACCCTTCGGGGATGAATAAAGTATCTACCTATCTATCTATCTATCTATCTATCTATCTATCTATCTATCTATCTATCTATCTATCTATCTATCTATCTATCTATCTATCTATCTATCTATCTATCTATCTATCTATCTATCTATCTATCTATCTATCTATCTATCTATCTATCTATCTATCTATCTATCTATCTATCTATCTATCTATCTATCTATCTATCTATCTATCTATGTAAATGCAGTGACTTTTTCTCAAAACCTGTTCTGGATATTGACAAATATAGTATCACCCAGAGTGACTCAGTCATAAATTTAGGTGGCATATTTGTCTTTCCAAACACACGTCAAAGAATATAACTAGAACATCTTTTTTCCATTTTTGCAACATTGCTAAAGTTCGCCCTAAGCTGTCTCGGTCAGAACCAGAACAGGAAACAGGACCCACTCGCGTAACGTTACTCACAGTTTTATTGGGGAAAAAAGATCCGATCCGGAGAACGTTGGTCGCGGGGAGTAGGTTGCTCAGCTGCGGAAGTGGGACTTCCGTGGCGAGCGATGACGGTGTCGGGAAGGAACAAAAGAGTCGAAATCAAACAGATGGTGGCGGGAGAAAAACAAGAGCCAAAACACGGAGATTCGCAGATGGACCAACAAACGGCTACTGACAGGACAGAGTTTAAATATTGACAGGGAGCCAATCCGTCAACGAGCTTCAGCTAGCGCCTACGGGCGGGGCCAAATAGGCACCATGGCATCCGTGACAGTCTCAGTCCCATGTGGAGAGATAGTAATTCACACGTTTGTTACCTCCCGTCTCGGTGACTGTAATACACTACTCTCCGGTCTCCAAACTCTACTCTCCGGAAGTCCAAAATCAAGAGCCTTCAGCTGGTACAAAAGGCTTTTAACTAAGAGAGATTACTAAGATCACATGACCCCGATTTTAGCTAACCTGCATTGGCTCCCTGTTGGCTTAAGATGTGATGGTCTACAAAATCATGCATGGACTTGCTCCTTCACATCTTTCAGATTTAATATCCCCCTATGTTCCTGCCTGGAGCTTTTGCTCTGAAAATGCTGGTCTACTAGTGATCCCAGGAGCCAAGAAGAAATCCACAGGTCGATGGCCGGACCGGTGTCAAGGACGGAAAAACAGGTCAATAGCCGGGACTGGTGAACAAAAAACGTGGTCGGGAACAAAAACAGGTCGTAAGCTGGGACGGGAGAGCAATCATGGTTGGAATCAAAAATAGGTTGGAGCCGGCAACAAATGGGGAGATCAGAAACAGACAGGTGGAAAAACGGGTACAAAAACGGGACAGGCGGGAGTCAGGGTCAAAATGCTTGCCGTGTAACAACAGAGGTTTGTTGACGGACTGACAACCGGAGAGTGAAAGGACTGGGCTTAAGAAGGGACAGGGAACTAATCAGGTAGCCCGCAGCGGCTGGCGCCAAATGAGCGGGCACAGGTCATACTAATAAGTAATCATGACAGATTTGGCTTTTGCAAGAAGCCACATGGGAGAGATACATAACACGTAAAACAAGGTGCTCTGGTCAGATGAGACTAAAATTAAACTTTTTGGGATGAATGCAAAGCGGCGCAAGAGTAACCCTGCACATCACCCTGAAAACATTATCCCCACTGTCAAACATAGTGGTGGCAGCATCACGTTCTTGAGTTGCGTTTCTTCAGCAGGGACTGGGAAGATTGCTCGAGTATGAAGTGTAGATAGAAAGTATAGCAAACCCTCAAGTGATTGCATGGAAACATAGTTACCCCGGATAGGGAGACAGACTTCTTGGGGGACGCGGGACGATTTTTTTATTCCGAGGGGGACGGGACAAAAAATAATTGAGAACCAATGCCATAACCTAAGTATAAAACCATTCATCATCAAATTTGCTGTTGAACTTTTTCTCAATCCCGGCAGGATTTAACATGATCAATTTTTTTCATCTTTTTTCATCCTGTCTACTTATTTGTGAGCCAACAGGCAGCTGCATTTTTCCTAGTCTCAAGTTTGATATCCAGAGTAAATATCACTCTTAATGATGTTGGATTGGGTGCGCATAATATGGCCCGCGGGGTGATAGTTTGAGGCCCCAGCAGTGTTCTGGTTTGCTCGCGTCCCTGCGTCCTAGACGCATCATTTTTGCTGGGGACGCATCGTCTCAAATCAACGTGCGTCCCCGGGAAGCAACTTTTTTGACACAAAATTGTCATTATTACCCCATTACATTTTTTTTTCAAACAAAGAGTTACCGCACTCCAAACTTTTCGTCAGGCCATTGTTGTTTTGGTCTCGCGGTTCGAGTTTTCGTCTGCACGCCGATCTCGAGTTGTGTAGTGAAAAGTCCGTCTCTTTTTAGAAAACCGGCTTTTTCGGCTCAAATCGTTCAAGAGAGCCGGCTCTCAAACGGCTCACTTGCTTTGATGCATTATATTACGAATTATTATATTGTATAAAGAAGTTAAGAAAAAAAGGAAGGAGAAAATAAAAAAAGACAGGTTTGTGGTTATCCCTTTAATTGGTATATTACCGACAATAATTTGATGCAGAAAATGAATTAATAATTTGATGAGTAAAACTGAATGAATATATAGATTTTTATTACATATTTGTCACCGATTTACAATTTAAACCTCGATAACGCTAAATTTTGGGGACCTATAGATCTCTGTTGGGACCCATAGATTTTTGAAAATGCGAGTCCCCGGGACCCATCACTTTTCACAGGTCAAATGAACACTGCCCCAGCCTCAATATGAAAGATAAAGGAACAGTGTGTATTATTTGCTCCCCATATGTCACTGTATTCTGTCGTGCCTACGAAGACGAGTGCTAAAAGCACAATAGAAGAAGACAAAATAAGCTGACTCAGAGGGACCAAAACTTACCTTATTATATCTTTTTTTAAAGATAAAAAAGAGTAAAGACAAATGAAATTAAAAAAACGACAAAAAAGAAAAGAGAAAAAGGAACAAAGGAAAACTTTAAAAAACGTAAAGAAAAATTTAAAAAAGAAAGGTAAAAAGAATGAAAAGAGAGGAGAGATCAAAATTGCATTATTTCTCACGTTTTTGTCTTGATTCTCCTTAAATCTTTTCTTTCTTTTGTTTTTTTCTTGTCAGGACCCAAACGGAAACAGGACCCACTTGCGTGACGTTTACCACAAGTTTTATTGAAGGAAGGAGGAAGGGCTGCGGTGTTTGCTGGAGGCGGGAAGAAGATCGCTCTCGTACTCGGATTGTGATCCGAACACGGAAGTGGATGGCGGTGTCAGGGGCAGAAAACTGGTCGGTAGCCGGGACTGGGAGAGCAAGACGTGGTCGGGGTCGGAAACGAGTCGTGAGTGGAGATGGGAGAGAGGACGTGGTCGGGATCAAAACAGGTCGTAGCGGGATACGAACACAGGACTAAAAAACGGGACAGGCGTGAGTCAGGTTCGAAAAAGGCTTGCCTTGTATAAACAGATGTTCACAGACGGACTGACAACTGGGGACAGACAGGGCTGAGTTCAAATAGTGACAGGGAGCCAATCGGAACCCGCGGCGGGTGACGCCAAATGAGCGGGCAGAGCTGAGTCAAATCAGTAATCATGACATTTCTTTCGTTTTCTCCATTTTCCTTTTTTTCTTTATTTTCCCCCACTTTTGTTTTTGATCCCATTTTCCTTTTTTGGCTCTTTTTCTTATTCCTTCTTTCCGAGTTTGTATTCCTTTTTAAATACCGTTTCCTTCTTTTTGTCTTTCTTTGTGAAAGGTTGGGTAAAAATTGGAATAAAAAGGGTTGTTTTTGCTCACTTTCAGTCTCTGTAGTTAATGGTCTACCTTGGACTCATGACAGCGACATCTAGTGGAGAGATCTAAAACACTGTCCCTTTAAGAAACGGCGTGATGTTTTAATCGGCGCTGTTTTTGTAGAAAACCCTATTTGGCCTAATCTTACCTAGACCCTAGCTGCAGCGGCCCCCAACTCAATTGAGTTGAGACCCTTGCTTTAAACACTGTTTTCTGGGTTCTGTGCTAGTTCGTTCACTCTTTTGTCACGTCCCAAAAATTTGCGTCGCAGTCTCGTTTTGTAGTGACATGGTTCTCGGGTCGAATCCCCGAAGCGTGTGTCGAGTAATTAGACGTGTGGTTCATGAACCGTTCAATGCGCGTGTTGAAGATGTATGTGGTGACGTGTGAAGCCCCGCGAAGCGGTTGTATCACATGACTGATTCAGTAAATGATTTGATCGATTTGAATGTAGTATATAAAGTTGCTATCTCATATATATGTACCCATGCTTCATCAGTACCATGTGAAACAAGTTTTTTTCAAAAGTAAAAGATATTGTAGTAAAAGAAACAGCTTGAGCCCAAAAAATTGGAAAAAAAAAATGTTTTTAACTAAAACAAAATAAGCGTTTTGTTTTTTTTTTACTTTCTTATTTCACATTTTCACTTAAGCGTGAACAAAGTAACACAGAAGTCATGTTAAAACACTCTTCAAATAAATATATGTCAAGACCAGAACGGAGACAGGACCCACTTGCGTTGCGTTTCTCACATGTTTTATTGAAAGAAAGAGAAAGGGTTGCACCCACGAATACGGTGATTGCTGGACGCGGGAAGCAGGTCGCGCTGAACGCGGAAGTGGATCCTCCGTGGCGAGCGATGGCGGTATCGGGGATGGAAAAACAGGTCAGTAGCCGGGACAGGAGAGCAAAAATGTGGTCGGGGTCGTAAGCGAGTCGTAAGCCAGGAAAGGACAGTGGACGTGGTCGGGGACAAAAAGAGGCCGAAAGCCATGACGGGAGATTAGACGTGGCCAGGATCAAAAACGGGTCGACAGACGGGAGCAAAAGACGGGACAGGTGGGAGTCGGGGTCAAAAAAGGCTTGCCTAGTGTTAACTGAGGTTCGCAGATGGACTGACAAAAGGGGACAGACAGGAGTGGGTACAAGTACAAGCCAATCAGAGCCCGAGTCACATCAGTAATTATGACAATGTATTTCTTGGATTCAGAGCATGATATACACCCCACCATTTTATTCCATGCACCAAGCGTGTTATTCATTTTTCTGTGCACATGATGACATGGGCGGGGAAATGAATCATCTTGAAGGCCCTACATGTGTACCGAGTATTTCCCTGCGGGCTTCGCTGTATCACGGGGCTTCATTTTGCCATCACTACTCGTTTCAAGTGTACAGAACCCTTGCCTCCTTACCTAAACCACGAGTACGGCTGTCCAACATTTGGAATGTTGCCTTCGCTGGCTAGTTTACAGGATCACCCACCCCTCGCCTTTCTCTTGGACCACGGCTGCAGCCTCTGGTGATCAAGATACTGTTGCCATGCTACCTCATCCCCTGTGGGTTAAACCCTACCTGAAATAAAATTCACTGTACCTATCTGTGATTCTGTATTATGCTTCAACACCACCCTGAGTGGCCCCGACAACACGACGATCACAAATGATCCGTATTTTGGCTTGTTAATGAATTGAGTTTGGTTTTCATTATACACCAAGATCCTGTTTGCTTTTTCATCTCGTGCTTTTATATTCGCAGTGCTCAAATAGGTGCACTGTTGGACCCGGTCGTCAAGGTAACTAAATCCATACTTATTGTTGTAGGAGCAATATACGGAGGTCTGCTGAGGGCTGGTTTAGTGCCATTAGATCAGGTGTGTTTAACTCATTTTAGCTTTCACGGGGCCACATGGTAAGAAAAAATTCTCACCAGGGCCGGACTAATAGATTAAGCAAAGAAAGAAAGAGAGAGAGAGTAAGAGGGAGAGAGAGAAGGGGGGAGAGAGGGAGGGAGGGAGAGAGATAGAAAGTAAAACAGAGAGAGAGAGACAGAAAGAAAGTAAAACAGAGCGGGAGAGAGACAGAAAGAAAGTAAAACAGGGAGAGAGAGAGTGACAGAAAGAAAGTAAAACAGAGACAGAGAGACAGAAAGAAAGGCAGAGAGAGAGAAAGAGAGAGGAAAAGTAAGACAGAGAGAGAAAATAGAGAAAGAAAAAGGGAGGAGAGAGAACAAGAGAGAGAGAGATAACAAGAGAGTGAAAGAAAGAACAGAGTAAGAAAGAGACAGCTTGAAAGAGAGAGTGAGAGAGAAACAGAAAGAAAAAGAGTAGGAGAGAGAGAAACAAAGAAAGATTGCGAGAGAGAAAAATAGGTAAAAATAAAGTGAGAGAGGAAAAAGAGTGCTAGAGGGAAAGAAAGGGCTTGAGGGAGAAACGGGAAGAAAAGAGTAAGAGAGAGCGAAAAGAAAGGTTGACACGGAGAAAAATAAAGAAAAAAAATAAAATGAGAGGAAAAAAGAGTGAAAGAGTGAAGGGAGAGAGCGAAAGAGAAAAAAGAATAGAAGAAGAGAGACACAGAGATTGTGATAGATAAGTACAAAAAAGAGAGAGGGAGAAAGAAAATGGGAGCATGAAAAAGACAGAGAAAAGAAAGAGAGAGAGAGGGATATAGAAATAGAGAGAAAGAGAGAGACAGCTAGAGATAAAAGTGTGAAAAAAGAAAGGCAGACAGAAAATAGGACGGAAAGAGAGAACAGAAAAGAGAGAGGACTATTATTTCTAGTTTCTTCCCTAACAAAACAATCAAATCCGTTTCAACAAGATTTCTTCCTCTACCAATCTTTGTCAAAAAAAGGGGAAAAAATAATGATACTAGTTTTGAAGGATTACTGTTTTTGTTTATTACTCGGTACCAAATTAAACGTGCCTACGTACCATATCAGACTCTGACATCAGTAACGCTGTTTTACCGACAGATGGCAGTATTGTATAAACAACAATCACCCTCCCTCTCTCGGTTCAAACCATAGTAGTGACTGTTGAAATAACTGAACAATATCTGTAACTAGAATACATTTCTACAACGCATAATAATAATAATAATAATAATAATAATAATAATAATAATAATAATAATAAACAGAAGAAGAAGAAGCAGAATCAGGTTCACCATAGCATCGTGAAAACTCACTGCGTTCACCAAGGATGCTAAAATGTTTCTCATTTCTGCATAAGTGAGCTAAGCGGCTGCTTAGGGCCCCCCAACCACTAGGGGGCCCCCAAGAGTGGTTCACTTTTTGGGTGCCAACGTTGTCCCCGCTGTCACTTTGTGTGTCCACTTCAAAATACTTCTACAGAAATACAACAAAAAAATACTACAGAATAACTACAAAACCAAATATCAAATATATTTCTTTTAAACAGAGAACTCATATATTATTTTCCTTTCATTCTGAAAAAAAACAATTGTATAGAATAACTACAAAAACACTACTACACTAATACTGTATTACAAAATACTATTACAGAATCATTAACTCCTAAAATAATACAAAAAGACAACTTCAGTAATATTACAAAAAATACTAAAGAAAAGTGACAAAAATACTTCTACAGTAATACTATATTACAAAATACTACTTAGCGGCGGAAAGAAGCACTACAGTAATGGCAGTTCACTTGATATCATTGGAAATGATTTGAATGCAACACAAACTTTTTATTCTTTTTTCCGTGTTTTTTTTCCTTTTTTTTTTTTAATTCCTTTAAAAAAAATCTCATTGTGTTTAGTTTTTCCGAGCTGTTACCTTTTTCCTTTGGTTCTCTATTTCCTTTTTTTCCTACATTTCTTTCTTTTCTTTTTTTCTGGCTTTTTTCTAAATTTTTCCTTCTTTTTTCTCTTCCTTTTGTTTTTTTTTTTTTCTCAGCTTTTCACTACTTTTTAATTTTGATATTTTTGTCTTTTTTGTTCTATTCCCCCCTTCTTTTAAGTCATTTTGTGCAGAATTTTTGGGATTAAAGAAGGAAAAACAACCCGAAGAGCCGTTTAGGACCCGAAAGAGCCGTTTCCTTTTAGTGAGCCGAGCCGAAGAAGCCAGTTCTCGACAAACTCTACTGACTTTACTTTTCAACTTCGTTCGACATTGACTTCAAAATACCGCATTAAGGACACAACGTCGGGGGAATCCGTGTATTTTTACCTTCATGCACTGTAACTTTGACTTGAGTAATTTTGAGCCCTCATTTTTGTGCACTGGCTAGATTTTCTTGTGCGCTGAGAATGTGCGAGCAGTGTGCAATTGCGCACGCGCGCAGCAGAGGGAACACTGCTTGTATGTATCTTTATTCGTAACTAAAATGTTCGTGAGTAGGTCAGCGTCTGGATTAAGAAACGAAGTAACGACTTCTATGTTGCCTAATGTAACGGAGTACAAGTGGTTTTTTTCTTCACAGATTTACTCAAGTAAAAGGGAAAGTATAAGGATTTAAAAATACTCCTAGAAGTACAAAATTCCCCCAAACTTCATCTCATCTCATCTCATTAGCCGTACCGCTTATCCTCATTAGGGTCGCGGGGGGGCTGGAGCCCATCCCAGCCATCACCGGGCAGGGGACACCCTGAACTGGTTGCCAGCCAATCGCAGGGCACACAGGGACAGACAACTCATTTGCTCATTCACACCTAGGGACAATTTGGACCTGCCAATTCACCTGAAATGCATGTTTTTGGAACGTGGGAGGAAACCGGAGTGCCCGGAGGAAACCCACGCAAGCACGGGGAGAACATACAAACTCCGCACAGGAAGTCTAGAGCTGGATTTGAACCCACGACAGGTTCCCATGACATGAACTGTGCCGCACTCGCGCTAACCACTGCGTCGCCGTGCTGCCAAAATTCCCCCAAACTTACTCAAGTAAATGTACTCTGTTACTACCCATCTCTGCTTGTGACTCATTATCAAATGCATCCACATTTGACTGGAGTCCATCGACACTATGGTGCGAATAACGCGCTAGCAAGTGCACGAGTGTGGGAGTGTGCAAATGTGTAAGCAAATTACTAGTGTGCAATGTTTTGTTTTTGAAACCGGCGTGTTTACACTCTAACTCCACTACTCTAATCCAAAAGTGATTATTCGATGGTGTTGAAGGGCGAGAGTCTGTAATTCAGGGGTCACCGGCTTTTTAAAACTGAGGACTCGTTTTTTTTCGTTACTGATTGGCGCAAAGGGCTACCGGTTTGATAATGTCAAGACCAGAACGGAGACAGAACCCACTTGCGTTGCGTTTCGCACAGGTTTTTATTGGAAGGAAGAGAAAGGGTTGCGTTCAAGATCCGGTGATTGCTGGGCGCTCTGGTACTCGGATTGTGCTCCGAACGGATCTTACGTGGCGAGAGATTCAGGGACGGAAAAGCGGGTCGGTAGCCGGGACAGGAGAGCAAAAACGTGGTTGGGGTCGTAAGCGAGTCGTAAGCCAGAAAAGTCAGACATAGTCGGGGACAAAAAGAGGTTGGAAAATTCTGTCGTGGGCCGGACTAGTGGATTAAAGAGAAAGAAAAAGAGAGATAAAGAAATAAGAGAAAGAGGGAGGGACAAGGAGAGAGGGCGGGACAAAGAAAGAAAAAGAGAGAGGGAGAGAGCATGAGAAACAAAAGATAAAAAGTCGTGAGAGAGGGGGAAAAGAAAGGGAGACGAAGAAAGAAATCCAAAGAGAAATGGAAAGACAGAAGGAGAGAAAAGAAAGCGTGAAGGGTATCAAGAGAGAAAGAGAAAAGAGAGAAAAGGAAAAAAAGAAGTTAGAGCAAAAGAGGTTAAAAGACACAGAGAGAAAGAGAGAAAGAGCAACAGAGGAAGAGAAAAAGAGAGACACAGAGAGTGAAAGAGACAGAGACAGAGTGGGAGAAAAGGGGTGGAAAAGAAGGAAAGAAAGAGAGAGAGAGAGAGAGAAATAAACACAAATAGAGTGTCTTTGTTCGAGGCACCTGGCTTTGGCAACATCAAGTTGACATATTTCAACCTGCATCTTGTTTTTCTCCTGCGCTTCTCTGAGTGTTGTCTTCACGGGCCGGATTCAATCCCTTAGCGGGCCGCCTGTTTGACACCTGT
The DNA here is from genome assembly GCF_059441175.1 of Urocampus carinirostris. NCBI lineage: Eukaryota > Metazoa > Chordata > Actinopteri > Syngnathiformes > Syngnathidae > Urocampus > Urocampus carinirostris. Next base: position 65,172,992 of record NC_142350.1, on the reverse strand, counting down.
GCACTAAATAATACCTACTGTCTTTTTAACGGTTATACAAATAAACTTGACGCGAAATTTTGTAAAGAATGAGGGTTTTTTACCACACGGAGGCGCCAAAAAATACAAAATGTCCCTTTAACTCACGAATGACAATTCCTTTGATTTAAGTGGGGTCAAATGACATTTACAGGAGTTTTTCTTCTTTAGAAAGAGTTTGTATAGTGTCGAATATGTCTATTTGCAGAGTTGGGTAGGGTTACTTTAACTGGATTACTTTCAATTACTTTTGGATTACTCCAATAGCAAATATGCGAATAAAAGACAAAAGAAACTAAATAGGAATAAAATGATGACTCACAACACGTGGTAAGCTTTCTCTCCTGGCTTTGATCTCCGGCAAAACTAACATTAAATGCGACAGAAACAAAATGAAAATCAATCCAAACAGCTTGCCAACATCGTTTTTGCCGTTCCATGTATTCCGTTAGTCCCCAAGCCTGCACAAAATTGAGTCATTTTATTCATAATTAGTTTCTTTTGTCTTTTATTAGCATATTTGGTATTGGAGTCATCCAAAAGTAATTGAAAGTAATCGAGTTAAAGAAACCCTACCCAACCCTGTCTATTTGCATTTGCTCCGACGCTTCAAAAGTAATCGAACATTTTCAACGGAATCGGAGTTTTGATTGACAGCACATCCTGTTTTTGTCCGGCGCGCGTTCACGAGGAAAGACAATTTGCGTGCGCGTGGACGCTGGAAACGGTCCGTGCAGTGGTTGAACGTCTAACGGCAGCTTTCGTTTCTCAAACGCGGATATTGTTACGTTTACTGCCCAGTACGTCTTATAATGGCGGTTATGTGTTTAGTGTGTGTTTTGGGATAAAGGGGGTTATTTTTTTAAAGCGTTAAAAGTTGTCACGTAAGTTGGCTAACTCTCTAGCTAGGTAGCTGGCTAGGTAGCTAACAGGAACTCCGGCAGCTGTTAACCCGCCGCCGCCGCCGCTCCCCCCGCCCGCCCGCGCTCTCCTCCCTCCAAATGGAGAGCAACGACACCGCCGATAAACTGGATCTCCCCCGGTGAGGTGTGTGGTTCTCCGCGGGGATTCAAAGCCTCTCGTTCTCCTCCACCTTGGTTAAATCTTTCGCCGTCAGCTCGGTCCAATGTCACGGTGCCGTGTGCCGACACCGCCAGTGCTTCCCCCGCCGTCTCCCCGCACACCCGGCGCCGGATGATCGAAAAGCCGAACCCCCGTACGGATGTTCCCGACCTGGAAATCGGACTGAATCCCAACCGGGAGCTTGTTTTTCGGGATTGAGGTGTGTGTTAGTGTGCGTGCCCATGGCGGAGTTCGAGGAGGATGGGGCCAGCATGCTGGATCACGCCGAGGTGGGCGTGCAAGCGGCGGAGAAGACGCCCGGCGAAGGTTCGGTATCGAACGGCGAATGTGGCATGTGCAAAGACAATATGGTCGGCGGTGGCGTGGAAGCCTCCGTCGAGCCCGACCTCCAGGCAGACATGCCCCGCAGGAGCAGCATCATCAAGGTGGGTGGAAATATGAAAGTCAGCCTCCACCTGAGCTTCCTAAACATTTCTTGATCATAATTTCCACTCATGACTGCCTAACACACTAACACACATAGCTCTCGTTTAACCAGAACACTCTGTTCTTTAACTATTTTGCAAACATCAGTCACGTCGTATTGCTCAAGAATTTGCACAAAATGATGACAACACACCCAAGGTTTTGTCTGTCGAAACTGTGCCAGCTAGTCATGATAACTTTGGCTCAGTGTGATGTAAAATTTCCTTATGTACTGGGTTGGGTAGGGTTACTTTAACTTGATTACTTTCAATTACTTTTGGATTACTCCAATACCAAATATGCTAATAAAAGACAAAAGAAACTGAATAGGAATACAATTATGACTCACAACACGTGGTAAGCTTTCTCTCCTGGCTTTGATCTCTCTGATCTCCGGCAAAACTGACATCAAATGCGTCAGAAACAAAATGAAAATAAATCCAAACAGCTTGCCAACATCATTTTTGCCATTCCATGTATTCCGTTACTCCCCAAGCCTGCACAAAATTTAGTCATTTTATTCATATTTAGTTTATTTTGTCTTTTATTAGCATATTTGGTATTGGAGTTATCCAAAAGTAATTGAAAGTAATCAAGTCAAAGTAACCCAACCCAACCCTGCTTATATACCATAGGGGCCCGTTTCAAAATTATTCTATCTATCTATCTACCTTGGTCATATCCCTCAAGAGGGGTGACCGACAGCAAGACACACACATACAATAACAAATAAAATAAAAGGGAATTAAACAGCATAAAAAAAACACACAAAAATTTTTGGACCATGGCCAACCCAATTGCCCAAACACCCAAACAAGTTAGGCACCTCGGCACCCAAGTTGGTCATGCTTTCGTCCCTCCAGATGAAATTATAGAACATTATTATAAAAAAATGCAAAATTATAGCATTTTCAAAACTCTTTTCCTTAATAAAGAACGGGATAGGTTTAAGTGTGATACAAACACTAGATAAACATGTAAAAGGGGGAAAACTAAACAAAAATGTCAACAATCAGAAATACTCCACTGCCATCCGATCCTTGGCACCGCTTTCTCTCTTCTTTGGCTCTGTTAGTTTCACTTGTGGAATACCGGCAGAGTCTGTGGAGGCTCCAGTGTATTACAGTGAGAATATGTTACACAGTGTTTATGTCTAACCCACCCAATACCATGACTTTGATATTAGTCCTAAATTTAGCTCCGTTGAATCAAATTCAACAATGAATGAATGAAAACTTTATTTCGAACATTATAAAATAAAAACAGGACAAAAACAATGACTTAACAACAAAAATAATGTTAACATGTTCGAAAAGAGTTCGTAAGAAGCAGACGCTTATTTTCCATACTCTTTCATCTTCCCTATTTATTACATTTTACAGCTAGCTCCTCTTTTGTGTCTAAATATAACAAAATCTCACAGATATACATATTACATAGGTCAAATATCAATAATTATAATAACAATGATCACATATTTTATACCCTAACCATCGTAGTACCGATCTATCAACATTATAATGTTACTACTCACTAATTATTATTGTGACACCAATGATAATAACAATAGCAATAATAAGTTATGATATAATAATAGTAACAATAACAACAAAGTTAACTATAGTTGTAAACGCAGCATTCCAATCTCTAGTATCACTCATACTCCATTTTTTTAATCTCTGTATTCTGCCAATATTGTTTTTTTGTATCTGGGTTTGAACAGGTGAATATGTGGACATTGTTTGATCCCGTCCTGTAAATGGTTCCAAAATTTGACTCCGCACACAGACACACACATGCTTTTCCTGGTGGTTCTCACCTTTGTGATTTTGAAAGAAACGGCTCGCCTCTTCTTTACACTTTACACAAACCATATTGAATGGACGCAAGAGATATTCAACGATAAAAATACCAAAAGTTCTGAGCGTGCCAGAGATAGTATAGACATAGTATAGAACATATGGAATTTTTACACATGAACTATAATGAGGAACCGGAGTTTTTTTCTTCCGGGTGGATGCTGGGTGACGCTAGTAGCGGCGGAAAGAAGCGCTACAGTACTGTCCTGTACTCTGAAAAAGGTGAACACAATACACAATCTAACTTTATCACGACAACCCTGTATGTAACATCCCACATGCCGACATTTCTTGTGTAAATACCATGTAAATTATAACTATAGCCTTATCCCCCTTGTCTTATAACATTATCTTCTCTGTTCCTTTATCTTCTTGCTCATACCTCACTATGAATGTGTAAAACTGGAGTGTCATGCCCAATTTCGTTGTCACAATATGTTAGCCCATTTGTAGCAATGACAATAAAGGTATATTCTATTCTTTTCTATTCTATTCTATTCTAACTTACGGCAATGTCCGCATATTTTTCGACAACCCCAATTTTTTTTTCCCTATCTACCGTTTTCCGTAAGTCGAATGGTTGTAAGTTGGGGAGCGTCTGTATATTGATTTAAATAATAAGCACAAATACATGAACTACCATAAAAATGCATATCTATTTTTGAATACTCGCAGATCAAGAAATTTGTATTACGCAACATGAGCCTCATCTAAACGGATCTGACCTAATTGTTTGCCATCTTGCTGCTACAGGTACCCCAAACCCTTGCACAAGGCTTGGCAAAAAAAAAAAAAAAATCAAAGGAAAAATGGTGCGGTTTGTTTACTTTGAGCTTTTGTTGTTTGTATTCTTTCTTGTGCTTTATAGCACTCTTTTTCTGTCAAACACAATACAGTGATATACAATGAAGTGGTCGAATAATATAGTGCAGTCCCACGGTTGCGGAGGTCCAGGGTTGATTCCCAGCTACCCCGTGTGGAGAAATCAATGTTTTTCTTTCAAATTATTTTGATTTATTACTGAAATAAAGTTTTTTGTACCACTTGGAGGAACGACATATTACACACTGTCCTTTTAATAACGTTTTGCGTGGTTTTTACCTGATTACGTCCTCTAATAGTACCAGTAGGTTTAATAAATCATCCTGGTTCAAGGAAATTTGTCGATCCATGATTCGCACTAAGTGTGACAACTTGATTTAGTTTTATTATAGGGGCTGCGGTGTCAAAGGGTTCGTTCACAGTAGGGACTCAGGGTAAAATAGATTTAGCTCTGCTAAATCATTTTGCGGTTGGAAAGACATTTCCCTATGTTTTTACCTTTTTTTCCCACTTAAGATCAACATACTGTATTCAATAGAAAAATGCAAACGTGAAAAGAGGGTTTAACTAATGTACAATAAACACACATACTAGGTCGAGAAGCTTTTTGACTCAAAGAGCCATAAAAGCAGAACATATTTTATTTGGGGGTTTTTGAGAGAGTGCGTCACCATATATTTTAAGAGAAAATCCAACAAAATCACCAAACCTGCTCTCCAGACCAAAGGTAATTTTTCGGAATATTTTATTTCAGAACAACTAATAGCGAGGGTGGCGTTGGGAAAAATGCTCGCATGCTTACATTGACACTCAGGTTTTTATAGTCTACTGACTTTATAAAGGCAGTTTGGAGTTGTGTTTCTACTACGTAACACCTGTTGCCACTGTCCATTCTGTTGTTAAAGGTTATTACAGCACAACGACTATGTTGTTGAGATTATATTGACATTTTCTGTTAAATATGTTTTTATTGTTTGGAAACATCCCAGGCCTCTGGAATTCGATGCATCTTTGTGGCATTTACACTAGGTTAGTCTCTGAATGAACGATAAAAACTGTTTAGGGCCGCTTTCTTTTTTGATTTCTATCTATCTATCTATCTAATCTATCTATCTAGACATCTAGACATCTATCTAGACATCTATCTAGACATCTATCTATCTAGACATCTATCTATCTATCTAGACATCTATCTATCTACCTACCTACCTACTCTGGTCTTATCCATCGAGAGGGGTGACCGACAGCAAGACAAAAACAAATACAATTTAAAAAAAAGGGACAAAGTAGCAAAAAACACACAAAATTTTTGGGACCATGGCCAACCCAAAGACCCAAACAAGTTAAGCACCTCGGCACCCAAGTCGGTCATGCTTTCGTCCCTACAGATGAAACGGGACACAAGAAAGCGGCCGTGTCATTTGGGTCAGGGTGACACAACACACTCTTCTGTTCGACAGCAAGGGCCCGACAGTTTTTACTGGTTTACCCCTGCCGCATCATACAGGTGCCCTGCCCATCCCTTAGAACACGTCTAAACATCCCACTATCCTTTTACAACACCTCTCCACTCATTCCAATCACCAACAAGAGCTCTAGCTTCCACTACATTTAGACCTCTTTCCTGCAGTGCACTCATGACACCATCCATTCACTTCAATCTCTTGGTCTCCTTCCATTTACTTCTGCTCTGTAGATCTTCTTCAACATTCGCTTCTCATCCATTCTCTCCATGTCTCCAAACCAACCTAGTACTCTCTCATTCACACGCTTGCTTGACTTTTTGTGATTTGGCCCTATATAGTCCAGAAAGGTCCACATGGCAATACCTCATAACCCCCCAGTAACATTAACCAAGCTCATCCCCCTGCCTTGTGTCTGTACACTTCATCATTGCGGTGTCCGGAAAACAAAAACAAAGCAAAAGGGTACAGTAATCACTTCACACCATCGAGATCCCCCGTGAATCAGCACAGGAGATAATTAATATGCACCGTGAATCCTTTTTAAAATCGCAGCTTGCTTTCATGGCCTTTTCTCTACACAGATGGATAAACGTCATGAGTCACTTAACACTTGGCTTTACTCGAACTTGATGTGACGATGACTAAAAATACAACACTCGAGGAAATGACACTCAAAATCTAAATGTACAACCCTCTTTTTATCTTCTTTGGAAAAAGTCATGCAATTTTAACCATGACAGTCGGCATCAGCCAAAACACCGAACCCAACACTAGTGGCAGTTTCTTGTTTTCCTTTACTCTGCACCGAACCAGTCAGGCCTGAATTTACCCTCATCTTGTGTTGTTTGCCAGGAAGTTATCGAGTCTGTTTAGCCTCCAGCTATTTTGAAATTAACATAATTTTATCAATGATGGGAATGTTAATTAGATAAACCGAGGAGAGTACAATGTATAGTGCTTTTCAATTGTTTTTAAGACTCCTCAAGAAAAAAACTTAGTTTATTAGTCTGAAGGTTGCAAAAATGAGTATGTTTATATGCACGCAATAATCCGTTTGGAAATTTACTATTACCAGGATTTACATTATGTAAATCCATGTAAACGCTCAAGGAGAACTGATCAAAGTTTGAGTCTGACTGCCAGGTAAATTTAAGTCAAGTCATGATTATTTGTGACGCCCTTAATCCCAAAGAGTCTCAAAATGCTGCACAGGTCAAAGACTATTGCAAACGACAGACTATTAAGACACCATCCCCTCATCTAAAACCTACATGAGGGCAAATAATACACAGATATTGTCAACATAAAATATAGGTTATCCATATGCTATCGAATAGAAGTGTGTTTTAAGCTTAGATTTAAACATTTCCACTGAGGTTGCAGATCAAATCTCAGGGGTAAAGAGCATTCCACAGGATCGGGGCCCGAATGGAGAACGCTCTCGAACCTGCGGATCTCTTCTTGGCTCTTGGGATCACTAGTAGACCAGCATTTTCAGAGCGAAAGCCACCGGACCGGAACATAGGGCGAGATTAAATCTGAAAGATATGAGGGAGCAAGTCCTTGCATGATTTTGTATAATGCCAACAGAACCTTGAAATCACATCTTAAGCTAACAGGGAGCCAATGCAGGTTAGCTAAAATCAGGGTAATGTGATCAAACTTTCTTGTCTTAGTTAAAAGCCTCGCTGCAGCATTTTATACCAGCTGAAAGGTTTTGATTTTGGACTTCGGGAGACCAGAGAGTAGTGCATTACAGTAATCGGGACGGGAGGTAACAAACGCGTGAATTATAATCTCCGCATCCAACTGAGACAGCATAGGGTGAATTTTGGCAATGTTGCAAGGATGGAAAAAAGATGTTCTAGTAATATTCTTAACGTGTGTTTGAAAGGACAGATCGGGGTCAAATATGACACCTAAGTTTTTGAATGAGTCACTCCGGGTGATATTACATTTGTCAATATTCAGAGCCGGTTTTGAGAACAAGTCACGGCATTTAAATGGACCAAAAACTAACATTTCAGTTGTTTCAGAGTTTAGGCGCGAAATGTTGAGTGACATGCATTCTTTTATCTCAGTGAGGCAGGCCTCCAAATTTCCACAATTTAGTGTGGCAGATTCCTCCATCTAAAGTTGAGTGTCATCTGCGTAGCAATGAAAACATTAGTCATCCATAAATCTACTACTGCTTTAACCCACTGGGGTCCGCCGCATATTATTATTTAAACTTAAAATGTCGTTGTGTACTCTACCCTAGACGAGCACGTGAGAAACCCAAATGACATAGTGCAGTTCAAATTGTAGAACAACAGCGGTAGGTTTTTCTGAACTACACTTCTGCACACCAAGAGTGTTTAGCAAACAGCATCAAGTGTTTGCCGGCCCTGTGGCGTATTTACTGTTTACGATGTGAAAACAGAACAGGTCCATCTGGCTGCCGGCGTTAAACATTTGCAAATTAGCAGGTGTTTGATCGTGGTGATAGCCGCCTTAGCGAATTTTATTCACGCTCGCAAGGTGAGATTCATATATCCATTAAAAAATACAAATTCATAAATCCCCTGCAAAGGTAATTCAGCTACCTGGAAAGCATTAAGAATATGCACAGATAGGACTAAAATAAATTGCCGAAGTTGAAAATTTTGGGGATGTTTTTATTTTTAATGCATATCACATTGTTCATTTGACCTGTGAAAAGTGATGGGTCCCGGGGACTCGCATGCTCAAAAATCTATGGGTCCCAACAGAGATCTATGGGTCCCCCAAATTTTGTGTTATCGAGGTTGAAATTGTAAATCGGCGACAAATATTTAATATAAATCTATATATTCATTCAGTTTTAATAATCACAGTTTATTGGTAATACAAATCAGTTATTACTTCAGATTTTTCAGTTCACAAAAATATTGTACATTATACAAAATAATATTGCTGAAATATTTGTCTATATATTCATGCAGTTTTAATCATCACAGTTGATTGGTAATACAAAGCAGTTCAGATTTTTCACTTCGTATATTCTTCGTGGTTTGCCGTCCCACCACAGTTGTAATGCCTTCTCAAGGTCCAATCCATTATCATCCTCCTCATAGCGTAACTAGGAATATAATTTAGTCCATTTTGGCTGAAAAGTCCTTTTCTTGCGAGGAGTATTCTTTTGTTTTTCTTTCGTCGAATCGTTCGCTTCAACACACGTGTTTTCCCTTCCCTCCGCGATCTTCCGAAGAGTTTCTCCGCCGTTTTTTTCGTGCCGGAATTATTGCCGTTGTTATCACTTTCTGCATTACGTTTCGACTTATTATTTACGCTGAAGAAATTACCAAATTTGTGTTGATTTTCACCTAATACTAACTGTTTTTTCGGAGGCATACTTCTCTTTCACGCGACAACAACCACCACAACAATGACGTAGTCTCGGAGGAACGAGATCTCGTTTGCCGATCTCGAACCGCGAGACCAAAACAACAATGGCGTATCTGCCTGACGAAAAATTGAGTCCGGTAAATCTTTGTTAAAAAAAGTATCGGGTAGTAATGACAATTTTGTGTCAAAAAAATTGCGTCCCGGGGACGCACGTTGACTCGACACTATGCGTCCCCAGCAAATATTATGCATCTAGGACGCAGGGACGCGGGCAAACAAGAACACTGATATCAGTTGTGCAAATTTTGGGGCAGACTTTAAAGACTAGTTGGAACAGCCTCAGACTTTTAAAGTGCTCTCATTTGTATTTGGAAGTGACTAGTACTGTATTTCCACACTATAAGGCACCCCCAAAAAATTGTACTTTGTGATTTTGTTTTTTGGGGGTATTTAAGGCGCATTGGACTAAAAGGCGCATGGAATTAACAATACAGTTAGGGCTACAGTTGCACATACACCAAAAAAAACAGATTTGTGCATTGATTGATAAGTCACAATTCCATAACATTGGATGCAACAGATCTTATCGACTCGTCCAGAGATACAGACGACCTTAAAAGAGATTCAGTTTTATCTCGTCACTCTATTTTTAGTCACAGAACAAATTGTGATGATTTTATTGGGCGAGGCCAGGAGAGTATGGTCAAACATTTAACTGATCCGTGGTACAGAAAAGGTTGAGGACCACTGGAATACAGTATTGTATCGATTCACAGTCATGTCTTCTAAACTGGATGAAGAGAAAGGCATTCTAAAAAGTAATTGTGTCACTAGGAACTTAATTAAGAGAAATGCATTGTGGGAAGTTATTTGGTTGCCCTGAATTAAAGACACATGGCCGCAGGTATTTAACTTATAATCCTTCGAAAAACGTTAACAAAATTTGATACAGATTTGTAATTACTTTTTCTCATTTTTTCAAAATATCTGGTACCGTGACTAAAATGGTGTTATAATTGGATAAGACCTAATGCCTTTTTATGTCGCGGTCCGGGTTTGATTTCCGATATATCCAATTTCATGCAACCATCTACTAGAAAGGCTTTGATGCTAGGTCCTTAGCTTGGCCTTTGGCTAAGTTGATTTTTGCAATCCGGAGATGGAATAAGAGCTTGCTCTGTCCACTCCACGCATCGGCCCGGTATTGCAGTACCTCCGGGAACGGTGCATTCGCAATGATCGCAGCAAGGCTTTAGGGATAGGACCTTAGCTTGGCCATTTGGCTGAGAGTAAGTGTCCCGGCTCCTAGGCTTTGTAGCGTATTATGAACTGACCGATAACGGATAATGGATAATGAATAACGAAGATAGAACAATAACCCTTAAAAACCCCTCTACTATTTTTCTAGATCACTTTAGCTCCAGAAACCTTGTTAGAATATGATATGGTGAAATTGTGAATGGGTTTATGCTGTTAAAAGTGTCGCTAAAAATTGTTCAAACCTCATATTGTTAGAATATGATATAATGAAATTGTGAATGTGTTTAATTGCTGTTAAAAGTGTCAATAAAATTGTTCAAACCCTACTATTTGTCCCAAGCTAATCGAATTAGTATAGTCACACATTTCCAATTTTGTCCACATGAGTGTGCCTTTGAAATCTCTGGACAATTTGGGGATTTAGTTAGTCTCATGTGCAGTCCCATCCCAAGGTTTCTTTATTTTCTTCATGTTGAGGTTTTTGAGTTTTCCCTTGCCCTCAAAAAAAAGCGATCCAACCTTTTTCTCAACTGCATCAAGCTTTCTTATTCCACTTTCATTTCAAAAGAAAGGGCTCGTCTCGTCTTTACACTTTACATCAACCATATTGAATGAATGCACGAGATACCTCTCACAGCGCCACACGCCAGTAGTGGCAGAAAGAAGCACTACAGCAATGTCCTGTACTCGGAAAAAGGTGCACACAATACGAAATCTATCTGAAAGCAATGTCCGGATATTTTTCGACATCCCGAACAAAAAAGTTCGCATCTACCGATTTTTGTAAGTCTAATGGTCGCAAGTAGGGGGGGCGTCTGTATTTACTGCCTCTTAGTGGTACGAAAATTTTTCTCGACCTGTGATTTTTGCAGGTCGAAAAATGTGTACGTCTTTAACACCAGGAAATCCCTTCTTAAATCTGTCCCAGGTTATCCATCACTGGCCCTCGGTCTTGCCTGACAACACAGTACTATCTAGTGGTCAAATATTACAGATTGGGGCTTTAAGCAAATTATTACAGTTTCTTTTTCAATTTCAGGTTGTAGGAATCCTTTGATTTCTGCCTCGCTGTTGTCATCCGCCTAATTTACTTGAAGAACAAATCAAACCAAACAAGAGTTACAAATATTTTCGAAAGGTTTGTTGATGACCACCTCAGTCTTCCTCGTGTTAGGTTGCTCATTTATTTTTGAGGGGTTCGTTACATCCGTAATAAAAATTGAATGGAGTTATTTTTACTTTACATTCCTAGAATTTCAAATTCCTGGGGGAATGAACACCCTCCGTGGCTTTCATCTTGTTACGTTGTGTCCCCCTTGTCCATTCATTTACGGTCATGCCGATTTGCTTGAAAGCCGTCCACATTGAGCTTTCACACACAGCTGACTCTTGTCTCATCTCATGTGACCGTCGCGCCCCGGCTCCAAGACCGAGAAGACACCGGTGTTTTGTTTATTCAGCACAAGAAGTGTTGTGTTGTCGTTGTGTTTTTTTTTTCTTTTTTGCATCCTTCGGCTGTCACTCCCGGCACGTAAGCTTACTCCAGGTGCTGAGGACTGCAGGCATGTTAAAGATGCTCTTTCAACCATTACTGATTTGTGTCACTGTGTGTGTGCACATTGCTCATTCTTGCGTCAGTTGGAGTGTTACACAAGTGTTGCTCGCCTCACCCTCTTGTTTCCTGTATTGCCTAAATTGCTGAAAAATTAGAGCTTGAAATTCAGGGAAAACAATTTGTTTGACTCTGGGGAGAGACAGATCAGCGTGACAAGAATAAAATTAGAATAATACCTCTGAATCCTAACTTGAGGAGACAAAAGGGTTCATCTATAGGAAGTATACACAGGCCATTAGTAGCGGCTGTTATGAATCCTCGTTAAATCCCTTGCATTCTTTCTGCTACCCAAAGGATTATGTCTGCTCATGCATTTCCTGGAACTTTTGAATTCGAAGTGTCAGAAAAGTGGAATGTGACTCATTATTTATACACGTTCGCCGGAACTCTGGAAGTGCTCCATTTCGTGTCGGATCAAATTGTTCACATAATTAGAAGTCACGTCAGAAGAATGCTTTTCCAACACAAGATCAAATTGAATGGAACTAAGGCTGGTAAGCATGTAAAAATATAGCTTGAACCAGGAGAAGAAAAATGTAAAATGTATAAAATAGTTAAACATAATTTCACAGCAGATAGACATACATTAAGTTGAGGTTTTTGAGTCCATCCTTGGACTTGTTTAGGTTTCAGATCAGAGGATGTTGTTATGGTAGTCTGTGCAGCGCTTTGAGACATTTTGTGATTAAGGGCTATAAAAATAAACATGACTTGACACATTCCTCCGTCATGTAGTTTTCAAACAAAAACAGCATTTCATTCCATCAAACTCTCTCTTAATGAAAATTGAATTAAATCCTTAAAAACCGTGTTGACAAAAAGGTATAGAATGCTATTTTGTGAGGCGACATTTAGAAATCAAATGTCTACAACCTTTCTCTTTTTTCTTAATCTATGCAATCAGAATTTAGGGCTAACCACTCTACTGAGACAGCCCTGATTAAGGTAACTAATGATCTTCTACTGGCAATGAACTCTGGCGCTTCATAACTCTTGCTGCTGCTGGACCTTAGTGTTGCCTTTGACACTGTGGACCACAATATCTTACTAGAATGGTTGGAAAAATGTATTGGTCTTTCAGGAACTGTCCTCGTATGGTTCAGATCGTACTTCTCAGATAGGACGCACTGTGTAAAATATGGTGAAATGACATCAGAGCCCTTTAGTGTTACCTGTGGTGTTCCGCAAGGTTCAGTAATTTGGCCCCCTTCTTTTCAGCATTTACATGCTTCCATTAGGTGATATTATTCGCAGGTATAATATCAGTTTTCATTGCTACGCAGATGACACTCAACTATATCTTCCGATGGGAGAATCTGCCACACTAAACTGCGGAAATTTGGAGGCCTGCCTCACTGAGATAAAAGAATGGATGTCACTCAACTTCTTGCGCCTTAACTCTGAAAAGACCAAAATGCTAGTTATTGGCCCATGTAAATACTGTGACTTGTTCTCAAAAACGGTTCTGAACATTGACTAATGTAATATCACCCAGAGTGACTCAGTCAAAAATTTAGGTGTCATATTTGACCCCGATCTGTCCTTTCAAACACACGTTAAGAATATTACTAGAACGGCTTTTTTCCATCTTTGCAACATTGCTAAAATTTCCCCTATGCTGTCTCAGTCGGATGCGTTTGTTACCTCCCGTCTCGATGACTGTAATGCACTACTCTCTGGTCTCCCAAAGTCCAAAATCAAGAGCCTGGTACAAAATGCTGCAGCGAGGCTTTTAACCAAGACAAGAAAGTTTGATCACATGACCCCGATTTTATCTAACTTGCATTGGCTCCCTGTTAGCTTAAGATGTGATTTTAAGGTTCTGTTGGTAGTATACAAAATCATGCATGGACTTGCTCCTTCATATCTTTCAGATTTAATTTCCTCCTATGATCCAGTCCGTAGCTTTCGCTTTGATAATGCTGGTCTACTAGTGATCCCAAGAGCCAAGAAGAGATCAGCAGGTTCAAGAGTGTTCTCCATTCAGGCCCCGGTGCTGTGGAATGCTCTTCCCGCTGAGAT